>NC_092334.1:392389166-392720833 GCF_046630445.1 Rutidosis leptorrhynchoides
TTTTCAAACGTACAAAGACGTTTTCAGTTTAAAAAGAACTTTATTATTAAAACGTATATAACTTTTATAAATATCTAGAATCACTTTTGACAACTCATTACTTAACCAGTATAATAAATATAACGATATTTATATTTTATTTCATTAAATATATATAACGATTTAAATTAATATTATATATATTTATATGCGTATTATACATATATAGTTTTTATATTTTTACTATACTTTAACTTTACCTTTACTTTACTTTTACTTTACTTTAACTTTAATAATTCATTTTAATAATTCATACTTTAATAATTCACTTTAAAAATTCATACTTTAATAATTCACTTTAAAAATTCATACTTTAATAATTCACTTTAATAATTCATACTTTAATAATTTACTTTAATAATTCATACTTTAATAATTCACTTTAATAATTTAAAAATCTATTATAAATAGAATTCAATAGGTTTCATTATTTCATAGAAACTTGAAAATATATTTCTCTAAACTCTCTCAATCGATTTACATATATATATATATATATATATATATATATATATATATATATATATATATATATATATATATATATATATATATATATATATATATATATATATATATATATATATATTTGCTCTGTATTATTTCAAGATATTATTAGTATACATAAAATATTACGACGGAGTGCTGTCCGAGTGATTTCAAAATAGTTTTTTTTTGAATGAGTCGAAGCTAAGGAAATTATGGGTTATAGCTATGGAGGTGATAGGTATGGTTCATGGGTATGCTCGTGAGGTCCATCTAGTGTTTATCATCTCCGTTGCGTTTACGTACTTTCCTGCAATATTGATTCTCAATATTGATACGTGAGCACTCATAACTTAACTTTTATATATCAATAGTGTATCCCTGACTAGTACTCGAGTATATAGGATTATACATACTTGTACATTCGATATTGTCCTTAGATAGGTTTGTTGAATCCTGAATTAGATACATATGCTACTGAGATATGGTATATGATATGAATGTCGTTGGAAAGCTAGCGAAAAATTAAGAACTTTTCATTTAGATATCGAATGGTTTCGATGAATGGATTAGAAGTTATAGTCAACTGAATTTTAGTATTATTGTGAAAATGATCATTATTACTATCGTCGTTATTATTTTAATGGAAATATCATTGTTATTATAAAATATCATTATTACTATTATGTTAGTATTATCATTTTATCATAATAACATTTTTAGTAAATATAAATATTGTTATTTTTTTTATAGAATAATAATAATTATTATTACAAAATAATACAACTTTTACTTATTATTATTATGATCAATATTATTTTATCAAATAAATAGGGGATACAAAGATATTTTTCACCACGCGTAATATAATTACATTAATAATACTTACCACTATAGTTTTACGATATTAAGTGAACTTTATAAATTTTACTACTTAAGATATATAAAAGTATATTTTATCATATATAAACGTTAATATAAATTTTTATTAATAAATGACTTTTATTATTATAAATATATTTAAATATATAAAATGACTATAGTTAAGTTATATAATAAACACGTATAAATTTTAGAAGTCATTTTGGGTCAAGTTGACTTTTGTTGACTTTTGCATATTAGTCTCGAGCATTAGGATTGTGGTACACTATGACTTGACCAAAAATTATTAGACAAATATTGACCAACATATAAATATATATAATTAATATAGGTTCGTGAATCCGAGGCCAACCTTGCACTTGTTAAATGACGTTATATGTATTTTTACTACGAAATACAGTATGGTGAGTTTTATTTGCTCCCTTTTATATATATTTTTGGGACTGAGAATACATGCGCTGTTTTTATAAATGTTTTACGAAATAGGCACAAGTGCTAAAACTAATTCTATGTGGGTTTAAACCAGAAATATACCCTTAGCTTGGTAACATTAAACTACTTGTCTATGTACGGTAGGCGCGAATCCTAAAGATAGATCTATTGGGCCTGACAAACCTCATCCTGACTATGAGATGCTTTAGTACTTCGATGTTATTTTAAACACACCTGATCTGGTGTACTTCAGAGGGTAAAACATGAGCGTTAAGGCTTGTTACCGGGTACTTACAACTTATAGAATACTTTTATACACTTGCGAGTGTACATATATTTATAAACGGAAATCTTGTGGTCTATTAATATATTGAAATGATTATTATGATAAACCTATTGTGACAACCCGGAAATTTCCAACCAAATTTAAACTTTATCTTTATATTATTCCGACACGATAAGCAAAGTTTGTTAAGTTAAATCTCAAGAATTTTAAATTGTGTTCATACATTCATTTTAACCTCGACCAAATTCCGACGATTCACGAATCGTTATATATAAATAAATATGTATATATATGTATATATATATTATAACTTGAGAAATTAATAAAGTATTAAACGTATAATACTTTACATGAACGTATTTGTTTCAATATGTTTATCGATGGAATTAGAAGATAATATCAAATGATTGATTTATCAGATACATTATGATATGATTACGGGTCTATGTTATGAGGTCCACTGTGATTTAAGAAATCTATTCTTTTTGACAACATTCGAAAAATGGTAAAGTGATTTATAAGTAAGAACGTGAAGTGTAAATAACTTAGATGTTGGATATCGACAAGTTAAGTAACTCGACATTTTTTATTAAGATGATTTCATACGTTTATTTAACCTTTGAACTTTATCCCATGCTTCACCAACAAACTGTAATTTAAAAACTTGAAACCTATTATGAATATATATGATTCTACTTTTCTAAAACATTTTATGATATAACGATTTCCATTATTTTAACCTTTAAACAAAATAATTCTTAAAAATATATTTTGTTTTGGAAAACAAAATTATTATATTTATTTGATTTAGTTTCAAATGTACAAAAACGCTTTCAGTTTAAAAAGAACTTTATTATTAAAACGTATATAACTTTTATAAATATCTAGAACCACATTTGACAACTCATTACTTAACCAGTATGATAAAGATAACGATATTTATATTTTATTTTATTAAATATATATAACGATTTAAATTAATATTATATATATTTATATGCGTATTATACGTACATAGTTTTATACTTTTACTATACTTAAACTTTACCTTTACTTTATTTTTACTTTACTTTAACTTTAATAATTCACTTTAATAATTCATACTTTAATAATTCACTTTAATAATTCATACTTTAATAATTCACTTTAATAATTCATACTTTAATAATTCACTTTAATAATTCAAAAATCTATTATAAATAGAATTCAATAGGTTTCATTATTTCATAGAAACTTGAAAATATTTTTCTCTAAACTCTCTCAATCGATTTACATATATATATATATATATATATATATATATATATATATATATATATATATATATATATATATATATATATATATATATATATATATATATATATATTTACTCCGTATTATTTCAAGACATTATTAGTATACATAAAATATTACGTCAGAGTGCTGTCCGAGTGATTTCGAAATTGTTTTCCAAGTGGGATTGGATTAAGGAAATTATGGGTTATAGCTATGGAGGTGATTGGGTATGGTTCATGGGTATGCTCGTGAGGTCAATATAGTGTTTATCATCTCCGTTGCGTCTACGTACCTTTCCTGTAATATTGAATCTCAATATTGATACGTGAGTACTCATAATTTAACTTTTACATACTAATAGTGTATCCCTGACTAGTGCTCGAGTATATAGGATTATGCATGTTTGTACTTTTGATATTGCCTTTAGTTAGGTTATGTTGAATCCTGAATTAGTTATATATGCGACTGAGATAAGGTAAAAGATATGCATGTCGTTGGAAAGCTAGCGAAAAATTAAGAACTTTTCATTCAGATATCGAATGATTTCGATGAACGGATTTGAAGTTATAGTCCATCGAATTTTTGTATTATTATTAAAAATGATTATTATTATCGTCGTTATTATCGTCGTTCTAGTTTTATCTTATTATTATTATTATTATCTTTATCAATAAAAGGATTTATCATTAAAAATTGTTAATTTTTTTTATTATTACTATCGTTATTATCGTTAAAGTTATAATTAGTATTATTACTATTATCCAATTATTATTATTATTATTATTGGTATTATTATTATTATTATTATCATTATTAATATATATATCATTATTTAAAAATAGTTATTGTTATTGTTATTATTATTATTACTATATTATCATTAAGATAATTATTAGTATTATTGTTAATAATGTTATAGTAACTATCATTATTAATATTAGTGTAATTAAAACAAATATTTGTAACACCTAATTATTTTGATTACTATTATTATCATTATTACGAACACGATATAAAAGACGATTAAAAGCTATTAAACGAAACGATTAGGAAATAATGGGTAAGAGTATCATGATGAAATTAAAATATTATAAGATATTGATTTAGATAAAATTATCGTTCTTATTATTAAAATTATCGTTAGTATTAAAACTATCATTTTAACAAAAATTATCATTTTAATAGAAATGTCATTGTTACTATAAAATATCATTATTATTATTATTTTAAATAGAATTATTATTTTAAAGATAATATTAAAAATTATCGTAAATATTAAAGTTATCATAATTAGAATTATCGTTTTATCATAATGTCATCTTAGTAATTATAAATATTGATATTTTTATAATAATAATTATTATTACAAAATAATACAACTTTTACTTACTATCATTATAGATATTATTTTATCAAATAAATATTTGATACAAACATATTTTACTACGTGTAATAACTTACTTTAATAATACCTATCATATTATCTTTATAATATTAAATGAACCCTATAAATTTTATTACTTAATATATATAAAAGTATATTTTATTATATAAATATAATATAAAATTTTATTTATTAATAAATAAATTATATTATTTACTCTAATAAAACTTTTAAAAATATTTTAAAATATAAAACGACGATATTTAAACTATATATTAATCATGTATAGATTTTTGGAAATTATTTTGAGTCAAATTTACTTTTGTTGACTTTTGCATATTAGTCTCGAGCATTAGGATTGTGGTACACTATGACTTGAACTAATTTGTTAGACAAATATTGACCAACACATAAATATATATAATTAATTTAGGTTCGTGAATCCGAGGCCAACCTTGCACTTGTTCAATGACGTTATATGTATTTTTACTACAAAATACAGTATGGTGAGTTTCATTTGCCTTTTTCCCCTTTATATTTTTGGGACTGAGAATACATGCGATTTTATAAATGTTTGACGAAATAGACACAAGTAATTGAAACTACATTCTATGGTTGAATTATCGAAATCGAATATGCTCCTTTTTATTAAAGTCTGGTAATCTAAAAATTAGGGAACAGACACCCTAATTGACGCGAATCCTAAAGATAGATCTATTGGGCCTAACAAACCCCATCCAAAGTACCGGATGCTTTAGTACTTCGAAATTTATATCATGTTCGAAGGAGGATCCCGGAATGATAGGGGATATTCTTATATGTATCTAGTTAATGTCGGTTACCAGGTGTTCACCATATGAATGATTATTTTTGTCTCTATGCATGGGACGTATATTTATGAGAACTGGAAATGAAATTCTTGTGGTCTATTAAAATGATGGAAATAAATGATTATGATAAATTAATGAACTCACCAACCTTTTGGTTGACACTTTAAAGCATGTTTATTCTCAGGTGTTAAAGAAATCTTCCGCTGTGCATTGGCTCATTTTAAAGATATTACTTGGAGTCTTTCATAGCATATTTCGAAGAACGTTGCATTCGAGTCATTGAGTTCATTAAAGATTATTATTAAATCAATTTATAGTGGATAGTGGATATTATGAAATGGTATGCATGCCTGTCAATTTTTGATGTAAAGAAAGATTGTCTTTTAAAAACGAATGCAATGTTTGTAAAATGTATCATATAGAGGTCAAATACCTCGCAATGTAATCAACTATTGTGAATCGTTTATAATGTATATGAACGGGTCCTTTCAGTTGGTATCAGAGCGGTGGTCTTAGCGAACCAGGTCTGCATTAGTGTGTCTAACTGATAAGTCGATAGGATGCATTAGTGTGTCTGGACTTCGACCGTGTCTGCATGTCAAAAGTTTTGCTTATCATTTTGTGTCGAAAATTAACTACTTATCATCCTCAGGAAATTACCTGCTTATCATTTTTAGTCTAAGACACGTCTTGCTGCATTGATTGCAAGAATAGTGTATAGACAAAAATTCATATCTTAGCATATCTGCTAAATCATATCTTATCGTATCTGTTACTTTAAACTTTGCCTGACATATCCCGCAAATTCCTCCGTAATCTATGAAATCTTTTGATCTCTATATATAGATATCCTATGTAAATAGAATACCACCCGATAGCCAAAAAATCATTTTATATCGAAAATCCTTTATCCAATCGTACAAAATGGAATTTGTCATCAGTTCAAGTCACTCGGATTCCGAAATGGAATCTCACTCAAGCTCCGAAAGCAGTGTGACCGTAATGGATCAACCAATCAGTCATCACCTATTCTGGATGAATTGGGGATGGGTTCGTAGCCTCCTCAATCATTGGAAATAAGAAGAAGGCGATCCTTTCCATCCACCACATTGCCCTCTTGGCGAAGAACCTGAAGCACTTACCGGCGAACCTGTTCGAAACACCATTTTCTCGCTCATTTCCAGAGTATCTCGTCACGATTATATATTACATCAAATTTTAAATTTTATTTATCCGCTCGTCCGAACCGACAATCACCCCGGTGTAATAGAAGAAGTCAACGAGCTTCGCGCTCGGGTAGTGGCTTTGGAGAATATGGTGCAGAGATTACAAACACCAGCAGCAACATCAGCAGCATAACCAGTACCACCATCATCAACGCCAACAGTACCATTACCACCTCCAACCACAACCGCGTCGTTATCCTCAACTTCACAATCTGTCCCACGAGCATCAACGTCATACGCACCATAGATACTAAGGAGTACCAACAACAATAACTGACGAAGTATTAATTCATAACTTCATTGGAGAAACATTCCGCGGCGATTATATAATCTCTAAAGTCTTAGAGATTATCTAATCTAGCCCTAACCATAAATCAGTTAAGCTAACCAAAATGATAGAAGGAAGAGTAGAAACCCTGACAAAAATGGTGTGTTATTAACAAGTTAAACTTGTTTTACCAACAGCATCAACAGTACCGTCAACGTCACCAGCATCGTCAGTACAGTCAACATCAGAATCAACAACACCTATAACATCACAAACTCCGTCAGTTCAAGAATCACTGTGGACATCATTACGAATCAATAACGTGTATATTGTATCAACAAGTTATGAAGAATTAACTCATTCCCTCTGAAGAAATTATATATATATATATATTATATATATATATATATATATATATATATATATATATATATATATATTTTGAAATAAAAAATAAATCTTTCCGTGCTAAGCTATTGTATGTGAATCTTAACTACTCGGTTAATTCATATTACAAATATGAAATAATGTACGTCCCTCGCCCGCGACTTAACCATCATTAACTACAATCTCTGTCTCAATTCAACAAATTCCAATTCCTAATAAATCAAGTATATATTTGATTTTACACTTCATCATTGATGTAACCGAAACTTTTCAGATAACATCATTCGTACTTTGCGAAGTTCACAAGAATTTAACGAAAACCAACATCACATCTCAACAAATAACGAAGTATTGATTCATAATTTCAATATTATTGAAGAAATACTTATGTAACCTCTAAAGCCTTCAAGGAATTATTCAATTCTAGTTCCAACCGTAGATCGAATGAGTTTAATTTAGTATTAACTCATTAAAATCTATGTTACATCTGAGGAGAATATATACATATATATTTTCATAAAGACTGTAATAAAATTCTTATGTACAAAATATTAATTGTGAACATTTTTTAACGGGTAGGTAATACCCGAGAGATATATATAAATTCACAATTAATATGTTACATTCTTCGAATCAGATTAAGCAAATTATCAATTATACTTCCTACTTTCACAATAATATACATTCTTTCATAGAAATCAAAACAACCATACTCATTCAAACCCAATTACATATTCTGATTTTAAAATCTCAGAATTCAATTTGAGATATAACCGGTACCATCACTTTTAGATTCCTACATCTTTCAAAGCTATACTTTGACTTTAAAAGTGTGTTAGAACATCAAATGTATACAAACGATTACAATCTGTGTTCAAACCCTTCGAAAATCTCTGAAGACACTTCAAATAATGAGCAATCGAGATGATGATCCAACCACATATTACCCACAGTTATGTACTTAAAAAGCTTTTGAAACCAAAGTCATAATTCAACACATATCTGTGTCAGATCTTTTGGCATTTATTAGCAAAAATAACCTTGCAATTCCTTTGCAAAGTAGCAAATTATATCACAGCTCCAGCAAGACAACTTCAATTTTTTCATTCGGAGTAGCCTTATCATAATTTTGATATATGTGATTACCCTTTTGTTACCGGAGAACCTTTCATATTCCACCACATTAGCAATAAACTTACCAACAACTTCACTGATCTTGGGCATTCTTAAGAATCTTTATATTTATTGAAACCTCATCATTTACTCATCTGCCTCTTGTAACGAGAATTGCCATACGAATCATAGGGAATTAGCAATCAGTATTTTGAAATCTCACAGCATGTTGACGCCAACAGTTATACATAACGTCTATTTCCAAGGCTTACATACTTCGAATGTGAAGTTTCTGAAAAACGCTCTGAACCGCGAACTAGTTCTCGAAATGTTGATGAAGCAACAAAAACTATAAACGACCTTAGCAGTAAAAAGTTTGATGATAAAGATTAGTGTATTAACAAAGCTCAGAAATAGAGAAGTTTTGGAACTGGAAAACGGATTGAGCAAAGTATGAAGGAGGCTGTGGACAAATCACAAAGACTGAACCTGCCTTCAAAGAATCCAAATGATTCAGTATCTACTGAAGTCATTAACGAATACCTTGCTCCTGACACTAAACCCTTACAGATAATATTCTTCATCATCCTCTGATATTAGAAATTCTAAGATATCATCGTATCTTTCATTATAAATATCCTCCATATTTCTGAAGATATTTCCATAACTATTCTTATCTGGAATCATTTATATCTTTGCGCTATCTGTATTACATCAAAAAGGAAACTGTTTAGTTCCTATACTCTGTAAACCTTTGACTTTAAAATATGAATGTTTTTGAAGTAGTGTTGGAAACTGAAGCATGAGTTAGTATAATATAATGACACTTGATCAACGTGATTATATTACAGTAATTCATGCTGAGTTTCTAAATGAAACGTGATGATTCAAAGATTATAACATCATCATGTGCCATGTTATATGACTCTTGTATTCTATTTAACCTCTAAAATATCAAGAAAATATTTCTTGATGATTCGGCCTTTTCCAAGGTATTCTAGTAATTTGACAAGTCAAGATCGTGCCATCACAATTTCCTTCCTAGAACATTAACAATGTTCATTCCGAAATTCATATCTGTGAATTCTGGACCATTACATGCGGTGCTTAATCGCAAGAAGAAGAAACGAAAGGACAAAACTCCGAAATAGAAATTGGGGTATAAATTGCAGCAAATAAAAGAGAACATTAACTGTGGATGACAATGATTAAAGAAGATAGAAACAGAGACTTTGAAATATAAGGGAAGATATAAAGCCCAACGACAAACCAAAAATTATAAACCATCTATATCGATGCATATAGCAATATAAAGACACGGGAGAACTAGAAACACTATAAACCCAAGAGTATAGTAGAAGTAAATAGATTCTTCCGGCGGTAGATGAAAAAGAAGAATGACCGATATGAAAGTTATAAGTATATCGAGAATCAGAACTGGATGGAGCATATTGATGAATACTTTAAAATATGAGTTGAGGGAGAAAGAATAGAAGGTGATGAAACATGACTAGGAATTTAGTAATCAACAGATTTAACTCACACAATGACGGAATAAGTGAATCAAACCCTCTAGTGAATAGGTTAAGCTTTTTGGGATTAATTTAGTCATACCACAACTAAATCAAGTGTGATTAGATCAACACCTAGAGCTATTATTCACCACCTAGGTGATTTGGATTGAGAGAGAATCGGAGGAGCTCACCAGATCTGAGTGTGTGTAACAAATGAGAAGCTTAACCTAAAATGAAGAACATAAGACTTTATATACCCCTGCTGTTGACTCACCCGTACGATTCATCCATCACACATACGAGTTGGCTTCATCAGCCGTACGGGTGATCACTCACTCGTGTCTTCTCATTTAGGTTTTAATTGTGACTTAGCTCAGCATCATCCGTGCGTATGATCCTGTCAGCCGTACGAGTGAGGCTTCACTTGGATGTCTGACTAAGTCTAACATAGTCAAACATCCAAATCTCGTTCCTGCAGTTGCTGTAACCACATACAAACACGGATAGGATAATAACGAACGATCATGGTGGCCTGTAAACTGTTGTACCTGCAATGGACGTGGGTAGATGTCTAGGAACTTGTATAAAATGCATCAACAGAAGGTGTGAGTTGTAAGAAAATGAAGGAGGTGAATTTATAAGAAAATCTCTGACAGAACAATTAAAATGGACGATCGCATTTAAAGCGGATCCTAATTCCTTTTGTTACCAGAGAATCAAATCTTATTACAAAGATTTTCTTTAAATCCCTTGAAATCTGGAAATCAATCATATCTACGTCAAATGATAAGATGAATCTACACTTACTCATTTCACTCTTCTATGTTAGCTTCATTCGTACTCTTCATATAAATGAATTGTTTATCCAAATTATTCGCTGATGATAAAACTCTAATTTTCAGCCTGTATGCATCATGAAAACATACTTATTATCATTCACGACCTTTCCACTCAAATTTCGGGACGAAATTTCTTTAACGAGTAGGTACTGTGACAACCCGGAAATTTCCAACCAAATTTAAACTTTATCTTTATATTATTCCGACACGATAAGCAAAGTTTGTTAAGTTAAATCTCAAGAATTTTAAATTGTGTTCATACATTCATTATAACCTCGACCAAATTCCGACGATTCACGAATCGTTATATATAAATAAATATGTATATATATATTATAACTTGAGAATATTAATAAAGTATTAAACGTATAATACTTTACATGAACGTATTTGTTTCAATATGTTTATCGATGGAATTAGAAGATAATATCAAATGATTGATTTATCAGATACATTATGATATGATTACGGGTCTATGTTATGAGGTCCACTGTGATTTAAGAAATCTATTCTTTTTGACAACATTCGGAAAATGGTAAAGTGATTTATAAGTAAGAACGTGAAGTGTAAATAACTTAGATGTTGGATATCGACAAGTTAAGTAACTCGACATTTTTCATTAAGATGATTTCATGCGTTTATTTAACCTTTGAACTTTATCCCATGCTTCACCAACAAACTGTAATTTAAAAACTTGAAACCTATTATGAATATATATGATTCTACTTTTCTAAAACATTTTATGATATAACGATTTCCATTATTTTAACCTTTAAACAAAATAATTCTTAAAAATATATTTTGTTTTGGAAAACAAAATTATTATATTTATTTGATTTAGTTTCAAACGTACAAAAACGCTTTCAGTTTAAAAAGAACTTTATTACTAAAACGTATATAACTTTTATAAATATCTAGAACCACTTTTGACAACTCATTACTTAACCAGTATGATAAAGATAACGATATTTATATTTTATTTTATTAAATATATATAACGATTTAAATTAATATTATATATATTTATATGCGTATTATACGTACATAGTTTTATACTTTTACTATACTTAAACTTTACCTTTACTTTATTTTTACTTTACTTTAACTTTAATAATTCACTTTAATAATTCATACTTTAATAATTCACTTTAATAATTCATACTTTAATAATTCACTTTAATAATTCATACTTTAATAATTCACTTTAATAATTCATACTTTAATAATTCACTTTAATAATTCAAAAATCTATTATAAATAGAATTCAATAGGTTTCATTATTTCATAGAAACTTGAAAATATTTTTCTCTAAACTCTCTCAATCGATTTACATATATATATATATTTACTCCGTATTATTTCAAGACATTATTAGTATACATAAAATATTACGTCAGAGTGCTGTCCGAGTGATTTCGAAATTGTTTTTCAAGTGGGATTGGATTAAGGAAATTATGGGTTATAGCTATGGAGGTGATTGGGTATGGTTCATGGGTATGCTCGTGAGGTCAATATAGTGTTTATCATCTCCGTTGCGTCTACGTACCTTTCCTGTAATATTGAATCTCAATATTGATACGTGAGTACTCATAATTTAACTTTTACATACTAATAGTGTATCCCTGACTAGTGCTCGAGTATATAGGATTATGCATGTTTGTACTTTTGATATTGCCTTTAGTTAGGTTATGTTGAATCCTGAATTAGTTATATATGCGACTGAGATAAGGTAAAAGATATGCATGTCGTTGGAAAGCTAGCGAAAAATTAAGAACTTTTCATTCAGATATCGAATGATTTCGATGAACGGATTTGAAGTTATAGTCCATCGAATTTTTGTATTATTATTAAAAATGATTATTATTATCGTCGTTATTATCGTCGTTCTAGTTTTATCTTATTATTATTATTATTATCTTTATCAATAAAAGGATTTATCATTAAAAATTGTTAATTTTTTTTATTATTACTATCGTTATTATCGTTAAAGTTATAATTATTATTATTACTATTATCCAATTATTATTATTATTATTATTATTGGTATTATTATTATTATTATTATCATTATTAATATATATATCATTATTTAAAAATAGTTATTGTTATTGTTATTATTATTATTATTATTACTATATTATCATTAAGATAATTATTAGTATTATTGTTAATAATGTTATAGTAACTATCATTATTAATATTAGTGTAATTAAAACAAATATTTGTAACACCTAATTATTTTGATTACTATTATTATCATTATTACGAACACGATATAAAAGACGATTAAAAGCTATTAAACGAAACGATTAGGAAATAATGGGTAAGAGTATCATGATGAAATTAAAATATTATAAGATATTGATTTAGATAAAATTATCGTTCTTATTATTTTTATCATTACTATTATTATTAAAAGTATCGTTAGTATTAAAACTATCATTTTAACAAAAATTATCATTTTAATAGAAATGTCATTGTTACTATAAAATATCATTATTATTATTATTTTAAATAGAATTATTATTTTAAAGATAATATTAAAAATTATCGTAAATATTAAAGTTATCATAATTAGAATTATCGTTTTATCATAATGTCATCTTAGTAATTATAAATATTGATATTTTTATAATAATAATTATTATTACAAAATAATACAACTTTTACTTACTATCATTATAGATATTATTTTATCAAATAAATATTTGATACAAACATATTTTACTACGTGTAATAACTTACTTTAATAATACCTATCATATTATCTTTATAATATTAAATGAACCCTATAAATTTTATTACTTAATATATATAAAAGTATATTTTATTATATAAATATAATATAAAATTTTATTTATTAATAAATAAATTATATTATTTACTCTAATAAATCTTTTAAAAATATTTTAAAATATAAAACGACGATATTTAAACTATATATTAATCATGTATAGATTTTTGGAAATTATTTTGAGTCAAATTTACTTTTGTTGACTTTTGCATATTAGTCTCGAGCATTAGGATTGTGGTACACTATGACTTGAACTAATTTGTTAGACAAATATTGACCAACACATAAATATATATAATTAATTTAGGTTCGTGAATCCGAGGCCAACCTTGCACTTGTTCAATGACGTTATATGTATTTTTACTACGAAATACAGTATGGTGAGTTTCATTTGCCTTTTTCCCCTTTATATTTTTGGGACTGAGAATACATGCGATTTTATAAATGTTTGACGAAATAGACACAAGTAATTGAAACTACATTCTATGGTTGAATTATCGAAATCGAATATGCTCCTTTTTATTAAAGTCTGGTAATCTAAGAATTAGGGAACAGACACCCTAATTGACGCGAATCCTAAAGATAGATCTATTGGGCCTAACAAACCCCATCCAAAGTACCGGATGCTTTAGTACTTCGAAATTTATATCATGTCCGAAGGAGGATCCCGGAATGATAGGGGATATTCTTATATGTATCTAGTTAATGTCGGTTACCAGGTGTTCACCATATGAATGATTATTTTTGTCTCTATGCATGGGACGTATATTTATGAGAACTGGAAATGAAATTCTTGTGGTCTATTAAAATGATGGAAATAAATGATTATGATAAATTAATGAACTCACCAACCTTTTGGTTGACACTTTAAAGCATGTTTATTCTTAGGTGTTAAAAAAATCTTCCGCTGTGCATTGGCTCATTTTAAAGATATTACTTGGAGTCTTTCATAGCATATTTCGAAGAACGTTGCATTCGAGTCATTGAGTTCATCAAAGATTATTATTAAATCAATTTATAGTGGATAGTGGATATTTGGCAAAAGGTTTAATCTGGCGGGGAAACCCTGACCCCGTGTGCCTTTGGCACCTGGATAGTGGATATTATGAAATGGTATGCATGCCTGTCAATTTTTGATGTAAAGAAAGATTGTCTTTTAAAAACGAATGCAATGTTTGTAAAATGTATCATATAGAGGTCAAATACCTCGCAATGTAATCAACTATTGTGAATCATTTATAATGTATATGAACGGGTCCTTTCACCTATGAACTCACCAACCTTTTGGTTGACACTTTAAAGCATGTTTATTCTCAGGTATTAAAGAAATCTTCCGCTGTACATTAGCTCATTTTAAGGATATTACTTGGAGTCATTCATGGCATATTTTGAAAGACGTTGCATTCGAGTCATTGAGTTCATCAAGATTATTATTAAGTCAATTATAGTTGGATGTATTATGAAATGGTGTGCATACCGTCAATTTTCATTGTAAAGAAAGTTTGTCTTCTAAAAACGAAGGCAATGTTTGTAAAATGTATCATATAGAGGTCAAATACCTCGCGATGTAATCAACTATTGAGAATCATTTATAATGCATATGAACGGGTCCTTTCACTAGCACACCTAGTTAATTAGTAAATGGGTGTTAGATGGGTTAGTAGATAACCCGAAATGGGTGTGTTAACTTTAAATTATGCATAGGGCTAATGATTGACCTAATTGGGAAATATGGGTATGAAATACCCTAATTGTGTAATGGTTAGTGTTGTTGGACCTTAATCACTAGTTTTTAAGTGATTAATGATGGTCTTGACCCTTAAAGGGCGGTTTTGGTGAAAATGGGGCATTTAATGCATTTAAGTCATTAAATGCACATAAGTGAAATTGTTGGTATTTAGTTCAACTAGTTATGTGGGTTGATTGAAGTACTTATTATATTAGGTACTTTGCTTTGAAGCTTGCGGAAGTATAAAACCGTCACCAAATCATTAAAGGTGAGTGGAATGACTATATGCATATGTATGTAATGTATTTATTTGTATGCTATGGTATGAACCAAAGATCCGGTAGTGCCATAGTATGTGAGAGCATGACATAGTATGATGTGAACCAAAGAGCCAATAGCGTCATAGTACATGTGTTATAGTGTGAACCAAAGAGCCGGTAGCGCTATAGCACGATTTGTTAGGGTGTGAACCAAAGAGCCGGTAGCACCTTAGCGTTGTTAGAGTGTGAACCAAAGAGCCGGTAGCACTCTAGCATGAGTATGACTCGAGTGGTGATGTGAACCAAAGAGCCGGTAGCATCATGACAAATGGGTATGGCGTGAACCAAAGAGCCGGTAGCACCATGACGCGAGAATGGTTAACCATGGTTGTGTATTTTGTTTTGGAGCATATTATATTATGTCGATTATATGTTATTAATTACGCTAGTAGCGGTTTGTTGGATATTATTAGCTTTGTACTTGAGATGGTATGCTAATTGTATTGCTAGCGTGTATGTGGTATATGTGTAAGTGATTGCAAGTAGGTATATTATATATATATATATATATATATATATATATATATATATATATATATATATATATATATATATATATATATATATATATATATATATATATATATATATATATATATATATATATATATATGGGTATAATTATTGCATTCACTAAGCTTTGCTTACCCTCTCGTTGTTTATCTTTTTATAGGCTCCGGCGTTGACAAAGGTAAGGGCCTTCGACTGGATTAGAGATCCCGCTTGTTGTTTAGGGGACGCTTTTGAGATGTGATAGCTTTTAGCGTTTGACCGAAATTTGGGTAGTTTAACCCCAAACACCATGCTCATAGTTTCATTTGGAATTTAAACTAGTGTGGTCGAAACTTGAACTTTTGTATGAAACTCGTAAAATGGCAGATGTGGGTCCCGTTTTGTAAAACTCATTTTATGTTTGAATCGTATGAGTTTTTCATATTAGAACATGTTTTGAAAAGCGTTTCGCCTAATTATGTCGGGAAGTGGGAGATCTTTATTTGAAAATTTGCAAATTCGGACAGAACTGAATTAGGGCCTGTGCGCGCCGGGAACCCTATGGTGGTGCGCGTGGTGCACTCCTCTGTAAAAAAAAATAAAAAATTGTTTCGCGAAATCAATTGGTTATTGGTTTGGGTTGTTACAGCTACTGAGGAAGAAATATGGGCCATGATCGACATACTTATAAATGATCAAGGTTGTCTTCAACCACCACCAACTGGAGCCTGGAGAGATCATAGAAAGCATGAACCCCCTGTAAAAGATCCCAAGTCAATTATACAGAGCAAGCAAGAGACCCGTTGCATGTTCATATTTCAAAGTGATCAATTCATTTACCTTATTGCGGACTTTTGGATTCGCCTGCTGGGATTAGGAGAGGCTGTGTATTTGGAGAATTTGGTGAGTGATCTTCTTAATTTTGTGTTTATGTCATGAATTAATTTGTGTTGATATCTTAACCTGATCTTCTTATTTTTTAGCACATTGATGGCTGGGCTACATTTCTTTTAAGATATCGTCAGAGATTTCTCCCCAGAGCAAGCCAGATGTTTAACACTCATATGTTTCCACATGAGGTGGTTAAAGCAAGTTCCCGATGGACGATTATGCCATCGGCATTCCTGCCTCAGCTTGCAAATTTTAAAGTGTAACACCCGCGTTTTGGGCAGAAAAGAAAGAATCCGCCTACGAAAACAGCAAGAGCTTATCAGATGGTTGCAGATGCAGATGTTGAATACGATGTGAATACAGGTATGCTTCAAAATCCTCGTATTGTTTAGTTATATACATGTATATGATTGGGTGTATATATATGTGTGGTAGATTAGTAGATCTTGATAGTAGTGTAAGATTTATTTTGTTGCATTATGTTGTTTATGTTTTGGTTGCTACCCTTCTGTGCCATGTGGGGTAAGAGTGACCCTTAGGTTGACTTTTTGGGATTGAGAACCGTGACTTGGATAGAGATGCGTTGAGTATGTTTGTGTAGTGGACTTTTGGACGACATGAAGTTGTTGGATAGTGGCATGAGTATGATTGTTATGACGGTATTTCCTAAGCTTGTTGGATGTATGATCTGGTTGATAGATTATATTTGGATGATTGATAGACAAGGTTTGAGTAACTATGATTTGACAGATGTTGTGATTGATTAGTCATAAAGTAGTTAAATTAATTACCGATGCTTATTGAGGAAATTGATTGGACATAAGTAGTGAATGAGACAAGTCGAATTTTTCCGTTACGAGCAACTCAGAATGAAGGTATGATTTAGGATAATATGCTTGTGTCTGGCCAACAGAAGTATATTGTGATAAATCATGTGTCTGGCCAACAGAAGTATATTGTGATAAATCATACGGAATTTCTGGGAAGCTGAAGGAAAATTAGGCGGCCTGTGCTATATTGGATTGTGATGTGACTGGATATGAGACGAATAACCTGTGAATTTCTGTTGACTTACGAGACAATTTCGTGGACCTAGGTATAGATTTTAGCATGATGACTAATTCTATTGCCTAAGCTTTGGATAATTGGGAAAAATGGACTGTATAAAGAGTTGAATTGGATGACAGATTGTGAAATTTATGATACGAAATGGCAAAGAAACACGAATTTGACTCTGATTATTTGACTTGATCGTGTAATTTGTGGGCTTAAGTGGATTAACGGTCGTTGATCGACGAAGATTGTGACAAGTTATTTGGTATCAGGAGTGTATTGACGTCAGGAATCTCATTTCCCTATGCAATTGTGGTGGATATTGTCGGTATCGGGGATAAGATTGATAAAGTTAACCGTGTGTTTTGGCGGTGCGAGTAACAATTTTTTTGGGTTTGTTGTCCATAGTTGACCCGATTCCGAGGACGGAATCTCTTTTAAGGAGGGTAGATTTGTAACACCCGCGTTTTGGGCCTAGATTAAATGACCATTATACCCTTGGGTATGGTGTAATTAGTGATTTTAATAATTATATGTTTATAATTATTTGGTTGTTTAGTTTAGATCAGTTTGTGATAAGGGTCACAGAACAGGTTCGTTTGTTGAATTTGGACTCCGTTAGGGCCTCCTAACGAAGTACGAAAGAATTCAGATAACTGATAAATACCCGTGTGTGATGGGGTATTGTGTATTAACTTAAATATGTAAGCTTGAGATCAATCTTTTCTCTCATTTTCTTGAACCTTCCAAATAAACAACCCGTACCTAATTTCTCACTACTTGAAACCCTAATTTAATCTAAGCTAGAATTGGATCAAGAGACTTTAAAGAGTGATTATTATCTTACTTGTGATCATCTAATCAGGTTTGTTTACTTGAATTCATGCTTTGATTGTTAGAAAAATGGGTTTTTGTGTTCTTGAATAAAAGTGTGCTTTTTTAGCTTGAATCTTGTTGAATTGTGTTTGTTAGTGTTAATTGATGTTAGAAAAATGAGTTGCTACAGTATTTTGCTACAGTACCGAGTTGCTACAGTGTCACTATTACTACAGTACCGAGTTGCTACAGTATCAGAGCTGCTACATTGTCACTATTTGCTACAGTACCGAGTTGCTACAGTGTCACTATTTGCTACAGTGCCCGAGTTGCTACAGTGCCACTATTGCTACAGTACCTTTGTGAAATTGAAACGGGCGTAACTTTCAAAACGTAACTCCGTTTTTGATGAATAAACTATTGTTAGAATCATAATAAAGAATACTTTTCAATGGTGAACTTTTAAGAAACTAGATCAAACTGTTTTTGGGTTGGAAAAGGAGTTTTAGTGTGTATGTCGTGTTTTCCACGCACCTGTATGCCATTATTGAATGGAGTCATGATGTAGAATCATAAAATTATGAATATATGGTGTTATGACCTAGTTTATAGTATGATTTGATTATACTGTTGATTGAGATATGTATATTGACTTCGTTGTGTTGTTCTCAGGTGATAAGAACAAGGAAGAAGCTCAGAAGTAAGATAACTGAGCTGTAGCTGGTAATCGGTGAGTGGGATTATCTCCGGGTGTAGTATAGAGTAGCAAGTTGTGCTACTATGTTATACTGTTTTAGTTGCTATGATTAGTAGATATTTTGTAATAATGATCATTGTAGAGTTGTCATGCTAGTTGTAGGGACAGTTGTTCGTAGTGGTAGTTGCTTAACAGTTGTGTGCACAAGTTGTAGTTGCCTGTTGGAACCTATTGTTGTTAGGTTCAGCTCAGAGAGGTCAACCTTGTTGTGGTTGAGTCCAGTTGACTACTGTTTGTTGAGTATAGTACCGAATGACGCATCACCTGCGTGTGGATTTACTATACTAGAGATTCAGTAGTAAGGACTTTCGGTAGACGCTAGACTGATCAGCTAGTGGTCGTGTGCTCGTACTAGCCGCCGAGTCTCTAGTTGGAGCATAGTTGCTAGTTGATAGTTGCCAGATGATTAGTTGTTAGTTGACGGTTTCCTGTTATGGATTTTTGTAGTTGCTGTAGTTGTACAAGTTGGTATTGTATGCTAGATTTGTTAGATGATTCCATTCACTTAGCCTCGTGCTAACCCCCCTCACCTCCTCCCTTGCAGGTTTTGGATATTAGTGCTGGTAGGGACGGGCGTCGGGTTGATGATATGTTTGACAAGACGAACTCTGATGTCTTAACTTTTATAAATATGTAACTAGTTGTTTAACGTAACACCGGTGGTTTGTAATAAGTAACTAGCTAATGATTTGTGATAATCATATTTGTAATTAACTAAGGGTATTTATGTGAATTAAGACTTCCGCTGTGATTTAAAAAAAAAATTAGGGTGTTACATAAAGATTTCTATGAATTATCTCAGAAGGGGAAGGAGGAGAAGTTGGAGCAGAAGGAGGAGATGTTGAAGTAGGCCAAGGACAAAGATCCTAATTTGCAAGTAAATGAAGGAATCACTGCCGTTAAGGAACCAAATTACACGTATGTAATTGCTCTTGGGGATGGTAGTGATGAACTTATCCAGCTTGGTCTGACTGTGATCAGGTACGTACACTCTTAAAACTGTAGTTGAATCTGGTATTGTTTATAATTAGAACTTAAAGCAGGTTTTTGTAAGCTGAAACAGGCGCAAGGTTGGACTTGCGCCCTTGCGTATTTGTGTTTTTGGTCGCAAGGTTTATCTTGCGACGTTGCGTATCATTACATGAACGGACGCAAGGTTGATAGTGCGTCTTTGCGTTTGCATATTTAAAGAAAATCACACATAAAATACATAAACTTCGAGAATTTGTTACAACGATCAATATGACATAAACTACATAAAATAGGAATATAAACAAAAACTTGGATATTGGTTACTAATTATCGCTCGCTAGATTGCATGTTGCATAAAACTGAGACTAATAAGCATGAAACGCTTCAGCCTCTGTGAGTTTCTCCTTACCCTTCTTCGACTTCGATTTTGAGGCCGATGTTTTTACTACCCTTTTTGAAGTTGGTTCACCAGTTCGATCAACTGAAGCTCTGCACATATCCCTACTATGACCTGCTTTTTTGCAACGCGTACATGTTCTTACTGTTTTTTCAGTGTCTTCACTCGTTGACGGAATACGTTTTGTTGATTTTGGGCGTTCGGGAGGTCTTTTCGGCTTAATGGGAGGGTTTACAATTTGTAGGACGTCGGGCCTCGGATCCTACCATTCAGACCGATGAGGCAAAGGAAGGATGTGTTCCAAATACGTAGTTATATAAGTTTGCGTCGTGAATGTCGTGAACCAATGTGATACAAATTGATTAACATCAGTCACTCCAAAGAGTCGTGCTGCTGCAATAACATGTCCGCAAGGTATACCTGATCCTTGCCACTGCCTACATGAACAAACTCTATCTGCTAGATTAACCAAGCCATTTTTCGTCCATCGTGCACTTTTACTAGATTGTTTGTCGATGGAATTGGTTGCCATCTTCTTGATTTTTTCGTCCTCTTGGCTAGTTTATGTTCAGCACATGGAGTAACCGTTGAAGTAAGACTAACCAATTGGTTGCGATGTTTAAAATACCAATCTTGTACTGAAGCGCTAAAAAATTCCAATAACATGCAAACAGTTAGTTTTCGAGCATGTACGGATAGTGCGTTAACAGACTCTACACTGTTGCTAGTAAGGTACGAATACCTAACATGTTCAGCTCTACTTCTGGACCATTTGTGGAAACCAACTTTATTTAAATGGTTGTAAGACGCTTTCAATCTTCTTCGAAATACATTAAGATGATCCTCAAAATCTGATGCACGATAAGCTTTGACCATTTTCCAATAACGCCATTCAAAATATTTGAATTTGCTGGATTTACTTTTAATGGTTCCAAACAAATGACGAGCACAGAAATAGTGAAACGCTTTGGGGAACACGGTTGAAATACCATGTGCTATTGCCAAACCTCGATCAGAAATAAAAGTAAGCTCTAAAATACGATCACCCATACCACAAGACATTAAATGGTCTCGCAGGTTGCCCAAAAATAATCCAAAGACTCGTTTGTCTCGCCGCCAGCAATTCCATAAGCCAATGGCAAAAAATTCTATTATTGCCATCCATCGTAACAGCAACTAAATTTGTACCCAAGTATCCTGCCTTCAAATGCGTTCCATCGACGATGATTATCGGGCGACAATGTTGAACAAATGATTGAACCTGCAGGAATGAAAAAGGTTAAATAAAAATGTTAAATTGAACAAATACGCAAGAACGCAAGATCCAATCTTGCGTCTTGTGTACCCTTGTCGTGCGAGTCGCAAGGTCCTGCTTGCATACTTGGGTCTGGTGAATCCATACGCAAGCTTCCCCTTGCGACCTTTGCGCATCGTTCATACTTTACAATTTTAGTTAAATGGTAATGGTGATACTTACAACTACGCCAAGGGAATAATAACACATCAAAAATCTATTTTCTTTGTCGGTGACCAAATTAGTTACGCTCCCTAGGTTGTGAATCTTAATGTTATATAGGTAAATGTGAGGCATTCGGTACAAGTCTTCACTACTCCCACGAAGCATCTGTAATGTATGACATTTGGCCCTCCATGCTTGATTGTAAGATATGCTGACACCGAATCGGCTGCCTATATCCGCACGTATATCGTTTGCTTTATATTCCCGGTTTGTAGATTTGAATGAATCTACAAGCATACTACCCAACACCTTTTTGGTTTCATGTTTATTGTTTCCCATAATTAGTGTGCATGAGCATGTGTGTACGTCATGGAGTTTATTTACCATAAAGTTTTCAGTGAATCATATTCTGTAAGCACTACATTTTCACTCACAATTTGGCAACACACATTTAGCAGTGTATCAAGTTTCGTCTGACTTTACAGGCTTTATTTGGAAGTTTTCTTCAAGACATTTTATAAATAGAGTGTTTATAAACTCATCTTTGTTCAAAAAGTTTGATGAACTTTAATTAAATCTGATACCCTATACGTGGTTGGTATTTCAGTCGTATGTTCACGCTCTTTCTCATGTTGACTCAAAAGAGTTGGCATATTCCAGAACGGATCTTGCTTTTCTTCTTCATATTGGAATTCTTCGTCTCCGTCTTTTGCTCCATCTGAATCACTATCTTCGACAAGAGGTACCTCAAACCGGTGGTTTCCTTCTTTAATTTTACATACGTTTTCAAGACCATAGTTAAACAAATCAAAATCTTCTGTGTTTGGAGGTGGCAATTCAGGTTGTTCCATTTCTAAATTGTTACTTGCGAGGTTTTCTTCGGTATCTTGCAAAGGTAACAAATGTTGTGGCCGGTGTTTAGGTGATTTTGGTTGTTTTGTTGGTTTTGGTGGGAGTGTTTATTGGTTTCGTTGTGGCTGGTTTGTCGAGTTTTTTGTTTCTGGGTTTCGTTGTGGCTGATGTATTCTTGCTCTATTGACAATATAAATCTCAATAGGAGCATTTACAATTGCATATTGTAAAAACTCTTGAAAGTCTTCATCATTATCAGTAATATCAAAAACATGATTATTAAAAACGTATCTCATTGAAACAGCTGCATTGGGTGGGAATTCAATCTTTTTAAGAACATTTTTTAAACAATATTCTCCGATTCATTGGTTCTATGGGTGCAATTGGGATTCTTAACCGAATTCTAAAACAATCTTGTGGCATATACGTGGGTATGTTGTTAATATACTCAAAAGAACCCCCACAACATATATGAACAATATATTTATCATCATTAACACAATTCATAAATACAAAAATTAGTGAAAAAATGCTTAAAAGAGTACCTTAACGTGGCTATAATCTCTGAATTGAATAGGTATTGAAATGTTATGAGACTGTGAATGCAAAGTTCCAGGGTCATTCTATATATATGGTCAAAATTTTATCCCAAAAAATATAGGAAATCTGACTAAATCTTATCCAGAAAATCCAATTCTGATAAGATAAGGACGCAAGCTCGCAAGACGCAAGGACGCAAGCTTGCGCCTTGCGCGGGCAAGACGCAAGGCTCCTTGCTTCTTGCGAGGGCATTCTGACAAAAAAAAAAATTTTTGGGCTCCAGGGCAATAATTTGGAAGGGATTGGGCATTTTGGCTATAATCCCTAGTTAAAAGGGTGGATCTATTATGATTCTAGTAATAATACGGGCTAACAGTGAAATACGTAATGCAGTAGAAATCTTTTTATGTTTTCTAACTAGTCATACCACCGAATATTGTAATTATTTTTTAGTGACATAATTGAACAATGTAAATTTTATGAACTTTTAACTAGTGACACTCGTGACTACGAAACTTAAATCCTCCAATTAGACAAAATTGCATGGGGGGGTCCCTGTGGTTTGTTCGAAATAACAAGCGGAGTCCAAAAGAATTTTTTCAACTTGGGGGGTCACTGTGGTTTGCAATAGTTTCATGGGGGGTCCAATTGCCTAACATCGTTATCTTTTTCTGTTAACTTTCATCATGTGCATAGCATGTGAGGGTATAAACGTCATATTTGTTCACCTTGTCCTTTTATAATTCTTTTGGACCCCGGTTGTTGTATCGAACAAACCACAGGGACCCCCCGTGCAATTTTGTCTTAATTAAATAATTTAATTTTTCTTTTCTTTTCTTTTTTTTCTCTACAAATCACCCACTCCTGCTATTCTCGATTTCATTACTTCTTCACTTGCACATATCAAAATTAAAACCCCATTATTAAATTATCTACTTGCACCCATTCTTCATTAAATTATTTACATCTTCATATCATCTTTTTATTTATCATCAAAACATCAAAAAATAAAAAATAAAAATCATCATCATTATCTATTTGTTCATGTTCATCAAACAACGACATATCCTCATTATCTCTCAAAACCAAAACAAATCTGAAATTATAGATCTATATCATTATCATCATCAGATTCAGATCCAATAACATAACCAGATTCATCATTCATCTTCAACCATGTTCTTCATGTTCATACATCAAAATTTAGGGGTTTTTGATTTTGTGAACTAAA
The DNA here is from genome assembly GCF_046630445.1 of Rutidosis leptorrhynchoides. NCBI lineage: Eukaryota > Viridiplantae > Streptophyta > Magnoliopsida > Asterales > Asteraceae > Rutidosis > Rutidosis leptorrhynchoides. The sequence goes on from NC_092334.1 coordinate 392,414,434, forward strand.
ATGATTTATGAGACTAAATTCTTATTGATCACAATGCTTCTTACTCACTACCCTAACCTTCGACAACAATCAAAGAGTGATTTCAAGGTTGACAGTGGCCGGAATCTAATTTTCTGATTTATGGAGCTCAAAAATGGTGAAACCCTGTTCTTCATCAGCTATCAAATTTAAGAGTGTTTTGGCACTTGAATCTTTTCAACTCATGTTAATCGTTGATACAGAATTAGTTAACTCTCAACAATTGGACATAATTCAACATCAACATAAATCCATACAGGAAACAATGATATGGATCAAGATTAGGTTAAAATTGGAAAAAGCCAAACCTTTCACGAAGTTGTTCAGGAGTCAAACCTAATTGTATCACCAAAAACGAAAACAATTGTAAACAACCATCATCGAACTGAACTCGTAGGAGTAAACATCGACAACAACATCATCGCTTCATTATCGATTCATCATCATCATCATCATTGATATTCCGGCGTTCACTATCGTCACCATTATCGATTCATCGTCATCGCTTCATTCTTCATATTCATAGATAATGATGATGATTTTTATTTTTTATTTTTTGATGTTTTGATGATAAATAAAAAGATGATATGAAGATGTAGATAATTTAATGAAGAATGGGTGCAAGTAGATAATTTAATAATGGGGTTTTAATTTTGATATGTGCAAGTGAAGAAGTAATGAAACCGAGAATAGCAGGAGTGGGTGATTTGAAGAGAAAAAAAAGAAAAGAAAAAAAAAATTAAATTATTTAATTAAGACAAAATTGCACGGGGGGTCCCTGTGGTTTGTTCGATACAACAATCGGGGTCCAAAAGAATTATAAAAGGACAAGGTGAACAAATATGACGTTTATACCCTCACATGCTATGCACATGATGAAAGTTAACAGAAAAAGATAACGGTGTTAGGCAATTGGACCCCTCATGAAACTATTGCAAACCACAATGACCCCTCAAGGTGAAAAAATTCTTTTGGACTCCGCTTGTTATTTCGAACAAACCACAGGGACCCCCCACGCAATTTTGTCCTCCAATTAATTAGTCCATCTTTTAAATTCATCTTGAATTGTGTTAAACTTAATTTTTCATCCAATAAGATGCTAATTTACTGATTTTGAATTAATCATTGAAGCTTAATTAAACTTATGTTTTACGACAAAACCTAAAATCTAACAACAAAATTTATACAACCACCACGAATATTAACATCTCACGAGACTTGAATTCTTAACTTCTTGATTGACGGGTTGATCTTATACTACTATGTTTATTTGCAACATTAACTTAGAAATGGAAAATTGGAAGTCGGTACTTTTTAGCTATTTGAAATTTCAAGCTGGTAATCCTAATAATAAAAACAAAAATAACATTACTACACTCCCCCTCAGTCCATTTCTACCTCTCCTTTACAGTACAGGATGAGATAAGATGATTTAAGCAATGTACAATCGACACGTGGCTCACTTAATGATAAGGCCTGCAATTATGTGGACACCATGCATTAGCCATAACATCCAATGGCCATAATTACCTACGTTAAGCTTGATTTGTTTACATCCATTCGATGGCAAGTTGCAACCCAATTGCTCATATAACAACCATTATATATACAGCTTTGTTAACTATAGTCACTCATTGGATCTCAAATTCAAACATAAAACAATGGCTTCAATCTCTTCCTCAGCCATCGCAACCGTCAGCAGGACCGCCTCCGCTCAATCGAGCTTGGCCGCTCCTTTCACCGGTCTTAAGGCCAACACCTTCCCCGTCACCAAGAAGTCCAACGACTTCTCAACCCTTCCTAGCAACGGTGGAAGAGTTCAATGCATGAAGGTAATTAATATTTTTGGTACAGTTATGGTTCCGCTTTACTAAAACGGAACAATTGTTGTATATAATTGCTATGTTTTGAAAAACATAGCAATTAAACAATGTTTTTTAAAATATTAAGATCGGTTGTTCCGCTTCATTAAATGGAAACAAGTTTATATATAATTGCTATGAAAAACAAAGCAATTAAACAAGATTTTTTAAAATATTAAGATGTTAACTATTGTTCCGCTTCAATAAATCGAAACAATTGTTATATATAATTGCTTTGTTTTGAAAAACATAGCAATAAAACATGTTTTTTAAGATATGAAGATGTTTTTGTTTAAATGTATGTATAGGTGTGGCCACCATTGGGTTTGAAGAAGTTCGAGACCCTTTCATACCTTCCACCTCTATCTAATGAAGCTTTAGCTAAGGAAGTCGACTACTTGCTCCGCAACAAATGGGTTCCTTGTTTGGAATTCGAGTTGGAGGTCTATTTCTTATTTTTTACACAATTACTTATTTTTAGGATTCCACAAAATCTTATAAGAATTGAAGCTCATTATGTTTAAAAGATGCCAAATACGATTTACAACAATTTACATTTCAAGTTCATATAGTTCAGTTTGAGAAATCTAGATATATGCTTATTCATATCATTTCTTAAATAATTAAGTGCTCATTGTAGTTACAATGAAAGTATTAAACCATGAACAACAAATTTCTTACTTATAGATCTTGTAATCACATATTAACATTGAATGAATCAAATTGTTAGGACACTAGGACATTTAATTATTATTGCATAAACAATTAACGAGTTCCTATCAAAAATGATTTTTAGGATTTTATCGTCTAGTAAAATTATTACTAATGTCTTGCTCCGTATTATTTTAGCAATGCTATACTTACAAATTTATACAAAGAGTTCACAAAATGATTTATGGTTCAATTTTTCTCTCATTTTGATCTCAATTATCTTAACTTTGTTAACTCATTTTGAAAAAAGATTTTTGCGAACTCTTCGTAAGTAAATCATTTCTCTATTAATTTAGCAACATAATCGTTAATACAACCACATGTGAGAACTTTTTGATAGTTACCAACTTATGATAATCAATAATTCAACACAAATGAGAACTTTATGATAGATTGATAGTTAACAACTTCTATTATGAGTTGCACATGACATTTCCCTATGTATTACTGTAACATTTTATTGGTTAAATAAATGGTTTCTTATTGACATATTTTGATACTATTATAGCACGGTCACGTGTACCGTGAGCACGGTAACACCCCCGGATACTATGACGGAAGATACTGGACAATGTGGAAGTTGCCTATGTTCGGGTGCACCGACTCTGCACAAGTGTTGGCTGAGGTTGTTGAGTGCAAGAAGGAATACCCACAAGCCTTCATCCGTGTTATTGGATTCGACAACGTTCGTCAAGTGCAATGCATCAGTTTCATCGTTTCTAAACCAGCTGGCTACTAAGCAAGTACCGATAAAATTTTCGATCTAACCTAACCCCCATAATGGGATGGTGTGGTTCGTTTGAATATTTAGAGTTCTGGTTTCTTTTAAGTTGTTTTTTTAATTTTAAATTTGTCTATTTCGTGAATTTCTGTTCATTCTGTTGTTTGTTCTCGGATTCTATGAGGTGGATAATGATATCATATATAAAATAATAATTTGTCGCTAATGTGTTGAACATTTTTCCATGATTATATACTCGTGTGAAATGTTATATTTAATTTATGGTACTCGTATTACAGGATATATATTTGCTAGTTTCTTTTTTGAAACGAGAACAATTTTATTGAAAAATTCACTCTCTCCTAGTAAGTCACTAAAAGAGTTGAGAGGCAAAACAAATACCATATATATTTGCTAGTTAATTGCCTCATAGAGAAATTATTGATAATACCAATTGGTTTGGGGTGTTGCTTTGCTTATTAAACATATGGTTTATTTATTGTCACCAAAACATTTGAATCATTCTAAACTATAACTAAAAAAAAAAGATTACACTTATTAGCTCATTTTAGTTCCATTAACACTTTAAAGATTTTTCACTATAAAAATGTATGTTAAATTGTGTATCTTTAAAAAAAAAAAAAAAAAAAAAAAAAAAAAAATCTTTGAAAAAAAACAAAAACGAATTATCAAGGAACTTTTATAAAATATGAAAGAAACTTATCAATGATACAAAGACAAAAACAACAAACGCCCTGACTTTTGTAAAAGTAAGGTGTTTCACTATCAACCATTAAATGTATCGTAAACATATATATATATATATATATATATATATATATATATATATATATATATATATATATATATATATATATATATATATATATATATATTGATTAAAATTCACTAAAAATCGTTTATATCTTTCAAAATATCTAAGCCATTTTATTGGAATGGGCCTATACATGATGGGTTAATTTGTGGATGCGATTTCGATCGGATATGATAATGGATAAGATTAAGTTCATTTTCAACCTTTTCATATTTCTATACCAATTTTATAGGAGTACCTAATTTCATTTACATATATTATAAAAGAATTAAGGCTTTAGATCATATTCTATTATTCATGGTAGATTCAGTTTTGAGATATTATAACCGTTTACTGACTTTGTATGATTGGTTACTTTGATATCATACTAGTTTATAACCCGGAATTTCGCGGGTTTTTAAAATAAGAACTTTTTAAGAGGTATCGGAAATGTATTGGAAAGAAAAAGTGAATGGTAAAGAAATAAAAACGAACATTTCATGTTTGTGGACGCTATTGACAAACATAGTTTATTATCTATAGATTCTTGAAGTACCCATTAACTGACAAAAATGATTCTGCAAATATCTTTGTCTTTAGACCCATCACTTAGAAATCTCGCCGTCTCCTTTAAACCCATTAATGTTAAACTGTCTCCTTTGTCTTTAGACCCATCACTTACAAATCTCGGTGCTAACTTTTTTTCAACAGATAGCTATAGCATTAGAGATCTTCGTTTCTTGTTGACATGTTGAAGATTAAAGTTCGTTAATGTCCTTACTTTGCAATTCAATACATATGTGTAATTATAGGCTTTAACATATTTTAGTTCAATATATATAATAATCAAAAAACATTAAACATATATATATAAGTTGGAAGCTACCTTTTGATTATGCATTTATTTTTTCATAAAATCTATAATGTTTATTAAATCTCGAAAGACAAGAAGCCAATTACAAATACAATAGAAGCACACGAGAGGCGCACCTCGCCCATTTTAACACACTTCTAAACCACTACTACTACAATTATTCCATGTTACAGATCCATTACAACAAAAACACCTATGACAGAATTAATCCAAATAATCCAAACATGATAGACTTAAGCTATAGCTTATCCACAACACCTTTCGGATTTGCCTTCCAATCATCCAAGCTAAGACATGAACCATTTGCACGAATTAGATAGCCAAATATGAGATTGCAACCTTATACTAATCATGATATCTTCAATTTAAAATGGTGTTTCTTGATTCCGGAGAGCAATGCATCACCTTATTCCTCTAATGTCATATCCGCCATAGAAGAACATATCTAGTTGCCAAACTCTAACATATTTCTTTTTTCCTAGCCCGTAGGATAATTAAGTGAAGATCAACTTTTATATCATAGATTAGCCAACATGATCTTCAGTAACAATGTAACATATCAAGATCCAGATACAAGACATTTAAATCGTGATAACAACTAAATTAGAAATTTATACAATCATGTAGGTAACAACTCAATTATATATTTTTTCAATCATGTAGATTCATGTGCCTTTTAAGGTGCTTGTTAGCTTTATTAAATGATAAACAATTTTAAGTTTTTGAATGTAAAAATGGCAAGTTCTATACTAAATACGAGTATTACAAATAGATAAATGGCTAGTTAAGTCCTATTTTGATATGCATAAAAAGGCTTATATACTGTCCCAAACACCTCTAAGTGGTAACAAAACAACATTATAAACTCATATACGCAAACAAAACTAACTGACCACACACATTACTGCAAAATTGTCATCAATCTTCCATATTACCACATAAAAATTACAACGTTTTGTGAAATAAGTACCTTACACTTGTGATTCAATGATACTTAAACATATGGCATCCAAGTAGGATCCACACGATAATCATACAAATACACGATTGAGATATAACACACGATTTATAGCAGCATATATATTGCCTGTTAGAAAACAAAACATATAGAAAAGAAGATGTAGAAAAAGATCAAGAATTTATGTGACTCATGAGGTTGAGAAACAGAACATTTAGAAAATAATAATAAAACATTGAACATATAATAATTTTAAAAAACAATACGTGTTGCATTTGTTCTAATTATGTGTTCTCATTATCTCAAAAGATGTTACATGGTCAATTTTAAGAACCAATATCTAAAAAAGTTAATTGAAAAAAGTACAGTTCAAAGATAGAGTAACATATAACATTCGGATAGTTAAATAACTTATCTGTATCAATTGAAGCTATCTTCAGTTTCCTTTCACATTCCTTTCCTCGCTGATCACCTATCGATGCTTTAGACATGCTTGGAGCTGCTCATTTAGTCGGGTAGATAAACGCTTTGTACAAGGGAAAATACACCAAGAAATTTGAGACTATAAAGGTAGTAAAAGATAAGAAGTTCAAAGTTACTTAAGTAAACCAAAACATTGCTTTTCCCATTCTAATATTATGTTTTTTGTTAAGTAAAGCCAAACCTGGATCCAAAGATGCAACCAAACGCCGACGTCATTTTACTCTTGTGCCTCTTTCCACTTCGATACCTTCCATCTCAATACAAAACTATGGGACATCCACAAAAGTAAACTAACCATAGTAAAGTGTAAGTTAATGCTAAATAAAGTATCACCTACTTAACTTAGATGTAATAAAAAAAAATAAAACTCGCTTCGGATCCAAACTTTTCTCGACCCACGTCATGACGGGTCAGTTGTGTTTCTCACGATTTTATTCTCCATCACTAAATCACCCGTGATACTTCTGCTCCTGAAAATTTCCATTGGTCTTCCATTTCAAACATCCCTTTTCTTTGTTAATTATGATCATGTAAAAACTTATGATAAATGCATTCAAATGCAGTTTAACTATCAGAAGTTAACCCTGGCCAATGACACTTGCTCTCATTACCATTAAAATCACCGTATAAAAACAAACAATACTTTAAATACATTTAAGAATAGGTTAAAACATACCAAAAAGGACTTCCACGTGGACTGACTGGCGTCGTAATACCAATAAAAAATATACTAATTACTCTAAACTAGTTAGGGTAAGTAGGATTCGTTCCTCGAGAAGTAGTGGTTATAAGCAAGCAAATCTCAGAAAGTGGTTTTGACTAACGCTAAATATTTTAAAACTAAAAATGACTTAACTTAAAAAAGACTTTAGAGTTGTTAATTCTAAAGTGAAGAACATAAACAAAAGCTTAAGGTATTAAGTTGTAAACAAGAATTTAAAAGCCTTTATCCCTTGCAATCCCAATTATGCATGCATTCATTCAAACAAGTGTTATGCTTTTCAATTTCCAATAAAATATCATAGACAAGAATTCTTAAGTTTATCAAAAGCAATTATCTTGGGTACAAATTATGCAACTTGAACACCTTGTCTTTATCCCTAACCTAATTATCACTAAGTTGGATTAAGCACAATATGTCGATTCACAATACTTTGCCTTGCAACAATTGAAAATCAATAAACTTGCATTAAATTGAACTTAATTGATTTAGAAGAATTATAATCCGAAAGACATAAGCATTACAATATTATAAACCACGTAAACTTGAATGAAATAAGCAAACATTAATTGTTCATGAAAGGAATAAAGAAAAGATTACTAGCCACTCATATTGGTGATGATGAACATGATGATTTCTTGAAGATTGTTTAAGAAAACCACTTTGATCTTGGCTTGAATCCTTGAAAGATGATGAATGATGTTGTTGGGGTTAATGCTTTGTGCCTCAAAATTGCAGAGAAAGATGATAAATTTTTTGGATTGAACTTAGGTATTTATATAAATCCAATAACTTCTTCCCAAAGTAAAAATCCCATCAAATCCGGCCTTTCAAATTCAGCTTTATCAGATAAGGCCGTAATTTACGGCTGGGGGCCGTAAATTACGGCTGACCATATTTCCTCATCGTATTAATACGCCACCATTCCTTCAGCCTGGGTAAAATTTAACAAAGACGTAAATTACGGCTGAAGTGTTGTAAATTACGGCCTTCACTATTTTCCTCGTTATTTGATCATTTTAACTCCTCTTTTCACGTAAACGTCTTCAAACCTTCATTACTCGCAAAACTTCATAATTACTTTAATATATCTTCAAACTCTTGTAAGTTGTAATCTTCGTCATTTTAACCACGAATACATGAACTAAATATGAACCGATCATGGACAATTGCAATCCATGCCTAAGCGCACAGTCAATAACTTTAAATTTTGATCAGCTCCAAAAGTCAACCTACCCACATAATTTGCAAAAGCGGTTTATTTTCTTTTAATTACCAAGGAAGACCTGACTTCAACCCATTATGATCACACTCACAAACCAGATGAAACAACTCAGATGATGACATTATATATCAAGACTTGTATTGTTATCTTAACCCAAATTGACACCATAGATTTCCCCTTCGAAAATAGCAAGCCATAACAATAACAATGTCCGAAGCACATCCCCGACTCCTTGAGCTCGAACTTGTGAAACCAAAAATCAAAATCTCATAGTAATAATCCATCATCACAATCTCAGAAACACTAACCACTTATCGTCCACTCTAGCATGTCACAGTAATAAGAATGCCACGATTACTGATTACATCTTCATAACAGTATGCTCTTTTCTATATTGCGTAAACTAATTAACTAACAAACTTTCAAAGAGACATAAACTGACACCCTCATACTTGAAACCAATTTATATAAACAATAATAAACTTGGACACTGAGGGTTTTTTTAGCAGTTTGCCTAATCATGCTAAAAAATACCCGTGTTGACCCCTGCCCGTTTTGCTCGGTTATATAACCCATTTGAGTTGCTCATCACTAAACAGGTAATCGTAGTTACATTTACCATTGTGACTACTCATTTAGAAGAAACTTTAGTTGAGAAAAAGGAGTTAATGAACAGAAATTCAAAAATAAAAACAAATTAAGAATCGAAAGATCTAATTGATTATAATGAACCCTAAAAATCTTTAATCTTTAAGATTCATAATCATTTGAACTATAGAAACGAATTAAGATTCTGTAGTTACAAATCATGGATGTAGATCTAATTGCAAAACTAATTAAGAATCGAAGATCAAATTGATTATAAAGAAACCCTAAAAATATTTAATCTTTAAAATTTATAATTAGTCAGACTATAGAAACCAATTAAGATTTAGTAGATTTACATACCGTGGATGTAGATGTTGGAAGGCTGATAAACGCAAATTTTCAATGAAAAATTTCAAAAGCTAATAACATACACAGAGATACGAAATGCGATTTTCTTGATCGACGATATGCTTAGGGTTTGATTGTATCAAACGTTCTCGCAACGATTTATTGATTTACGATTGAGCACTTAATTCGATTACAAATACTCTTCCTAAAAGAAAGTTAGCCTCTTAAATCATGAAGATTTCTACTTAGGCCCAGTTTATTCTTTTCCAGAGAGGGTAGAAAGAAGCTTGTTTCTTTCTGATGAAGGTGTGTATCAGTTATTTGGTATTTTTTTTAGAAGGTACATGGCATTAATCTGGACGGTTTATTTATGCGGTGTCGTTAGGTCGCAAAACGTCAATTCTAGATATCAACAGAAGAAGTTGATTATTTAATTTATGTATTGCTGGGCCTAAATCTATTATTCCTTCCCATGGGTTAGCAAGGGCAAATATGACCTAGGGTCATTCCTTGAGCAGTCGAATTTGAAACGGGGCTTATTCAGAAAATTTAGTAATTAAGATTGGGTTTGTACACAATTTAGTATTCAAGACTAGTGGCCAGGTACACCTTGTGTGGAGAGGCAGGATCCTTTTGACCCAATAAATTGGCGACTGTTCGAAAAATCTAACAACCAAGTCCAACCGGTTTATTCTAGACACCACTTTTATCCGAAATATCAAATTATGTAAAGGCAATAGTTGAGTTGAATAGTTTATATAATTTTAATTAAAATATTAAAACAATATAATTAAAATAAGCTAGCTAGCATGCAACAGCAAAGGACAGGGAAGACGTGGTTCACCATGATTTAAGATAACGTAGTGTCGGGATGATTGCGAGACACTCATTGGATGGATATACCTTGGTGTAAACACTAGATTCCCTACTAAGCGGTTTCCCGGTTAGCATGTCACGAGGAACTAGGCTTTGAAGATTCTGATCAGATGTACTATGCTCAACTCCCGACGCTTTAACCAGTTTAAGGATATAAACGGCCCATCTTGGATGCAATGCATACCTTGGGCACACGAATAATGTAGCATAGCCTTATGTATATAATATCCAACCTTTCTTAACACCTTATTATGTCACCCAAGTGAGTGATTATGATTGTGCTTTGAATCCCTTTCTGTCAATGGTTTGGTAAAATCTAAGTGTTTGTAGACAAATTAGAACCTCTGATAGTTCTCAGTCATCCTTAAAGATTTATAAGCTTAGTTTGTATTATAGTGCGTTAAATTCCCATTTATGATTTGAACCAGCCATTGCTTAAATCTACCCAATAAATTCCTTAGTTATCCACCATGTACTAGACTTATAGTGGTTCCATAGCTTCTAACCTTGACCATGCTCAAGTGGTCCTATAGTACATCAACACTGTACTCTACTGTTGCAACAGTATTTCCTCGAGTCTTATACTCTTGACCAATGTCTTGATCTGGTCCTATGGTAATTCCCCATGTACTTTATAGTATTTCCGATGGGTTCATACATTGACCAATGTATAAACACAGATAATTAATTACCTTATAATTGCCGACTTTATAAAAGGTTTTAATCACGTTTATTGGTGGAAGGACGATAATAACGAGGTTTAATATCATAGACAGAAAGCGAGTACGAAACGATATTCATCCCTAACTAACATTATTAAATCATGGCAAATAATCAAGCAATTACTCACACATCATGGCAACAAACATTTCTAATATTAATAAATCACAAACATCAAACAAGAATATTATAATAAATTAATAAAAGAAATGATAGATGTTACCGAATAATGTCGGCAGAATAACACTTGTATTTCTTCATAATATCCATAGCGTTACAATGCTTGATAGCTTCTACTACTAACTACATACTATTCTCCTATTGATCACAAGAGAGCGACAACAGAGAGATAATTATTTTCCTAATCTCTGTACTTTTCTCTCTCTAGAATCTAGAGAGAGAAAGTAGAGAGAGAACTAATCTTCTATAGATCACTAGAGAGCGACTATAGAGAGATATTTAGAGAGAGAAGTGAAGAATGGTGTGTCTTGAAATGGTGGGATGAAGCCCCCATTTATAGAAAATGCTTGGTGGCAAAGTTAGAAGCATCATCGACAAGCTAAGAGAAGAACGCCTTCGATGGTTTGGGCATGTGAGGAGGCGACCGCTTAATGCACCTGTTAAAAGAGTCGAGGCGCTTACAGTTGATGGTGTAAGGAGAAGGGGTAGACCCACACGTAGGTGGGAGGATAGAATTAAGCTCGACTTGAAGGAGCTTTTATTGACCGAGGACATGACTTCTGATAGGAATGCGTGGAGGGCTAGAATTATAATAGATGAGTAGGCTTTGATTTATTTGTGTGTATGCGGGAAGGTGTGTTGGTGTCTTCTTGTGTAGTGACGTTCGTATGGTTGTTTGTGTTCGCCTGTATCTTCTTGTATCGTATTTTCCGTGCTTTGCATTTAACCAGGACCCCGTCTTGGTTTTGGGTATGAATGTGTGCGCAAGTACGTTTGTGTTTTATGGAGGTACGGTATGTATGTACGCGTGCGTAGGGTTTAGGGTATGGTTGCATGCATGTTTATGTACGGATGTTTTTTTTTTTGTATGTATTTTTTTTTCTTTGTGTGCTTTTATGGTTGATTAGGGCATGTTTAGGGAGGTTTGTATGTTTTGTATGTATGTATGTTTGTATGTATGTATGTATGTATGTATGTATGTATGTATGTATGTATGTATGTGTATGTAAGTATGTTTATGTTTGCTTCTATGTTTTGTATGTTTATGGATGTAGGTTTGTTAGTGTGTTTGTATGTTTATGTCTTTTGTGGGTATGTTTATATGTACGCATGTATGTTTCTTGTGTATATGTTTTATGTTTTGTTTACATACGGATGTCTGTATGTATGTTTGTGTGGGGGTTTGTATGTATGAAGGTTTATGTATGTAGATATGTATGTTTAGGAGTGTTTCTGGTTGTTGGTATGTGGACATCTTTGTCTATTGTTTTTTTAGTGTAGCATTCATCGTTATGTCTGGAGCCCTGCACAGCTGCCTATGGTACGTTCCCTTATATATATATATAATTTTTTTTTTTGTATTATGTGTATTATTATATTTATATTTATATGTATATATATATATATATATATAATTTTTTTTTTGTATTATGTGTATTATTATATTTATATTTATATATATACATACATATATATACGGCCCATTATTGGTAGCAACACCAAGCATCGATTTATTGGCGACTTGACCGCCGCTTAGTGGCTATATTGAACTCCAGGCTCGATTTTAAAACCCATGGAAACTCGCTCCTACCATTTTCATGGCGTCTCGATTTTATTATTTTTTTATTTATTTATTTATCTCTATTTATTTGAATTATTTTTTTATTTATTTATTTATTTAATTTTTTTTTTAAATTATCTCTATTTATTTTCCTACTACTTTTTGGGCCGGAGGTCCTTTTGGAAGCAATCTCTTTATCCCTCGAATAGAGAGAGGGAGGACTTTCTCTACTCTTGTGAGTGTTTCACTCGGGGTGGAGAAATGATTTCTCTCTTTTCTAGGATAGAGGAAGGGTTGTCTACGCTTCACCTCCCCCATACCTCACGCATGTGGGATTGGGCACGTTGTTGTTGTTGCTTGGTGGCAAAGTTGTAAATAAATTGCTGAAAAACCCTGGCAGGCCGTTTGGCAAGCCGTTTGCCAAGGCCGTTTTTGATGCCCGTTTGCCAAGGCAAGCCTTTTTTGTGCCTATTTGCTGGCAAGCCGTTTGGCAAGCCGTTTGCTGGATCGTAACCTGTCTTTCACCGTTTTCGTTCTAGAATCTTCGTTTTAGCTCCGTTTTTGACGATTTTTATGCCCACGCGTTCTTAATTGAATATCCTACAACATGAGATTAAGTAAATAAACTTTTCCAAAAATTATAAAATAAGTTATTTAAATGCGAGTTAATCGTCCTAGCCGTTTTTGCTCGTTTTTCCTCGTTTTTCATCCGTTTTTAGTGATTCTTGAAAAATCGCCTTTATAATTACTAAATCTACCAAATTAACCAACAAATTGATTATTTTGGCGATAAAGTTTGAAACTTTATGGTTTCAGGGATCAATATCGGGGGTAAAAATGTGACTTTTTAGCCGATATCAAATATCCCACACTTAGACTTTGTTTGTCCTCAAGCAAACATCTATTTTATTTTGAGTTCAAGAATGCTTCTGAGGTTTCTGTTCTATTATTCAAGTGGCTTGTTATTTATTAAAAGAGCAAAATCAGACAAACCATCTTCAAAAAGGGGTAGAAACTATCTCTGCAAGCATGATGGGAGGTTACATGACTTTGGATTCCTTACACGGGTTAATCAAATCACTCAAGTGTTTGGTATGACAACCCAGAAATTTCTGACTAAATTTAAACCTAATTCTTATATGATTTCCTTTAACCTCGACTAATTCCGATGATTCACGAACAATCCTTCGTAAATAATTATGCATTAGTATCAATTCGTTATATTAATATTATTATTAATATCAGTTTTAATAATATATCACTCATCATTATCAAGTATTATTATTACAACTATTACTAATATTATAATTATTAATAATGATTAATAACATTAATATTATTAGTATTATCACTTTTACTAAAACTGATAAGATTATTAGTAATATCATTAACATAATATATATCATTAACATTATTATTATTAGTATTATCATTATTAATATTATTATTATTAGTATTATTATTATTGTTACTAATATTATTATTATTAACATTATATAGTTATCATTATTAATAATGATAATTTAACATTTTTATTAAAATTATTATTGTTATTGATATTAACACATTATTATTAATATCATTATTAAACTTGATATTAATTAATATTATTATCATTATAATTATTATGATTAATATTTATTATTAATTCTATTATTATTATTATTTGTATTTTTATTATCAATAGTATTATTATTATTAATTAAAAATAAAATTAAAAGTAAAAAATTATGCACTAACTGCTTTTAATTTTTCTAAAATTGTGAACTACTTTTGATTTTTAAACTAACCTTGATCTTGCTTTATAATTTTTTAAGAGATCGTGATTATTTTTTTTAAAATCCCCTACTGGTTTTATTTTTGTTTTTTGCCGATCGTTATTATTATAAGACTTGATTAAATTTCAGTGTAATCAATTCATTCTAATATTTCCATCATCACTAACAATTACACAACTTCCCTCTTCTGCTAATGGGCAAATTAAATCATTTTTTAAAAAAAAAAGCTCGAACACCTCTGTTTTGAGTTGTAAAGAACAATAGCTCGAATACAAATGAATTTTAAAAATGTAATAATGCAGGATTGTTAGGAATCTCATATACAATCTATCTGGAAAGTTTCATCCTTCAATTTATCCTATCGAGTTCTAATTTTTAAGTCAAAGTTAAATTTTCATAAGTCAAAGGTTGTGTTCTTTGTAAAATTCAAACTGGTTTCGATGTTTCAGGATCAATTGAGGATTCATAGAGTTTATAGGAATGATTTAAAACCTTTTTCATCTTATAATTATAGTCTAAAAACGTCCAAAAATCAGAATAATGATTTGAGTTCTTTATTTTTTTTTCGAAGCTTACAGCTACTGCAGTTACTAATTTTTTTCTATAAATTTCTAAACACCACGAATTGATTTTAATTGTTTAAAGATCCTAAAAACCGTTCTGTATTCGTGTTTGATTTAATGAGTTGATTATGGGTCGATTGTATTTATGAAGAAGAAGGAAGATGGAACAAAAAATAATATTGGGTTAAATATATTTTCCTTGGGTTTTAATTCAGAAAAACATAGATGGAACAATGGTTGGGTGTTTTGATCGGGGAACGAGAGGTCACGGGTTCGAGCCCTGTCTTGGTCATTTTGTTTGAAAAGCTTTTCAAGGTAGTTTTCCATTTCTATATTATTATTATTATTATTATTATTATTATTATTATTATTATTATTATTATTATTATTATTATTATTATTATTATTATTATTATTATTATTATTATTATTATTATTATTACTAATGTTATTATAATTATTGTTATTATAATTATTGTTACTAGTATTAAAAGTATTATTAGTATTACTAGTATTATTATTATTATTATAATTATTAGTATTATAATTATTATTATTAGTATTATAATTATTATTATTATCATAGTTATAAGTAATAAGACTATTATTATTATTATTATTATCATTATTACTAATATTATTATCATTATTATTACTAGTATTATCATTTAAAAATTATTAGTATTATCTAATATTATTATTATTATTAGTATTGTTATTGTATTATTATTAATTTTATCATTTTAAATCATTATTAAGATTATGATTATTATTATTATTATTATGATTATTATGATTATTATGATTATTATTATTATTATTATTATTATTATTATTATTATTATTATTATTATTATTATTATTATTATTATTATTATTATTATTATTATTATTATGAAAATAAAACAATTTATTAATATTAGTATTAGTATCATTTTATAATTAATAATACTATTATTATCATTTTTAACATAAGTGTAATTATTATTATTAGTATTGTTATTATTAAAATTATTATCGTTATTATCATTTTTACAAAAATTATCATTTTTGCTATCATCAAAACTATATTATTATTATTATAATTATTATCATTATTACTACTAGTATTATTATTGTTATTACAAAATAATACAACTCTTTATTCATTATGATTATTAAAATCATTTTATCAAACAAATACTTATATATAGAATATATATATAAACATATATATATATATATATATATATATATATATATATATATATATATATATATATATATATATATATATATATATATATATATATATATATATATATATAGAAATATATAACAACTAAAATATATATATAAACTTATTCGATTACGAGTATATGTGTTAATATATATACTTGATATAGGTTCGTAAATCCGAGGTCAACTCTGCATTTGTTCAGTGCCATCCTATGCATATTTACTACAAACTATCGTATCGTATCGTGAGTTTCATTTGCTCCTTTTTATCTATATTTTTGGGCTGAGAATACATGTACTATTTTTATATCTGATAGACAAAAGTACAAACTATTATGCGACCAACATGATTATTTTTATTGTGTTCATTTGAAACATGCAAATCCCTGCTTTGTAATATCATTAATTGCTAGATGAACTAAAGTGGCAAACGGAATTATTATAGATAGCGCTATTGGGAGTAACATCCCGCACTGTTGACCTCAGGTCAATTGGTGGTATAATAATGATATTATACGCTCTTGGCATACTTTTGATATACATAATATATCGTCTTTTATTAAATCTTGTGATCTATTACTGAAATCATTATTTATGACAAACCTATGAACTCATTCAACCTTGTGTTGACTTTTTAAGCATGTTTATTCTCAGGTACTTAAATATTGCTTCCGCTGTATATCTGCTGCTTTGATGATGATTTCTTGCCATGCTTGGAGTCTTCATGCATTACTTACCAATTCATTTAAAAACATTTAATGCTCTAAATACAATGTAATATATTTATCTTCCGCTGCAAAACTCAATAAAATGTCTCATATAGAGTCGTTCTCGTTTATACAACTGTGATTTGATATAATTAGTCACAAATACCCCAGACCCTATTTGGGGGTGTGACAGAAATGGTATCAGAGCAGTTTGTTGTAGAGAACCAGGATTCCATTTTATGTGTGCCTTATACAATTAGGTACCTTAGCAATGTAGGACTACAACTTTCCTTGACTATAGTGCCTTTTAATATTGCCTTTAATTGTTAAATGCTACACTATACCTTAGAAACTTTACTTATTAAATTCTTTAATCTTTCTTAGAATGCTGAGCCAACCTAAGAACTCTGCTTACTCTCCTAAGTACTATCCAATTACGCCACCACATTTAAATGCGACACCATGATTTCTGAAATTCTCGACATTCCTTTGTCATCTATCATGGTTTTGTGTATTACATATGTATTACATGAAATGTTATCCATGATTCTTGAAATCTCTACTATTCATATTCATTACTTTCAAAATCTTTGCTTTCTCGTTATTTTTTATCATTGAATTTTCTTGACGAGTGGCGTCTACGAAACTCTAGAATGGAAGGGTTTGGATTGCCGATTTAAAGGATCCTATAGCTCAAGCCCCTAGACCTGAATAGGCAATTTCGAATTGAAAGTCTTTAATCGAAAGTTTATTTGATTACATACTTATCATTTTTAAATCTCGACACGTCATACTGCCATTATTGCATAAATGGAGTATAGACACATCATATCTTATCACATCTTATCATATCTATCCCAATAGACTTTGTCTAACACTTTTCCTAAATTTTCTCCGTAAATTACGAAAATCTTTTTGCTATATATACGTATTCAAGGAGACAAATATATCATTCAGTATTCAACACCCATTTCATATCAAACCCTATTCCAAACACATAATATGGATTTCTCACTTGATTCCTCTAGCTCCACAGGCAGCGTAACTGGAACGAACGAACCAATCAGTCATCATCTTTTCTGGATGAATTGGGGATGGGTTCGTAGCCGACTCAATCAATGGAGGCAAGAAGAAGGTGATCCCTTCCACCAACCAAATTCACCTCTTGGTGAAGAACCTCAAGCACTTACCGGCGAACCAGTCCGAAACACTATTTTCTCTCTTCTTTCTTGGGTATCCCGTCACGATTATATAATATCGAAGATTCTAGATCTTATTCATCCCCTTGTTCCAACCGCCAATCATCCCGGAATAGTAAAAGAAATCAACGAGCTTCGCACCCGAGTAGTGGCTTTGGAGAATATGGTGCAAAATCTAAGAGCATCAGCAACATCAGTAGCATAACCAACACCGACAGTACCATCAGTACCACCAACATCACCAACACCACAAGCACTGTAAGCACTATCAGCATAACCACCAACAGCACCAGTACCAATAACGACATCCGCATCCTACGCCTCAACATCATACTCGGTACCTCAAGCATCAATATCATATGCCCCATAGATACTGAAGTATATCAATAACAATGAACGATAAAGTATTGATTCATAACTTCATTAAAGAAATATTCCGCGACGATAATTTACTCTCAAGTTTTAAAGATTATATATTCTCGTTTCAACCGTAAATCAAATGAGCTTAATATTATATTAACTCATTAAATCCATGATTACATCTGAAGGAAAATGTATATGAACGTATATTATCATAAAGATTGTAATTAAAAATCTTTTTGTACAAACTGTTAATTGTGAAAATATTTTAACGGGTAGGTAATACCCAAGAAATATTTATATCTCACATTAATATGTTACATTCTTCAAATTCCGATTCAATAATCAGTAGCTATCCTACTTACATTCACAAGATATATGTATCCGTTCACTAAAGAAAAATCATTTTCATACAAATTCAATTACATATTCTGATTTGGACATATCAGAATCCAAGTAAAGCTTTAGCAGGTGTTATCTTCCGAAAGATCACTACATTCATGAATTATATTCATTCGTATTCTGCTATGAATTATCACATCAAACCACCGAAATTACCATTCATTACTTTTGAAATCAACAACGTCTATTTGTCAACCGTTAGATTCATTGATGGATACATTCTACGCATAAACACTTCAATTCCAAATTCTTAAAAACACCTCAGAATTATAACCAATAATTTAGATTCGTTAATGAAAGGACCCGTTCATATACATTATAAACGATTCACAATAGTTGATTACATCGCGAGGTATTTGACCTCTATATGATACATTTTACAAACATTGCATTCATTTTTAAAAGATAAACTTTCTTTACAACGAAAGTTGACGGTATGCACACCATTTCATAATACATCCAACTATAATTGACTTAATAATAATCTTGATGAACTCAATGACTTGAATGCAACGTCTTTCAAAATATGCCATGAATGACTCCAAGTAATATCCTTAAAGTGAGCTAATGCACAGCGGAAGATTTCTTTAATACCTGAGAATAAACATGCTTTAAAGTGTCAACCAAAAGGTTGGTGAGTTCATAGGTTTATCATAACAATCATTTCAATATATTAATAGACCACAAGATTTTCGTTTATAAATATATGTACACTCGCAAGTGTATAAAATTATTCTATAAGTTGTAGGCACCCGGTAACAAGCCTTAACATTCATGTTTTACCCTCTGAAGTACACCGGATCAGGTGTGTTTAAAATAACCTCGAAGTACTAAAGCATCCAATAGTCAGGATGGGGTTTGTCAGGACCAATAGATCTATCTTTAGGATTCGCGCCTACCGTACCTAGACAAGTAGTTTAATGTTACCAAGCTAAGGGTATATTTCTGGTTTAAACCCACGTAGAATTAGTTTTAGTACTTGTGCCTATTTTGTAAAACATTTATAAAAACAGCGCATGTATTCTCAATCCCAAAAATATATATAAAAGGGAGCAAATGAAACTCACAATACTGTATTTTGTAGTAAAAATACATATGACATCATTGAACAAGTGCAATGTTGGCCTTGGATTCACGAACGTATCAATATTGAGATTCAATATTGCAGGAAAAGTACGTAGACGCAACGGAGATGATAAACACTAGTTTGACTCACGAGCAATACTCCCGAACCATACCCATAACCTCCATAGCTTTAACCCATAATTTTCTTAGCTCTATCCCGCTCAAAAAACAATTTTGAAATCACTCGGACAGCACTCCGTCGTGATATTTTATGTATACTGATAATATCTTGAAATAATACGGAGTAAATATATATATATATGTAAATCGATTGAGAGAGTTTAGAGAAAATATTTTCAAGTTTCTATCAAATAATGAAACCTATTGAATTCTATTTATAATAGATTTTTGAATTATTAAAGTGAATTATTAAAGTATGAATTATTAAAGTGAATTATTAAAGTATGAATTATTAAAGTGAATTATTAAAGTATGAATTATTAAAGTGAATTATTAAAGTATGAATTATTAAAGTGAATTATTAAAGTATGAATTATTAAAGTTAAGGTAAAGTAAAAATAAAGTAAAGGTAAAGTTTAAGTATAGTAAAAGTATAAAACTATGTACGTATAATACGCGTATAAATATATATAATATTAATTTAAATCGTTATATATATTTAATAAAATAAAATATAAATATCGTTATCTTTATCATACTGGTTAAGTAATGAGTTGTTAAAAGTGGTTCTAGATATTTATAAAAGTTATATACGTTTTAATAATAAAGTTCTTTTTAAACTGAAAACGTTTTTGTACGTTTGAAACTAAATCAAATAAATATGATAATTTTGTTTTCCAAAACTAAATATATTTAAGAAGCATTTTGTTTAAAGGTTAAAATAATGGAAATCGTTATATCATAAAACATTTTAGAAAAGTAAAATCATATATTTTCATAATAGGTTTCAAGTTTTTAAATTACAGTCTGTTGGTGAAGCATGCGATAAAGTTCAAAGGTTAAATAAACGTATGAAATAATCTTAATGAAAAATGTTGAGTTACTTAACTTGTCGATATCCAACATCTAAGTTATTTACACTCCACGTTCTTACTTATAAATCACTTTACCATTTTCCGAATGTCGTCAAAAAGAATAGATTTCTTAAATCACAGTGGACCTTATAACATAGACCCGTAATCATATCACAATGTATATGATAAATCAATCATTTGATATTAACTTCTAATTCCATCGATAAACATATTGAAACAAATACGTTCATGTAAAGTATTATACGTTTAATACTTTATTAATATTTTTAAGTTATAATATATATATATATATATACATATTTATTTATATATAACGGTTCGTGAATCATCGGAATTTGGTCGAGGTTATAATGAATGTATGAACACAATTTAAAATTCTTGAGATTTAACTTAACAAACTTTCCTTATCGTGTCGGAATAATATAAAGATAAAGTTTAAATTTGGTCGGAAATTTCCGGATCGTCACAGTACCTACCCGTTAAAGAAATTTTGTCCCAAAATTTGAGTAAGGTCATCATGGTTAACCATAAAACTGTTTTCATGACGAATATGAGTTGATAAATAGAGTTTCATCATTACTGAGTAATGTAGATAAAACGATTCGATTATGTGAAGCGTACGAGGGTAGCTGTCACAACAGTTTGAGATAGAAATTGAACTTTTGACGTAGTCACGGTGGATTTCTGGAATTCAAGGGATTTAAAGAAATCTTTAAAATCTGAATAAAATTTGATTCTTCGGAGATTAAGGAATAGGATCTTCTTTGGTTAAATGCGATAATCTGTTTTGATTGCTCTGTCGGATATTTCATTATAAATCCACCCTCTTTATTTCCTTTATATTTTGGAGTTCCATCCTTTTGTTTTCTCTTCTCGACTTTAAGTCAGCGAATAATGGTTCAGAATTCGTAAGTATGGAGTTTCGAATGAACATGACTAATGTTCTAAGGAAGAAATTGTAATAGCACGATCTTGATTGGTTAAATTACCAGAATTCAAGAGAAAAGACAGAATTATCAAGAAATTATGTTCTTGATATGTTTAGAGATTAGATAGAATGTAAGAGTCGCGTAACATGGCACATGATGACGTTATGGTCTGTGAATCATCATGTTTCATTAGAAACTCGGCATGACTTACTGTAATATAATCACGTTGATCAAGTGTCATTATATTATACTAACTCATGCTTCAGTTCCCAACACTACTTCGAAAACATTCATACTTCAAACTCGAAGATTTCAGATTTTAGAAACTAAACAGTTTCCTTTATGATATAACACTGATATCGCGAAGAGATAAATAATTTCGGACAAGAATACTTATGAAAATATCCTCAGAAATATCGAAGATATTTATGATGATATTTTTGGAATTTCAAAGATCGAAGGTTGATGAAGAAAGATTTTCCGCAAGATTTTAACATGACTTCGAAGCAGGATATTTTCTAAAGATTTCATCGGATCCAGAATTACCTGGATTCTTTGAATATAGGGTTTGGTCCTTGTATTTGTCGTTGGTTTCCTTCATGATTAGCTCAATCTATTTTTCAGTACCAAATTTTCTATCGAGCGTTCCCAACATTCCATTCTTTATTATCAAACTTTTGGCCGTTTAGACCATCTACAATTTTGCTATTTCCTCTGCATTTAATGCTACCATATCTGGGTCATCGGTTATCAATCCGAGGTGGTTTCAAGAGAATTGTATTTTTAGATGATTAAACGTTGATGGTAATATGGTGGAATATAAAAGGTTCCCCGGTAACAATAAAGAGCACGCATATATATCAAAATTATGATATGGTTGTTTCGAACGAAAAGTCGAAGTTGATTTGCTGGAGCTGTGACAAAATTTGCTACTTTGAAAAGGAATTGCAAAGTGATTTTCGGTAATAACAACGCCCAGGGAGCTAGCACAGATACGTGTTAAACGTTTACTCAGGTTCCGAGTGTTTTCAGGTGCATAACTATATGCATCGATCTTTTCTTCCGTAGATGAAGTGCGGTTGGTTTATCCTTTCGATTGAGGTGTTTTCAAGAATCATGAAAGATTTGAATGCAGATTGTAATCGTCAAGATACAAATAAAGTTTAGGATGAAATCAAGTGGCAAACTTGAAGAATTGTTTAGTTTCATATGTTATAATCAATATTTTAATTCATTTTAATTGTCCAATATTATTAGTCCACAGTCGATAGTCCACAATTAACAGTCCAATAATTTATATATAGTTTAATATATAATATTTGAATTAATTAATACGTATCGTGACCCGTATACATGTCTCAGACTCGATCACAACTCAAAGTATATATATTATTGTAGAATCAACCTCAACCCTGTATAGCTAACTCCAGCATTACTGCATATAGAGTGTCTATGGTTATTCCAAATAATATATATATATATATATATATATATATATATATATATATATATATATATATATATATATATATATATATGCGTCGATATGATATGTCAAAACCTTGTATACGTGTCTCGATATTTAAAGTGCGTAAAAATAAATAACAGAAATTAAATGACGATAAATAAAATTGCAAGAATATAAATTGCGATAAATAAAATGTAATCAGTTAGCTAGGAACAGTTAACGTGGATTCTTAACAAAATTTCTCATAGTTAATTTGTTTGTTTCTAACAAATTTTATTTTGTCCAATGTTTTCTTCATTTTGCCACTTGTTGGATTCTGATAGGTCAAAATCCAAATATAAAATTGGATGAAAATGATTATTCTGCAGTGAACGGATACGTATATCGGTGGTTGTAAGTAGGATAGTAAATGACTGTTGAATCAGATTCGAAGAATGTACATTGTAACTTATTAATGTGAAATCTAAATATTCCTCAGGTATTACCTACCCGTTAAAATATTTTCACCATTAACAGTTTGTACGAAAGAATTTTTAATTACAATCTTTATGAAAAAAAAATAATATATACCTACATATTTTCTTCGGATGTAATCATGGATTTAATGAGTCAATATGATATTAAACTCATTTGATTTACCGTTAGAACAAGAATATATAATCTCTAAAACATTAGAGATTACATAATCGCTATGTCGAATGAAAATAAATGATGTAGAACGTCATGTAGAATAATGATTATACTCGAGGTACAGAATGAGATGTCAAAGTTGGTGAAGCGGATGTTGTTGTTGGTGGTACTAGTGCTGTTGGTGCTGAGGCTGGTGATGTTACTGGTGTTGGTGATACTGCAGGTGCTTGCAAATTGTGTACCGTGCTCTCTAAAGTTAACACTCGAGCTCCGAGTTCTTTAACTTCTTCTACTAACCCTGGTTGGTTATCGGTGTGAGGTAAAGGTCGGATATCTTCTCTAGTTCCGTTAATGGTAGTCTCAAGATGAAAAATTCTTGCAAAAAGGGTATAAACGGTGTTGCGAATGGGTTCGCCTGTTAGCGGGTCAAGTACACCAAGGTTAGGTGGTAGATTTGGTTCATGATATGGAGTACCTTCTTCCCTTCTCCATAGGGTGAGTATGTCGCGAACCCACCCCCATTTTCTCCAGTAATCACGGTAGTTGATTGGTTGGTGTGCTCCTGTCACGCTGTCTTCGGAGTCAGAGGAACTTGGTCGATTCGTAGAGGCCATCTTAAGCGATCACAGAAAAGATTTTTGGTATGAAGAGTTTAGTGACAGAAATTGATAGTTGG
The DNA here is from genome assembly GCF_046630445.1 of Rutidosis leptorrhynchoides. NCBI lineage: Eukaryota > Viridiplantae > Streptophyta > Magnoliopsida > Asterales > Asteraceae > Rutidosis > Rutidosis leptorrhynchoides. Next base: position 392,439,144 of record NC_092334.1, read on the forward strand.
ATAGTATTCTCAATGCATAATGTGCATAGATATATATAGTACCAGGATCCCTTAAATTACGGAGAAATTTACGAGAGATATCAGGCAAGGTCTACAGTAACAGATACGCTAAGATATGAATTTTGTCTTAAACTTATTCATGCAATCAATGTAGTAAAAGGTGTATAGACTAAGAATAATGAGCAGGTAATTTCCTAAAGATGATAAGCAGATGATTTCCGACAAAAATGATAAGCGAAACTCTTGACATGCAGACACGGTCAAAGTCCAGACTCACTAATGCATCCTAACGACTATCAGTTAGACACACTAATGCAGACCTGGTTCGCTAAGACCACTGATAATGCTAAAAACGAACATATATTTCATAGCATTATTCCTCAAGAAAGACAAGCTTTTAGTTGCAATTGTTCTATTTACAAGTGATATTCGTTTAAATAATAAAAGGTGAAGACAAAAGACAGATTCAACGAATTGAAGACGCAAACGACCAAAAAGCTCAAAAGAACAAAAGACAATCAAAGAGGTTCCAATTATTGATAAGAAACGTCTCGAAATTACAAGAGTACAAGATTCAAAACGCAAAGTACAAAATATAAAATTGTACGCAAGGACGTTCGAAAATCCGGAACCGGGACCAGAGTCAACTCTTAACGCTCGACGCAACGGACTAAAAATTACAAGTCTACTATGCACAAGAATATAATATAATATATAAATAATTATATTAATTATTTATATTTTATATTTATATATAAAATCCGTCGGCAAGAAAGACTCCAAAAGATGTGAGCTGTAATTTTAATCTCCGCGACTCGCGGAGTTTGAAGAGGCTTTTGCCGCGAGTCGCGGAGCCCTAAATTTGAAAACTGCCTATAAAGCCAACCGAATTCTGATCAAAAATAATCATCTTTTTCTTCCTCATTCATACGTAAAATTTATATTTATATTTATAATTTATATTTTAATTTTAATTATAATTCTAATAATAAGGGTATGTTAGCGAATATTGTAAGGGTGTAAGTCGAAATTCTGTCCGTGTAACACTACGCTATTTTTAATCATTGTAAGTTATGTTCAACCTTTTTATATTAATGTCTCGTAGCTAAGTTATTATTATGCTTATTTAAAACGAAGTAATCATGATGTTGGGCTAATTACTAAAATTGGGTAATTGGGCTTTGTACCATAATTGGGGTTTGGACAAAAGAACGACACTTGTGGAAATTAGACTATGGGCTATTAATGGGCTTTATATTTGTTTAACTAAATGATAGTTTGTTAATGTTAATATAAAGATTTACAATTGGGCGTCCCTATAAATTACCATATACACTCGATCGGACACGATGGGCGGGGTAATTATATGTACGAATAATCGTTCATTTAACCGGACACGGGAATGGATTAATAGCCACTAGAATAATTAAAACAAGGGTGAAATTACATTCAAGGGTAATTGGTGTAATTGTTAACAAAGTAGTAAAACCTTGGTTTACACGCAGTCGATAACCTGGTGTATTCATTAAACAAAGTATTAAAACCTTGTTACAATTCGAATCCCCAATTAGTTGGAATATTTAACTTCGGGTATAATAATAATTTGACGAGGACACTCGCACTTTATATTTATGACTGATGGACTGTTATGGACAAAAACCAGATGGACATATTGAATAATCCAGGACAAAGGACAATTAACCCATGGGCATAAAACTAAAATCAACACGTCAAACATCATGATTACGGAAGTTTAAATAAGCATAATTCTTTTATTTCATATTTAATTTCCTTTATTTTATATTTAATTGCACTTCTAATTATCGCACTTTTATTTATTGTTATTTAATCGCACTTTTAATTATCGTACTTTTTAATTATCGTAAGTTTATTTTATCGCACTTTTATTATTCGCAATTTCATTATCGTTATTTACTTTACGCTTTAATTTAAGTCTTGTATTTATTTTATATTTTACATTAGGTTTTAACTGCGACTAAAGTCTTAAAATCGACAAACCGGTCATTAAACGGTAAAAACCCCCCTTTATAATAATAATATTACTTATATATATATTTGTATTTTTAATAAAAGTAAACTAATATAGCGTTGAGCTTTGTTTAAAGATTTCCCTGTGGAACGAACCGGGCTTACTAAAAACTACACTACTGTACGATTAGGTACACTGCCTATAAGTGTTGTAGCAAGGTTTAAGTATATCCATTCTATAAATAAATAAATATCTTGTGTAAAATTGTATCGTATTTAATAGTATTTCCTGCTAAAATTAATAACTATTTTATATACACCTCGCATAACATCAAGTATTTTTGGCGCCGCTGCCGGGGACTATCTTAAAAGCCGGAAGCGCAACGCTAATATATAAAAAAAAAAGAGATTTTTAGTTTACTTTTATTAAAAATTCGTTTTTGTAAAAATACGTTTTAATTATTCAAAAATATAAAAAGAAAAACAAAAATATAAGTATTTTTAAGATTTTGTTAAATATTTAAGTTTTATAAGTTTCTTTATCTTTATTTTAATATATAAAAATATAACTTTTATTAAATATCTTTTATATATAGAAAAAAAAAACAGAAAACAGAAAAAAAAAAATAAATAAAGAAAAACGCGTTGAAATTATAAGCTGTCATCTGAATTTTTGAACCCCGCGACTCGCGGGGTTTTCTTCATTAATTACCGCAACTCGCGGAGGGTATCTGACAGGCGACAGGAAGCCCTAATTCAGCATTAATTATGGTTTATAATTAATTATAATTATTATTTAACCCTAATTATTATTATTATTATTATTAGTTTTATTTTTACTTTTACTTTTTATTTAATTTATGTATTTAGTATTAATTAGTTTTAATTAAATTGTAAAATTAGTAGTTTTATTAAATAAATAATATAAAAATAATATTTTTATAAAAATTGTACTTTTTACAACTTTTTATATATTTTTATATTTTGTCCCTTTTTAATCGTTGTAGCGTAATATTTGTATTTTTCGCTCATATTTAATTTTAAACTTAGTTTTTGCTATAGTTATTTTTACTCCTAGATTTTTAGGCTTTGCCGTAGAATTCCTTAAGTGCTTTTTCTTTAGACTAAGATTTAGGTGCTTTAGAATTTTGCGACGCCTTTTTAAGTTTTAGTTTCTTTTTAAGTTATTTCCATTTGGGATTTAGTTTTTCCTGTAAGCTTTAATATTTTTAGACCTTTTACTATGTATCAATTATCATTCCAATTAGTAATATCAATTTGCGATTATAATTTTAAGTTAGTTGTAGTAATAAGATTAGGTTAGTTAAGTATTTTTAAGTTTTTATAAGTTTCTTTTATTTTTCCGTCACCTTTTATTTTTCAACCATTTTTTTTTTCTTTTTCGACCTTTTTCGACGAACTCTTTTTCTTTCTCATTTCTCGCCATTCTAGTTTTTAGGACATAGATTTTTATTCTACTTCTTATCTAAATTTCTTAAAATTACGAAAATTTATTTTGAGTGGTTAAATTGATAGACATCAAAATTTTCTGGTTCGTAGTAATAGTTGGATTTGTACGTGGACCGGGTTATTGGAGCCAAACAGTCCTCAATTATATTGAGACCAAACGAATCCTGCCCCTCTGCTGCATCTTTTGGCTATTCGAAACGTGGGCAAAATCAGAAAAGTCTATTGATTGGATAACTTATTATAATTTTTCTTTCCTTTTTAAAAACTAATAGGATATTCAGTGAATGCACCGAGCAAGACGTTCATCACCTTTTGTACGTTCACCACCTGTAACTAGATCAAGACATCGTTTAACAAATATAACCGCCGTTGATTTTTCTTTAGAATCGTCATCCAGTCGACCAAGTACTTCAGTTCAAATTTCCGATAATCCATTTTTTGAACCCGACCTCACAATTGAGAATCCGGAGAATATTCAGGAACGGTTCGTAGATCCTGAACCACTAAACTTTCCTCCGGAACCACCAATCATTCAAACAGAGATTGTTGAGGAACGAACCATTAAATAAGAATCATCTAGTGATACCGATTCAACAAATTCAATTATGGAGAATCTGGAACCTTTAAGTATGGAAGACCGAATGAGAGCTAAACGCACTGGCCAAGGTCACGCAATTACTCATCCAGACATTAATGCGCCAGATTATGAAATCAAAGGACAAATTCTACACTTGGTGACTAATCAATGCCAATTTAGTGGTGCGCCGAAGGAAGATCCAAATGAACATCTACGTACCTTTAATAGGATCTGCACACTATTTAAAATACGAGAAGTGGAGGATGAACAGATATATCTCATGTTATTTCCCTGGACTTTAAAGGGAGAAGCCAAAGATTGGTTGGAATCGTTACCTGAAGGGGCGATTGATACATGGGATGTTTTAATTGACAAATTTCTTAAACAATTCTTTCCTGCATCTAAAGCCGTAAGACTTCAAGCAGAAATTGTTACGTTCACACAGAAACCAAATGAAACTCTATATGAGGCGTGGACAAGATATGGAAAGTTATTAAGAGGATGTCCACAACATGGTTTAGACACCTGTCAAATAGTACAAATATTTTACCAAGGATGCGACATCACTACAAGGAAAGACATAGATATAGCAGCTGGTGGTTCTATTATGAAGAAAACCGAAACTGATGCTTACAAAATTATTGATAATACTGCTTCCCACTCACATGAGTGGCACCAAGAAAAAGATATCATTAGATCATCTAAAGCAGCTAGAGCCGATTCTAGCCATGACTTAGATTCCATTTCCGCAAAGATAGATGCTGTGGAGAGACGAATGGAAAAGATGACTAAGGATATTCACTCAATACGAATTAGTTGTGAGCAGTGTGGAGGACCACATTTGACAAAAGATTGTCTCAGTATTGAATTAACAATGGAACAAAGAGAGAATATTTCATACATAAACCAAAGGCCTGGAAATAATTATCAGAATAATTATCAACCGCCAAGACCGATTTACAATCAAAACCAAAATTATAACAGAAATATTCCATACAACAACCAACAAGGTCCTAGCAATCAACAAGTATCCAATAATACTTACAATCAGCAAAGACCTAATTTTCAAAACAAACCACCACAACAAACCGATGATAAGAAGCCGAATTTAGAAGATATGATGACGAAGCTAGTTGAAACTCAAACGCAGTTTTTCACATCTCAGAAACAAACCAATGAACAAAATGCTCAAGCATTTAGAAATCAACAAGCTTCTATTCAAAATCTGGAACAAGAAGTAAGTAACCTAGCAAGGTTAATAGGTGAAAGAAAACCGGGAAGTCTACCTAGTGATACAAACGCTAACCCCCGAAATGAAACAGCTAAAGCTATTACCACAAGAAGTGGTACAACACTTAAACCACCTGAAATACCTGTAACTTCTGATGAAACTATTCCTACTCCACAAGAACCACAACCTGATCAAGATAAGGAAAAAGAACCGGTAGTTGAAAAGGTTAATGAAAATAACACAGTTAAGGATAAACCTTATGTTAAACCATACCAACCACCACTTCCTTACCCAAGTAAAATGAAGAAAGAAAAACTTGAAGCCGAGCAATCCAAATTTTTGGATATGTTTAAACAGATAAATGTAAATCTTCCTTTCATTGATGTGATTTCAGGAATGCCAAGATATGCTAAATTCTTGAAAGATCTAATCTCAAATAGAAAGAAAATGGAAGAACTCTCGGCTGTTACTATGAATGCTAATTGTTCAGCAGTGCTGTTGAATAAGATACCAGAAAAACTATCTGATCCAGGAAGTTTCACAATTCCATGTTTTCTGGGTAGTCTTAGTTCAATAGAAGCATTGGCAGACTTAGGTGCTAGTATAAATCTAATGCCGTATTCACTATACGCTAAACTAGACCTTGGAGAATTGAAACCAACCAGAATAAGCATACAACTAGCCGATAGATCAATAAAATATCCTAGAGGGATAATGGAGAACATGCTAGTTAAAGTTGGTACTTTAGTATTTCCAGTAGATTTTGTTGTTCTGGACATGGAAGAAGATTCTCAAGTTCCTCTCATATTAGGAAGACCATTCTTAAACACGGCTAAAGCAATGATAGACGTGTTCGGTAAGAAACTGACCCTAAGTATAGAGGATGAGAGTGTTACCTTTTCAGTTGATAGAGCAATGCAACAACCACAATCTGCAGATGATACATGTTATTATATTCAAACTATAGATGCACATGCAGAATTATTAGAAGAATTTCCAGAATTACAAGGAACAGGAGAATGTTCTTTAGGAGAAGGTAATGAACCAATTGATGAAGCTGAAATGTTAGCTACACTTATAGCTAATGGATATGAACCAACAACAGAAGAAATTCAAATGCTAAAAGAAGAAGACAGATATCGATATAAATCATCGATAGAAGAACCTCCGAAATTAGAGTTAAAGCCACTTCCAAACCATTTGGAATACGCTTATTTACATGGTGAATCTGAATTACCTGTAATAATATCGTCTTCTCTTACTGAAAATGAGAAATCACAACTCATTTCTGTGTTGAAAGCTCATAAACCAGCCATTGCATGGAAGATTCATGATATTAAAGGAATAAGTCCTTCGTATTGCACACATAAAATCCTTATGGAAGAAGGTCATAAAACGTATGTGCAACGCCAACGAAGACTAAATCCTAATATGCAAGATGTAGTTAAGAAAGAGATTATTAAACTGCTAGATGCAGGTTTGATATATCCAATTTCTGATAGCCCATGGGTAAGCCCAGTTCAATGCGTGCCTAAGAAGGGTGGTATGACTGTCATTACAAATGAGAAAAATGAGCTTATTCCTACTAGGACTGTAACAGGATGGCGTGTATGTATTGATTATAGAAAATTAAATGACGCCACCAGAAAAGATCACTTTCCCTTACCTTTCATAGATCAAATGTTGGAAAGATTAGCCGGAAATAGTTACTATTGTTTTCTAGATGGATTTTCCGGATATTTTCAAATTCCAATAGCACCCGAAGATCAAGAGAAAACCACATTCACGTGCCCTTATGGTACTTTTGCTTACAAACGCATGCCATTTGGACTTTGCAACGCCCCTGCAACCTTTCAAAGGTGTATGATGGCGATTTTTCACGACATGATAGAAGAATGCATGGAAGTATTCATGGATGACTTTTCAGTCTTCGGTGATACATTTAAATCATGTCTAGTTAATCTGGAACGAATGCTAATTAGATGCGAAAAATCAAATCTAGTACTTAATTGGGAGAAATGCCATTTCATGGTTAAAGAAGGCATCGTTCTTGGACATAAAATTTCAAAAGAAGGAATTGAAGTGGATAGAGCTAAAGTAGATGTAATTGCTAAACTTCCACATCCCACAAATGTTAGAGGAGTTAGGAGTTTTCTAGGACATGCCGGTTTTTACCGACGTTTTATAAAAGATTTTTCTAAAATTGCCACTCCTATGAATAAACTCCTAGAAAAGGATGCTCCATTCATCTTTTCAGATGAGTGTATCAAATCTTTTAATATTCTTAAAGAAAAACTCACTAATGCACCGATCATGATAACACCAAATTGGAATCTACCATTTGAACTAATGTGCGATGCAAGTGATTTTGCAATGGGAGCCGTTTTAGGACAAAGGATTGAAAAACGATTTCAACCTATATATTATGCTAGTAAGACGTTACAAGGAGCACAAACGAACTATACAACTACTGAAAAAGAACTCCTTGCTATTGTCTTTGCTTTTGACAAATTTCGATCATATCTCGTTCTAGCAAAAACGGTGGTCTATACCGACCATTCTGCTCTTAGATACCTATTTTCAAAACAAGATGCTAAACCAAGATTAATCCGTTGGATCTTACTCTTACAAGAGTTTGATATTGAAATCCGAGATAAAAGAGGAGCAGAAAATCTCGCCGCTGATCATCTTTCTCGTCTTGAAAATCCCGAATTAGAAGTTCTAAATGAATCAGCCATACAAGACAACTTTCCTGATGAATATCTATTGAAGATAGATTATAAAGAAATCCTATGGTTTGCAGACTATGCAAACTACTTAGTTTGTGGATTCCTTGAAAAAGGATTATCGTACCAAAGACGAAAGAAATTCTTCAGTGATATAAAACACTATTTCTGGGAAGATCCACATCTGTTTAAAAGTTGTCCCGATGGAATAATACGCCGATGTGTATTTGGAGATGAAGCTAGTAAAATTTTAAACCATTGTCACACAGGACCAACAGGAGGGCATTATGGGCCTCAACTAACAGCAAGAAAAGTTTATGATGCTGGATTCTATTGGCCAACAATTTACAAAGACGCACACCTTCTTTGCAAATCCTGTGATGCATGTCAAAGGGCCGGAAAAATAAGTCAACGTGATGAAATGCCACAAAATGTCATCCAAGTATGTGAAGTATTTGACATTTGGGGTATTGACTTTATGGGTCCATTTCCAAAATCTAATAATAATCTATATATACTCGTAGCCATTGATTATGTATCTAAATGGGCGGAAGCACAAGCTCTCCCAACTAACGATGCACGAGTTGTAGTCAACTTTTTAAAACGTCTTTTTGCAAGGTTTGGAACACCGAAAGCTTTAATAAGTGATCGGGGTACTCATTTCTGTAATAATCAACTTGAGAAAGTTCTTAAAAGATATGGAGTAACTCATAAAATCTCCACCGCATATCATCCACAAACAAGTGGACAAGTTGAAAATACCAACCGAGCTTTAAAACGTATTCTAGAGAAAACCGTAGGATCAAATTCGAAGGAATGGTCCATTAAATTGGAGGATGCACTCTGGGCTTTTAGAACAGCCTACAAAACTCCAATTGAAACCACACCTTTTAGACTTGTTTATGGAAAAGCATGTCATCTTCCAGTAGAAATTGAACACAAAGCATTTTGGGCTTTGAAGACATGTAATCTTGATTTACATGAAGCCGGACGTCTACGATTAAGTCAACTAAACGAATTAGAAGAATTAAGACATGAAGCATACGAAAATTCGTTAATCTATAAAGAAAGAACGAAGAAATGGAATGATAAAAGAATCAGAAGTTCAAAAGAATTTAAAGAAGGAGACAGAGTTCTTCTTTTCAATTCACGATTCAAGCTATTTCCTGGAAAATTGAAATCAAGATGGTCTGGACCATTCATAGTCAAAAGAGTTTTCCCATACGGAACGATAGAATTAATAAATTCAAATGGGATAGAATTTAAAGTTAATGGTCACAGAGTTAAACATTACATACATGGTCCGATGGAAGTCGACAACGAAGTTAATCACAATTTCGACACCACAGCTAACTAAGTGTGGGGAGAATCAAGTCTTTAAAGGATAATATGTATTTCTGTTAGAGTTAGATTGTCTGTTTTCATGTAGTTCTCGAAAATGGAACCCGAATGGTCTTTCCCTAGCAGACCCTAAAGAACTAGTCTTCTCCCCCCATTCTGAATTTTTATTTTTTTTAGGTTTTTACGAAATGAAGACTGCCAGTGAACTAAACCATGGTCTAATGCTACACGCTTTGATCACTAAACGTAATAATGACATACTACCGAGTGAAATAGTATCAGTAATCAGAGAAAGAATGGACGGAGTTAGAAAAGAATCCAGATGCGAAGATAATAAGTTATAATTTGGTAAAGGAAAATCAAAATCCGCAGCGAAAAGAAGAGCACGACACCTAGAAAGATGTCACAAATGCGGAAAATGGTCACATGGAGGTAAATGTTCAAATAATCAAACCTATTCAAATACCGAATTTGTTACTTTATGCAGAGACGGACCGTTCATATGTTTAGAAGAAAAGATACTGAATGCTCGAGGTTACGCCTATGTAGCCATGGAAAATCAATTAAACCGACTATCTTATGAATGGGATAGATCATATAACTAAGAAATCTATTCCACAGGTATGTCTGTACAGTTTTTATTTTTATTTTTATTTTTAACCTTTTGATAATAAACGCTAATTTGTTCGCTAAAAAGTATTAAATTGATATTGAATAAAATTAGGTTTGGCGACCGAAATTATTGATATCATTCAAAAATTTATTACATCACTGCGAAATTTAACGTTTATTATAAGGTATAAATATCTTTAAACAATCAACCCAAAATATTTCAAAAATTCGTCATGAGTTAAATTAGGTCTTGGAACCGAAATTACTTTACCGAAAAGAGGGGCGCATACTTTTGATAATATTTGATTGATTAAAGTGGGATAAAAAGACAAAAAGATTTTTAATTTTATTTTTACCATATTTTTAAAATTAATATTTAAATCTTAAATAAATATTGTAAACTTTGTAAAAACAATATATTTAAAATTGTAAATATTTGAAAAATTAATATAAGTTTGATATGAATTTATGAATTTTTAAATTAAGTTTGGTGTGAATTTTTAAAATATAAATTTTTAATTTTATGCATTTTAAATTTTAAAGTTTGGTGTGAATTTTTAATATTAATTTTGAATTTTATATTTAAGTTGTGTGAATTTAAAAACAAAAATTTACTCTATCTCATTAAGTTAAGAATATGATTTTTAAAATTCGTCGTAAGTTGAAGACTAGGTCTTTGAACCGAAATTGCTTTACCCGAGGGAGGGACGAGAACTTTTATTATCATTATTTTTAATCTTATTGAATTAAAGTATGCCAAAAACATTGAAAAAACCCAAAAATCTTAGCTTTTAAAACAATCGCTACAAAAAGACAAATTTTAAAATTTTGTCGAGGGACGGACTAGGACATCGATCCGAAACGACCTCGTCCTAAATAACAAGGGAAACAAAATTTTAAAATTAAGTACTTAATTGTTTCAAAAGTTAATGATTATAAAAAAAAAAAAAAAAACAACTCCGCGAGTCGCGGAGTTTGGAGGGTAAATCCCCGCGACTCGCGGAGGTACCGAAAATCAGAAAAAAAATAAAAAGAGCTGAACGATCAGTACACTCCACAACTCAAAAACACAGCGAATTTCACAGCGAAAAAACCCCGAAAAACCACCCCAAAAATCACGATTTTTAACCGTTAATCACCAAATTTTTTGCTAAAATCATGTTGAGAAGGATGCTATCTAAGAATTACTCAAGAAAAACGGTAAATTTCTACACCTAAACACCATTTAATTCGAAATTTGATGTTCTTGAGCAATTTTTTTCCCAATTTGATTTTGATGCTTTTTAGTGTAATTAGACTAAAATTGTTTATGTATTATGCTTGTATAACCTAGATTGATGCTGTTTAACATGATTAGAAGCCTTAAACTTCAAATTTTGAGTAATCTAGGGTTTGTGTTCTTGAGCAAATTTGGGGCTTTTTGATATAAACAGGTTATGGCCGATTTTTGTCATGAATTGTTGCTAAATTAAGTAGTGTAACATGTTTAGGTAGTTAAATGATCCAAACTTTGAGCCTAAACATGATTTTGAGAATTAAAGTGGACTTTTTCAAGTCTAAAATTCATGAACTTGATTTTTGAAAGATAATGCCATTTGAGACTTGTTTAATTGCTAGTAATGATTATTTTGACATGTTATTTGAGTTGAATGCTTATGAACTTGGCGAACATTTTCGTATATGCTTATTTGAAAAAGTGTAGATTTGATAAAAATGTGAAAATAAGCTTAAGTTTGATATAAATTGATAATGTCATTGTAATTATTTTGATTGATGATTTTGCTGACACTAATGCATATTTGGATGCACAAAAATTGTGTTTGATGTGTTTTGTAGAATGAAAGGGGTGAATCTTCATCCCAAGCCCGCAATGCTCCTGCTGAGAATTTGGAACAACAGGAGGTGGATAACTACTACAAGCAGGATGTACCTCATCCAGTCATGACCTTTTCCGATATGCACTTGGAAGAGTTGCACCCGAACCTGAGATTTGACAGACTTTGGATAGATTATCCAAAATATCAAAGGGGTTTGCATACTCTTCATTCTAAGGTTGTTGAGGTACCAAGGATCATAGAATGGGGACCCTTAGAAGCTGTAGAATTGGCCGGGCCAATTAGGGAATTACTTGTACAGAGGTATGGTAATTCTTCTTTTAATGACTGGATATGTTTATTCACCATACGTAGACCTGTATATAAAGTATGGTGTGAAGAATTGTTATGTAGTATAGAGTTGAATGATCGGGTAGCTAGTTTAACCGATCGTTCTTTTATTAGATTTTTGTTAGGCGGTTCGATGCGCCACATGTCTTTACTGGACATGGCTCAGGCTTTACGTATATATACGCCTGAGGAGTTAGCGTCTGCCGATTGTAGAGGATTGATACTAAACGGTAGAAAGATAGATGAGAATTTTGATACACACGGTGTGTAGAGTCAAATGACAAGCCATCACCGTTTCAAAGGGGGAAATTACTCTTATTTGGATATAGATAGAGCCGAATTAAGAGTGATACATAGGTTTTTAGCTAATTCGATTACACAAAGGGGTAAGAACAAAGAAAAAGTAAATGAACAGGATTTGTTTTACCATATATGTATTCGAGACCGACAAAGCGCTGTAAGTATACCATATTGTGTGGGTTATTATTTATCAGCTATGGTTCGGGGGATGCGACCACATAGCATAATAGGAGGTGGTATTTTTATTACTTTGATTGGTGAATATCTCGGTGTGGATATAAGTCGGGGGGGATTATTACTAGAAGAGTCGGAACCCCGCGATACTATAGGTTTAAATGTATACCATGGTGCGAAAGTTTTGAAGAGGCGAAATAACGCCGCAGTACGATACCATGGTAGACATCCACAGGTGGAGAGAAACCAGAAGCAAGGTAATGTAGGAGGGGGGAATGAGATGCAAGAAATGCATAGGTTTATAGCTTCTCAGGAATACGAAAATGCTAGACAGAGAGCATTTGAAGATTGGCAAGTTCATCAGAACCAGATCATAGCTCATTGCCAACATATAGGTAGAAACTATATTCCTACACCGAAACCCATCTTCCCTCCTTGGTCGATAGAGATGCAGCCACCATATCCTACGTATGACCCTGCCGAAGCATTCTATAGCACTTATGGTTATGCCTGGAACCCCTATTGGTACCAATATCATCCTTAGTTTACTTATTATTTTTTATTATTTTGTAATTTGTAATTATTGATACGTTTAATACTTTTGTTAATATTGTAATCATTTTTATAATTATCTAACTTTTATTCTTAGACTTTAATAATTTTTGAATGTGGGGTAATATACCAAACTTCAAAAATATGTATATATGTTTGCAGTTTATCTTATGTACACAACAGGGTAAAACAACGCATTTTCAAAGACTGGCATTAAGTTCAGCAAAAGCAACTAATTTTGACGACAAGATGCAAAATATATGTGAAATAACAACAAGACGGAATGAACAAATGATGTGCACCATTTATCATTCAGCAAACAAACGCCAATATATTTGGAAACTTTGGTAAAATTTAATCATTTTCACACAAATCACCCTCAATAATTTAAATTGTTACTGATTTCTTGCAAATGAGGGCATTGCAAGATCTTAAGTGTGGGAAGGGGTTAAATTCTTTCGGATTTTAAAATTTTTATATTAAACACTTGGTTACCATTAAAAATACTAGTAAAGCAGTAGTTGTATTAGAATCTAGTGCTCTCTGATAAAAAAGAACAGCCCTAGTCTTATATACTGACTACCCAATTCTAGTAAAATTTTTCAAAATTTTCAATTAAATGAATTCAAAATCATGTTTATACATATTTATGAACGATAAAACTAGGTTTTAACACCGAAATTATTGTTACCTCAGAAAGGACATAAATTAAGAAACAAACTAAAATGTTAAAATTCATTTAAAATGGAATAGAGGACGATAAAAAGGAAAATAAAAGCCAAGTGTGGGAAAATTTACCAAGTTATTTTAAACATATGTCACATATATCTGTAACAAATAACTGAAAATACTTTTGCTTTGGACTAAACTAAACTGTTTTACCCGATGAAAGAAAAGAAGAGATGGATCTACACGATGAATCAATTCCATCATTAAAAGGAAGTAAAGTCTTCCGAAAAAGACACGCGCTTCTTGATTTAGGTCATGAAGTTGTCGTCCAGACCAGCTGTAGGTTGACGAAAAATCTAGAAAAGTCATCACTAAAATCAGCAGGAAATCCACGGACCTCAGCATCAAACAGGGTCGCCAAGTGGTCAGATTTATCCTAACCATGAGAAGGATTTATCTCGTACAATGGGGGGCACCATGCAAATTAGCTGGATAAGACTAATGAATCAGATCCCCAGAAAGGATAATCTCCTTAAAGATTAAAAATCAGCTTTTAAGACTGATATTACTCAATCCTAGAGATTGACCTTAAAGATTGAGAATTACAAACTCATGGAATTCGATGATATCTAAACTCGAGCTTAAACGAGAAAATATTTTGATCAAAATTATAAACCGATTTGTTTTCTGAAAACCCTATTTTCAATGCGTTCATTACCATTGAACGTAAAATCCTAGGAATTCACCTGGAATTCATTAGGTCACCTGAACTAAATCGGGTGTCAACCGTAAGAACGGTGGTTGCATAGCATGGTCAAAGACAGGACCTTGTGCCAGGCCAAAAAATTATAAGGGTGAGCTTTACCATTGCTCCTACCAAGGATAGTAATTGCGTCCGACACGTTATAGACCATAATCAAAAGCATGTCACGGGACATTGCCTTAACAGTTGCTTGTTCAACGCTTTCCTTTCAACCGGACGGTAGTTTACCGAAAGGTAATATACGGGACAAGTAAACTGGACGTGTTGCTTTCCAAATACAAGGTTAGCAAGTGGGTGACACAAAACCGCAAGTTTTGAGCTAAAATTTTCAAATCTGAAACCCACCAAACCCACAAAAATATTTTGCAAACACCGGTAAAGGGTTATTCCGGAAAACTTATCTAGGGTAAAAACTAGATTTCAAAAAAATCAAATGTTTTCATAAAGATCCAATTTCCTTAATGGATCTAAATTTTTATAGTCATGTGGGACTGTAAAACATATCGTTACTACCATTGTTTATACCGCCGTATAGAAATCACTGATGTACAAAGTGTGAAGAATAAAGAAGTGATTCTAGTATTTCAAGACAATATTGCTTGAGGACAAGCAACGCTCAAGTGTGGAAATATATTTGATAATGCTAAAAACGAACATATATTTCATAGCATTATTCCTCAAGAAAGACAAGCTTTTAGTTGCAATTGTTCTATTTACAAGTGATATTCGTTTAAATAATAAAAGGTGAAGACAAAAGACAGATTCGACGAATTGAAGACGCAAACGACCAAAAAGCTCAAAAGAACAAAAGACAATCAAAGAGGTTCCAATTATTGATAAGAAACGTCTCGAAATTACAAGAGTACAAGATTCAAAACGCAAAGTACAAAATATAAAATTGTACGCAAGGACGTTCGAAAATCCGGAACCGGGACCAGAGTCAACTCTTAACGCTCGACGCAACGGACTAAAAATTACAAGTCTACTATGCACAAGAATATAATATAATATATAAATAATTATATTAATTATTTATATTTTATATTTATATATAAAATCCGTCGGCAAGAAAGACTCCAAAAGATGTGAGCTGTAATTTTAATCTCCGCGACTCGCGGAGTTTGAAGAGGCTTTTGCCGCGAGTCGCGGAGCCCTAAATTTGAAAACTGCCTATAAAGCCAACCGAATTCTGATCAAAAATAATCATCTTTTTCTTCCTCATTCATACGTAAAATTTATATTTATATTTATAATTTATATTTTAATTTTAATTATAATTCTAATAATAAGGGTATGTTAGCGAATATTGTAAGGGTGTAAGTCGAAATTCTGTCCGTGTAACGCTACGCTATTTTTAATCATTGTAAGTTATGTTCAACCTTTTTATATTAATGTCTCGTAGCTAAGTTATTATTATGCTTATTTAAAACGAAGTAATCATGATGTTGGGCTAATTACTAAAATTGGGTAATTGGGCTTTGTACCATAATTGGGGTTTGGACAAAAGAACGACACTTGTGGAAATTAGACTATGGGCTATTAATGGGCTTTATATTTGTTTAACTAAATGATAGTTTGTTAATGTTAATATAAAGATTTACAATTGGGCGTCCCTATAAATTACCATATACACTCGATCGGACACGATGGGCGGGGTAATTATATGTACGAATAATCGTTCATTTAACCGGACACGGGAATGGATTAATAGCCACTAGAATAATTAAAACAGGGGTGAAATTACATTCAAGGGTAATTGGTGTAATTGTTAACAAAGTAGTAAAACCTTGGTTTACACGCAGTCGATAACCTGGTGTATTCATTAAACAAAGTATTAAAACCTTGTTACAATTCGAATCCCCAATTAGTTGGAATATTTAACTTCGGGTATAATAATAATTTGACGAGGACACTCACACTTTATATTTATGACTGATGGACTGTTATGGACAAAAACCAGATGGACATATTGAATAATCCAGGACAAAGGACAATTAACCCATGGGCATAAAACTAAAATCAACACGTCAAACATCATGATTACGGAAGTTTAAATAAGCATAATTCTTTTATTTCATATTTAATTTCCTTTATTTTATATTTAATTGCACTTCTAATTATCGCACTTTTATTTATTGTTATTTAATCGCACTTTTAATTATCGTACTTTTTAATTGTCGTAAGTTTATTTTATCGCACTTTTATTATTCGCAATTTCATTATCGTTATTTACTTTACGCTTTAATTTAAGTCTTGTATTTATTTTATATTTTACATTAGGTTTTAACTGCGACTAAAGTCTTAAAATCGACAAACCGGTCATTAAACGGTAAAAACCCCCCTTTATAATAATAATATTACTTATATATATATTTGTATTTTTAATAAAAGTAAACTAATATAGCGTTGAGCTTTGTTTAAAGATTTCCCTGTGGAACGAACCGGACTTACTAAAAACTACACTACTGTACGATTAGGTACACTGCCTATAAGTATTGTAGCAAGGTTTAAGTATATCCATTCTATAAATAAATAAATATCTTGTGTAAAATTGTATCGTATTTAATAGTATTTCCTGCTAAAATTAATAACTATTTTATATACACCTCGCATAACATCAACCACCGCTCTGATACCAACTGAAAGGACCCGTTCATATACATTATAAACGATTCACAATAGTTGATTACATCGCGAGGTATTTGACCTCTATATGATACATTTTACAAACATTGCATTCATTTTTAAAAGACAAACTTTATTTACAACGAAAGTTGACGGTATGCACACCATTTCATAATACATCCAACTATAATTGACTTAATAATAATCTTGATGAACTCAATGACTTGAATGCAACGTCTTTCAAAATATACCATGAATGACTCCAAGTAATATCCTTAAAATGAGCTAATGCACAGCGGAAGATTTCTTTAATACCTGAGAATAAACATGCTTTAAAGTGTCAACCAAAAGGTTGGTGAGTTCATAGGTTTATCATAACAATCATTTCAATATATTAATAGACCACAAGATTTTCGTTTATAAATATATGTACACTCGCAAGTGTATAAAAGTATTCTATAAGTTGTAGGCACCCGGTAACAAGCCTTAACGTTCATGTTTTACCCTCTGAAGTACACCAGATCAGGTGTGTTTAAAATAACCTCGAAGTACTAAAGCATCCAATAGTCAGGATGGGGTTTATCAGGCTCAATAGATCTATCTTTAGGATTCGCGCCTACCGTACATAGACAAGTAGTTTAATGTTACCAAGCTAAGGGTATATTTCTGGTTTAAACCCATGTAGAATTAGTTTTAGTACTTGTGCCTATTTCGTAAAACATTTATAAAAACAGCGCATGTATTCTCAGTCCTAAAAATATATATAAAAGGGAGCAAATGAAACTCACAATACTGTATTTTGTAGTAAAAATACATATGACATCATTGAACAAGTGCAATGTTGGCCTTGGATTCACGAACGTATCAATATTGAGATTCAATATTGCAGGAAAAGTACGTAGACGCAACGGAGATGATAAACACTAGTTTGACTCACGAGCAATACTCCCGAACCATACCCATAACCTCCATAGCTTTAACCCATAATTTCCTTAGCTCTATCCCGCTCAAAAAACAATTTCGAAATCACTCGGACAGCACTCCGTCGTAATATTTTATGTATACTGATAATATCTTGAAATAATACGGAGTAAATATATATATGTAAATCGATTGAGAGAGTTTAGAGAAAATATTTTCAAGTTTCTATCAAATAATGAAACCTATTGAATTCTATTTATAATAGATTTTTGAATTATTAAAGTGAATTATTAAAGTATGAATTATTAAAGTGAATTATTAAAGTATGAATTATTAAAGTGAATTATTAAAGTATGAATTATTAAAGTGAATTATTAAAGTATGAATTATTAAAGTTAAGGTAAAGTAAAAATAAAGTAAAGGTAAAGTTTAAGTATAGTAAAAGTATAAAACTATGTACGTATAATACGCGTATAAATATGTATAATATTAATTTAAATCGTTATATATATTTAATAAAATAAAATATAAATATCGTTATCTTTATCATACTGGTTAAGTAATGAGTTGTTAAAAGTGGTTCTAGATATTTATAAAAGTTATATACGTTTTAATAATAAAGTTCTTTTTAAACTGAAAACGTTTTTGTACGTTTGAAACTAAATCAAATAAATATGATAATTTTGTTTTCCAAAACTAAATATATTTAAGAAGCATTTTGTTTAAAGGTTAAAATAATGGAAATCGTTATATCATAAAACATTTTAGAAAAGTAAAATCATATATTTTCATAATAGGTTTCAAGTTTTTAAATTACAGTCTGTTGGTGAAGCATGCGATAAAGTTCAAAGGTTAAATAAACGTATGAAATAATCTTAATGAAAAATGTTGAGTTACTTAACTTGTCGATATCCAACATCTAAGTTATTTACACTCCACGTTCTTACATATAAATCACTTTACCATTTTCCGAATGTCGTTAAAAAGAATAGATTTCTTAAATCACAGTGGACCTTATAACATAGACCCGTAATCATATCACAATGTATCTGATAAATCAATCATTTGATATTAACTTCTAATTCCATCGATAAACATATTGAAACAAATACGTTCATGTAAAGTATTATACGTTTAATACTTTATTAATATTTTTAAGTTATAATATATATATATATACATATATATACATATTTATTATACGTTCATTTGAAACTTCATACCTACGAATTCTGGACCATTACTTGCTTTACAAAAGCATGAAGCTCCGACATATAAGGGAAAATATAAAGCCTGATAACAACACGAAAATTACAAACCGTGTATATCAATACGTATTGCAACGTAAAGACACTGGAGAATTAAAAATATTATAACCCCAAGGAAATAGTAGAATAAAACAAACTCCTCTGGTGGTAAACGAAAAAGAAGAATGATTGTATATATGGTCAATATAATAACAAGTATCAATACGGGATTGAGCATATTAGCAAATCTTTTGGAAGTATGAATTGAGTAAGAAAGTATAGAAGTGGTGAAGATAATGAAACGGAAGAAGCTAATTTATAACAAAATTCTAGACACAGCAATCGAGGCAATTCACCGCATGTAATCAAAGAAAATCCCAATTTCCTTAATTACCGGAGAATCAAATCTTATAGATTACGAAGATTTTCTTTAATTCCTTGAAATCCAGAAATCAATCATGACTACGTCAAATGTTAAGGCAAACAGATATTTCCTTATTTCAATCTTTTACGATAGCTTCATTTATACTCTTCCTGTAATCGAATCGTTTCATCCATATTACCCAATGTTGATAAAACTCTATTTTTCAACTCATATTCATCATTCTTGTTATAAACAATGATGATCTCTATCAAATTTCATGACCGTGATTTTTACGAACTCCTCTCTATTTTGTCTACCCTAATATTGTGGCATAAACGCTCAAGGTTTAAATAAGCTCACTATTATTTTTAAAATATTTCATGTGTATTGAAATGCTTGTATAGCGTCATCATCTCTTTCTGAGAAAACCTAATCAATAACACTCTTGTTAAATCCTTTAGATAACCTCCACATTAATAATAAAATGCACTTCGTAGAATTTATGGATCGTATGATTTAAACTCTTGAAACAAAACAATATTCTATCTGTTGGAATTCACGCAAGGCCCCGAGTATACCTGGGAAAGTGAAAAACCAAATAAAATGAAAATATCCTCATCTATTTACGAACAACGCCGATTGATGGTAACAACTAAATTTCGAGACGAAATTTCTTTTAACGGGTAGGTACTATGACAACCCGGAAATTTTTGACTAAATTTAAACCTAATTCTTATAAGATTTCCTTTAACCTCGACTAATTCCGACGATTCACGAACAATCCTTCATAAATAATTATGCATTAGTATCAATTCGTTATATTAATATTATTATTAATATCATTTTTAATAATATATCACTCATCATTATCAAGTATTATTATTACAACTATTACTAATATTATTATTATTAATAATTATTAATAACATTAATATTATTAGTATTATCACTTTTACTAAAAGTGATAAGATTATTAGTAATATCACTAACATAATATATATCATTAACATTATTATTATTAGTATTATCATTACTAATATTATTATTATTAGTATTATTATTATTGTTACTAATATTATTATTATTAACATTATATAGTTATCATTATTAATAATGATAATTTAACATTTTTATTAAAATTATTATTGTTATTGATATTAACACATTACTATTAATATCATTATTAAACTTGATATTAATTAATATTATTATCATTATAATTATTATGATTAATATTTATTATTAATTCTATTATTATTATTATTATTTGTATTTTTATTATCAATAGTATTATTATTATTAATTAAAAATAAAATTAAAAGTGAAAAATTATGTACTAACTGCTTTTAATTTTTCTAAAATTGTGAACTACTTTTGATTTTTAAACTAACCGTGATCTTGCTTTATAATTTTTTAAGAGATCGTGATTATTTTTTTAAAATCCCCTACTGGTTTTATTTTTGTTTTCTGCCGATCGTTATTACTATAAGACTTGATTAAATTTCAGTGTAATCAATTCATTCTAATATTTCCATCATCACTAACAATTACACAACTTCTA
This sequence comes from Rutidosis leptorrhynchoides, assembly GCF_046630445.1. Lineage (NCBI taxonomy): Eukaryota > Viridiplantae > Streptophyta > Magnoliopsida > Asterales > Asteraceae > Rutidosis > Rutidosis leptorrhynchoides. Next base: position 392,460,431 of record NC_092334.1, read on the forward strand.
TCTTCTGCTAATGGGAAAATTAAATCAATTTTTTTTTAAAAAAAAGCTCGAACACCTCTGTTTTGAGTTGTAAAGAACAATAGCTCGAATACAAATGAATTTTAAAAATGTAATAATGCAGGATTGTTAGGAATCTCCTATACAATCTATCTGGAAAGTTTTATCCTTCAATTTATCCTATCGAGTTCTAATTTTTAAGTCAAAGTTAAATTTTCAAAAGCCAAAGGTTGTGTTCTTAGTAAAATTCAAACTGGTTTCGATGTTTCAGGATCAATTAAGGATTCATAGAGTTTATAGGAATGATTTAGAACCTTTTTCATCTTATAGTTATAGTCTAAAAATGTCCAGAAATCAGAATAACGATTTGAGTTCTTTATTTTTTTTCGAAGCTTACAGCTACTGCAGTTACTGAATTTTTTTTCCTGTAAATTTCAAAACACCACGAATTGATTTTAATTGTTTAAACATCCTAAAAACAGTTCTGTATTCGTGTTTGACTTAATGAGTTGATTATGGGTCGATTGTATTTATGAAGAAGAAGGAAGATGGAACAGAAAATAATATTGGGTTAAATATATTTTCATTGGGTTTTAATTCAGAAAAACATAAATGGAACAATGGTTGGGTGTTTTGGTCGGGGAACGAGAGGTCAAGGGTTCGAGCCCTGTCTTGGGCATTTTGTTAGAAAAGATTTTCAATGTAGTTTTCCATTTCTATATTATTATTATTATTATTATTATTATTATTATTATTATTATTATTATTATTATTATTATTATTATTATTATTATTATTATCATCATCATCTTTATTATTATTATTATTATTATTATTATTATTATTATTATATTTATTATTATTATTACTAATGTTATTATAATTATTGTTATTATAATTATTGTTACTAGTATTAAAAGTATTATTAGTATTACTAGTATTATTATTATAATTATAATTATTAGTATTATCATTATTATTATTAGTATTATAATTATTATTATTATCATAGTTATAAGTAATAAGAATATTATTATTATTATCATTATTACTAATATTATTATCATTATTATTACTAGTATTATCATTTAAAAATTATTAGTATTATCTAATATTATTATTATTAGTAGTATTGTTATTGTATTATTATTAATTTTATCATTTTAAATCATTATTAAGATTATGATTATTATTATTATTATGATTATTATTATTATTATTATTATTATTATTATTATTATTATTATTATTATTATTATTATTATTATTATTATTATCATTATTATTATTATTATTATTATTATTATTATTATTATTATTATTATTATTATTATTATTATTATTATTATTATTATTATTATTATTATGAAAATAACACAATTTATTAATATTAGTATTAGTATCATTTTATAATTAATAATACTATTATTATCATTTTTAACATAAGTGTAATTATTATTATTAGTATTGTTATTATTAAAATTATTATCGTTATTATCATTTTTACAAAAATTATCATTTTTGCTATCATCAAAACTATATTATTATTATAATTATTATCATTATGACTACTAGCATTATTATTGTTATTACAAAATAATACAACTCTTTATTCATTACCATTATTAAAATCATTTTATCAAACAAATACTTATATATAGAATATATATATATAAACATATATATATATATATATATATATATATATATATAGAAATATATAACAACTAATATATATATATATATATATATATATATATATATATAAACTTATTTGATTACGAGTATATGTGTTAATATATATACTTGATATAGGTTCGTAAATCCGAGGTCAACTCTGCATTTGTTTAGTGCCATCCTATGCATATTTACTACAAACTATTGTATCGTATCGTGAGTTTCATTTGCTCCCTTTTTATCTATATTTTTGGGCTGAGAATACATGTACTATTTTTATATCTGATAGACACAAGTACAAACTATTATGCGACCAACATGAGTATTTTTATTGTGTTCATTTGAAACATGCAAATCCCTGCTTTGTAATATCATTAATTGCTAGATGAACTAAAGTGGCAAACGGAATTATTATAGATAGCGCTATTGGGAGTAACGTCCCGCACTGTTGACCTCAGGTCAATTGGTGATTTAATAATGATCTCGGCAATTACATATGTATTGTTACGGGGTAAAATCATTTAGTTTTGATACTATACGCTCTTGGCATACTTTTAATATACATGATATATCGTCTTTTATTAAATCTTGTGATCTATTACTGAAATCATTATTTATGACAAACCTATGAACTCACTCAACCGCGTGTTGACTTTTTAAGCATGTTTATTCTCAGGTACTTAAATATTACTTCCGCTGTATATCTGCTGCTTTGATGATGATTTCTTACCATGCTTGGAGTCTTCATGCATTCCTTACCAATTCATTTAAAAACATTTAATGCTCTAAATACAATGTAATCTATTTATCTTCCGCTGCAAAACTCAATAAAACGTCTCATATAGAGTCGTTCTCGTTTATACAACTGTGATTTGATATAATTAGTCACAAATACCCCAGGTCCTATTTGGGGGTGTGACATTTGGGGTTCCCTATCAATCTATGAAATGAATTCGCTCATTGCCAGTCATGTTACAAGTATTGTCATAGGCTTGACCAATAATCAAATCTCCGCCGGTTAGATAAGGACGACACTGATCTTCTCCCTAATCATTCTTTCAAGAGGAAGAGCGGGTTTAAAGGTTGGTTTGCGGAGCAAAGTGAAGGTTTTGATATGGCGAAAAGGGTGATTTCGAATCATTGAAATTTATAGAGATTCGATAGATATCGGTTTCCTGAGGATATACTTTTTCTAGGAAAGGTATTACTCTATTTTTGAAGAGTTCCTTTAGAGGGTGCTGATTTTCAGCAAAGACTTTGCTTCTTTTCTGCAATCCTCCTGGGTCACAATCTTAATTTTCTTGAGGGATATATGATTTTATTTTAAGAGTTTTCTCTTCTTTATTTTTGAGACTTTGCTTAACAATTTTTTTTATCTCATCTTCATAACTTTGTCTATTTCTTCTTGTGCCTAGAGAGAAAGGTACTTCACCAAAAATAGGTCTTTTTATGACCTATCAAAAACAGTCTGGAATTTTGGAATTTTTCGACAAGTGTTTGAAGTAAACTTGGTCGATCTATCTCTTTGAATTTCTAGATTTTGGAAATGAGAAAGGAAAGAAGGTGGAAAGGGTAACGCATTTGATAGTGAGATTGAGGGTGAGTATTGGTTGGTTTAAATGCGTGGAGTGGAAATGGAAATGGATGGTTTTTGTCTTCTCTATTCAGAATGATTTCAGAAGGAGTATCGCACCTACACCACGTATGGCGCTTACTAACCATTGGCCTCGAAATGTATGTCAAGGCCAAGTTCTAACTCTAAATGCTAACATCGACACTCTCAACGGAAAAGATAGTGAATCATTAAAAATGAATGCTTATTGGGCCATTTTTGGGGTGCCTTACAACAATTATATTGGGTCGATAATGCCTAGTCATGCAATACTCTTTTAGAGAATCGGTTCATCCTTAAGAAGATTTATGTCCTCATTTGTCTTAATTTTATAACAAACAAGCTTGATTTTCAAAAGTACTTTTTCAGAAAGTATCATTTAGTCAAATTTTTTGAAAAATCTACGTTGAGGATAAAGAATCTAAATAGTAGATATACTCGAAAAGTTTAGTAAAATTTGAAGTTAAGAACATTTTCCGAGCATCCCATAGCTATTTACGATGTACTATACCGCTATCCCACACTTAGAGGAACATTGTCCCTAACGTTCATTCTTAGATTTTAGGGACCTAAAATCCCACACTTAGAGTTTCAACATGTCGGAAAATGTAACTAAGCTCAATATTAGGTTGGAATCCCACACTTAGTGATAAACTTAGGATAGGGTATAGTTTAAGGATATAACGAAGCAAAATAAACGAAGAGAAAGAAACGAATTACTCCCCTTGGGTGCGGCTGTGAGCTGAGGATCTGAAGGTAGACTGAGTCGGAACCATCTTCCGCTAGATCCGAATTGGTCTTCTTGAAGTGTACTCGAGCTCATTAGGGCATTCTCATCCTCCATACACCATCCACTAATAACTTGCAATGAAATAATCAACGGGTTTCCTTGTCATTTCATCATTATTCAAAGAATCTCCACCACATGCATCAATAACTGTGTATTACTTGTAAAAATGGAAAAGATTAAACCTAGACAGGTGATTAAGCTTTAGGCCATAGACTCACTGATTTGCATTTTGATGAAAAAGATATTTGAAAACTTGAGGGTTTCAAAATTAGGTTTTTGAAAATTAAACAAATCAGTGTATGACTAAAAATCTTAATCCCACACTTAGAGTGTTTACTGCCTTTTATTTTAAGACTTTTGAAATAATGTAGCAATTAATTCACTTAAGCCCAAGACAAGTAGGAGAAGTAAATTTGTCCTAAGAAACGTTGAAAATTTTATTTTAAGTTTCACTTTTCACTTTTCACTTATTCAATTAATCTAATTATCCTAATCTAACAACTACTAAAGCTATAGAAAAATAAACACATGGGTTGCCTCCCGAGAAGCGCTTGTTTTTGATCGAGTCACGAGCCTGAATCTAGCCTTATTTCTCAGGAAATCTAGGCGGCTCCCTTGCATCCATCAGTAGACACAAGAGGTAATATAGGAACATACCGATACGATTGAAGCGGACATAGAATATGGTATGTCCAATGAGAGGAGAAGGTGGTTTGAAGTGAATGCTTTGTTTAACTTGAGGTATAACAAAACTATCAACTTCTTTTACCTCCTTGATTGGTGCGGGTTGGTCAAAGGTGTCCTCATCACTCCATCATGTGTATGCCATTATGTAGCAGAGTGATGATTTATAAGGTAGCCCTGACGCAAAACCCGTCTTTCTTCTTTGTGACTTCGGGTTGGTCGTAATGTTGTACTCTAAGGATGGAGGTGGGACGATGTCCATTGATGTCTCTAATATGGTAGCAACATTAACAATTACTTCGGTGCTAGAATCTTCCATCTCTTTTTTCTTATCAGGGCTTTCCATTTCAATTTCTTCATCCTCCTCCTCATCACTTTGTAGTGACCCGAACTTTTCCATGATTATATATTAAATGAAAACTATATTTGCAAGATTAAATGTTTCCAACATGTTAAGCAATCAAACTTGTTAAGACTTGATTATTTGAAATGAGTTTCATGTAGACAATTGACCACCCAAGTTGACCGGCGATTCACGAATGTTAAAAATTATAAAAATTATATGATGATATATATATATATATATATGATGATATATATATATATATATATATATATATATATATAGTTAACATGATATTATGATAAGAAAGTATCTCACTAGGTATATTAATAATGAGTTATATACATAAAATGAGACTATTGAATTAAGAAAACTCGAAACGATATATATAACAATTATCTATAACGATTATCGTTATAACAACATCTTACTAAATACATATGTATCATATTAAGATATTAATACACTATTTTTAACATCATGAAATGATAATTACATATATCATTAAGCGTATTAACAATGAACTACACGAGTAAGATGAGACTACTAACTTAAGGATTTCGAAACAATACATATATGTAACGATTATCGTTGTAATAGTATTTTACACATATATATATGATATTAAGATATATTAATACACCATGTTAACATGTTAACATAAGAATTTAACATCTCATTTAAGTGTAATAACAATGGATCAATTACATTTAACAAGATTGTTAACTTAAAGGTTCCGAAACAACACTTACATGTAACGACTAACGATGACTTAACGACTCAGTTAAAATGTATATACATATAGTATATTAAGATGTATTAGTACACTTTTTAAAGATTTCATGACACATATCAAAGTACTTCTACTTAACAAAAATACTTACAATTGCATTCTCATTCATTTTCATCAACAATTCTACTCATATGCACCCGTATTCGTACTCGTACAATACCCAGCTTGTAAGACCCAAATATTTATTGTACATAATGTATTTATGGTGTAATATGTGTGTATGAAGTGTACGTGTTGCTTGCTCGAACGTCGAAGGAAACTGGACGTTGTTCGAAGTGACAAGGTGTGTACGTATCTTTTTAACCCCAAATAAAGTTTGAGTTGATGTTTCAAAGCCTTACCATTGGATAGAATATCTTATTATGTTTCCAAAGATATTTGATTCATTTAAAACGGAGTTACGGTCGAAAAGTTATGGCCAAAACAAGTTGCTGAAACCTGTTTTGGGCTCGACCACAATTTCCAGTTATTTGGAGCGGCGCTCCACCTTCTGGCGCGGCGCACCGATTGCTGCAGAGGCAATTTTCAGCCTTTTTAAAAGGTTTAAATGAGGGGTACTTTGGTCTTTTCAATTAGGGTCGATTTGGGGTCATCAATACTGACCTAGAACTCCATTGGAGCTCATTTTCACTCATCAAACACTCTCATCTTCAAACCCTAGAGTGAGAGGAGAGTTTTAGAGAGAGAGAGCTCCAATTGGAGAAGAAGAAGGGTGTTTCGGGTCAAACCTCCGGTATTAAAGTTGTTCTACTCGTCAACGACATCATTTTGGCGGTATTGGTAAGTTCAAACTCCGAACTTCATCTTTGTAATTTGATATTCAAGTTTAGGGTTTTGAACTAGTTAGTTATAAAACCCATTTAGGAGGTGAAATGGGTAATTGTAACTAGTTATTGTTGATGTTGGTGGGTTTAGGGTTGGTTAATGATTTAACCATGTTTAAGGCTTGTATGTAGTGTGTAATCTCTAGTATTAGTGATTCTAGTAGTGTTGAAACTCTTTCGGGTATGTTTGGTTGATTAACTTTGACTAGAGTCAAAGATTAGGGTTTGGTGATGATTATGACTCAATTGTCGATTTAATAAGGTTTATAAACTTAAAATGGATTAAGTTGGAGTATAAAACCAAGTTAAATATGTTTTGGTGTCAAAACTCGCTAATGGCGCGATGTTGACTCCTTTGGGTCAAAAATAGGGTTTAAGTGCCATTTTGGGCAAGATAGGTGTTTAACACCTATGATTGGGTCTAATTGGCGTATTAGGACCATTCCCACTTGTGTTAGTGATTATTGGTTAGTTTGGGCACGGTTTGTGCTTGGAAGTGCATTTGGGTCGAAATTGCACTAGTTGTCAATTTGGGTTGATTTGTAAATCCACCCTAATTGTGTTGTTGTGTTTGTGATAATGGAATAGGTACATTCCATCGGTGTGTTGCGGATTATTCGGTGGCATTTCTTCAAGGCTACAAGGTGAGTGGAATATTTATACATGTATGTATGTGGTTTATTTACTCGTACGCGATGTGGGCCTTTGGTGCCACATCGTGAGTAGTGGCGTTATATGATGGGATGGGAACTACAAGTCGGTAGTGTCTCGACAGGTTATTCACAAGTCAGTGACCCATATGTATTGATGGGGGTTCACAAGTCGGTGATACCCTTGGGTGATTCACAAGTCGGTGACACCCTATAGTGTTCACAAGTCGGTGACACTTAGTGGAGCTTCACAAGTCGGTGATGTCACATGGCATTCACAAGTCGGTGACCCATATTTATTGATGGGGGTTCACAAGTCGGTGATACCCTTGGGTGATTCACAAGTCGGTGACACCCTATAGTGTTCACAAGTCGGTGACACTTAGTGGCGCTTCACAAGTCGGTGATGTCACATGGCGTTCACAAGTCGGTGACCCATATGTATTGATGGGGGTTCACAAGTCGGTGATACCCTTGGGTGATTCACAAGTCGGTGACACCCTATAGTGTTCACAAGTCGGTGACACTTAGTGGCGCTTCACAAGTCGGTGATGTCACATGGCGTTCACAAGTCGGTGACCCATAGATATTAGTGGGTAGTTCACAAGTCGGTGACACCCTTTGATGAGTCACAAGTCGGTGACAACATACGAGTGAGACTTGACGTTATTGGTCGTCTACAAGTCAGTAGTGCCATAGCGGGGAATGGTTTGTTATATTTATGCATTATTATGATTTAGTATATTATTGTGGCGATTTATATACTAACGTTGTTGCTAGTTGAATGTTTGGTGTTGCTAGCTCGTTATGCATTTTGTTTGCATGGTTTTGTAAGTGGATGTGTGTAGGTAAATTACATATGTATATGTATAAGTATTGCATTCACTAAGCGTTAGCTTACCTTCTCGTTGTTGACTTTTTTATAGATTGCATGGATGCGGAGGCTCGGGTAAGCGGGGACTAGTGGACTTGCGTAGTTGCTTTAGAAGGCTTGCTTTTGGATCGATTAGGATTGGGTAGCGTATCCCCAATCGCCATGCTCGGCCTTTATTTTGTATTACAAATCATGTGGATGAAAACTTGTATTTTCGTACGAAAGTCGTAAAACGGCTGATGTGGGCCCGGTCTTCGTAAGACTAATTTTATTAATGGAACGTGTTAGTTCTACATATATTAATGTATGGTTAAAAGCGTTTTGTCTAAATACGTCGGAAAGTGGTCAAACATTTTCGCATTTCATGACTTTTTGGACAGGCCACTTTGGCGCGCCGCGCGGCCATATGGCGCGCCGCGCCATATGCTGTTCCAGCAAATTTTTTTTTATCCGCGTTATTGGTTGGTTAACGGGTTGGGTTGTAACAAGTGGTATCAGAGCATGGTCTAAGGGATTTAGGTGACTTGAGATAGGTGCCTAGACTTAGACTTTTGTGTGTGCTAAATTTTGTGCGGGACTTGTTGGATTACGGGTCGGAATAGGTTATAGTTAGTGCCTTGTTTGTAGGTGGACTAACGTTTATATTAGTAATGCGGATATTATTAATATATTAATTGTGTTGTGATAAAAAATTATCGCGTATGTGCATATCACGTAGAATTTTGTTTGTGTGCATATATCATCGAGCGAGGCGGTCGTTGTACTAACGAGTCGATACGGCATGTATACGTAATAAGGACTTGCGAACCTTATTACGGGTACAAATCGTGTCTAGCAAGTGATGTACGACGAGTGTTTAGCAAGATGGGGTGGTATTGTGTGTGTGCTTTATACGTTCGTGATCTAATCGCTTTGCATTCCTTAGAAGGGCGACGGGAAATGGGATCGAGACGAACGACGCTGAGTTTAATGCTAGAGTTACACGTATGTTAGGCGATTGTAGTAGTATTCGGATGTTAGAGCGTGTTCGCTTTCGTGTTGAAGTTGATGATCCATGAGGTTCGTCGGGTGGATGAAACCCCTGAGATCAAGTGTTTGATCTAGATGAATGTTGGTAATGGAGTCTACGGGAAGCAACGTTAGGTGCCTCTTTCATACCTACTAGCGTGGTATTCGACTCCGATGGTGTTACGGTTACATTGAGCATAGGGTGCCGGCAAGAAAACCCTTAGGTGTTTGAGTGGCGATGTGGAAGTTACAAGCGATAGCAACTCGATGATTGCTAGAGTAATACCCGTACGGTTCGGTAAGTGCTTCGGTTGAAGTAGCAAAGGATAATCCAAAATCCTTCGTATGCTCAAGGTTGGAGCAAGGTTTGTTGACGTGCGTATTAAGAGATGCAAGACGGGTGAACCTCGTATTTCTTTTAGGAGTTATGATAATGCGATTGGCGCATTAGTTGTCGGATTAGTGGTCACTCTTTCCGTGAGAGTGAGCATGTGTTTATCGTCGGGAGCTATTGTTGGAGATAATTCGTGAGAATTCGAGGACTATGACCAATGAGGATATTGGTTGTGTATGTTGATGAGTGGCCATTCCATGGGATGCTATTATTTCGACGATGTGTTTACGGAACGGAGTTTAAGTGGGGGAGTTTATACTCTCGCACGAAGGTATTCTAGTGTGATGTAGTGACTAGCTAGGTCGAGTTAGTCCATTGCAGTTTGACTAACCGAGTCGGGTTAATTAATTAGATGTTAGGTGTTGACCGAGGCGGGTTAACCAAGCAAGTTTGACTAACCGAGTCGGGTTAATCAATTAGATGTTAGGTGTTGACCGAGGCGGGTTAACCAAGTGAGTTTGACTAACCGAGTCGGGTTAATCAATTAGATGTTAGGTGTTGACCGAGGCGGGTTAACCAAGTGAGTTTGACTAACCGAGTCGGGTTAATCAATTAGATGTTAGGTGTTGACCGAGGCGGGTTAACCAAGCGAGTTTGACTAACCGAGTCGGGTTAATCAATTAGATGTTAGGTGTTGACCGAGGCGGGTTAACCAAGCGAGTTTGACTAAAAAAGCGGGTTAACCAAGCAAGTTTGACTAACCAAGTCGGGTTAATCAATTAGATGTTAGGTGTTGACCGAGGCGGGTTAACCAAGTGAGTTTGACTAATCGGGTCAGGTTAATTAATTAGATGATAGGCATCGACCGAGTCGGGTTGACCTAGGGTATTTGACTAACCGAGTCGGGTTAATCAATTTGATTTTAGTTATTGACCGAATGCGTTTGACTAACCAAGTTGGGTTAATCATTTGTCGTTAGAGGTTTGACCGAGGCGGGTTAACCAAGCGAGTTTGACTAACCGAGTCGGGTTAATCAATTAGGTGATAGGTGTTGATCGAGGCGGGTTGACCAAGTGTGTTTGACTAACGAGTTCGGGTTAATTATTTTGGTGTGGAGGCTTAACCAAGTCGGGTGTAACCATGAGGTGATTAGAGGGTTACTTGTATTGTTCTCCATAATGGTTAGCGTAGAAATGGTATGCCGTTCGAGAGGCGTTTACGTTGACCAAGTATGTGTGCAAGAAGAGTCACGGATGTTGAGTATCTTTGATGTGTGTAGTTTTTGGCCAGTCTTCATGATTGTTGGATGTGTGATCTATTGGTGGTTTTATACGCCGAGAGTGGGGTCGTGAGGACCACGTCGTGGGATTAGTGAGGCGATAGCCGTGTTTCGCGCACATGTTGTTACGGGTGTGACAATAGTCGATTTTGTACACCTTAGGTTTAGCGTAGCCATAGTCATTTTGGGCGCTTTTGGTTTTAGCCGTTGCTTATGATGTTAGGATAGTGGCGTATTGGTTGTATTGTGCACTACAAAGGATGTTTAGTGGTAAGTGTAATCCGTAAGGATTCATGTGGTTCGATCTTCAACGTTCGGATCGTTGACTTTAGGTTGAAACTTGTTCACTTTTAGCGTTGTCCTCGGTAAAGGTACGCTAAGGAATTGATATCTCGGTACGAGAATGGCTGAGTTTTTCCCGATATGGGGAAAAGAGCAGGTTTTAGTGCTCGGATGGTGGTTTTGTTAAATCGCGGGTGACGATTTAGTTGTTAAAGGCGATTCATTGGGAAGGATTGCCTAAGAAAGTTCGGATTGGAACTTAGGATTGAGGGTCATTGAGTAGTTCCGGATTGGTTAAGTGGAGAAGATCACGAGGACGTGATCGAGTTTAAGTGGGGGAGAGTTGTAAGACCCAAATATTTATTGTACATAATGTATTTATGGTGTACGATGTGTGTATGAAGTGTACGTGTTGCTTGCTCGAACGTCGAAGGAAACTGGACGTTGTCCGAAGTGACAAGGTGTGTACGTATCTTTTCAACCCCAAATAAAGTTTGAGTTGATGTTTCAAAGCCTTACCATTGGATAGAATATCTTATTACATTTCCAACGATATTTGATTCATTGAAAACGGAGTTACGGTCGAAAAGTTATGGCCAAAACAAGTTGCTGAAACCTGTTTTGGGCTCGACCACAATTTCCAGTTATTTGGAGCGGCGCTCCACCTTCTGGAGCGACGCTCCGATTGCTGCAGAGGCAATTTTCAGCCTTTTTAAAAGGTTTAAATGAGGGGTACTTTGGTCTTTTCAATTAGGGTCGGTTTGGGGTCATCAATACTGACCTAGAACTTCATTGGAGCTCATTTTCACTCATCAAACACTCTCATCTTCAAACCCTAGAGTGAGAGGAGAGTTTTAGAGAGAGAGAGCGCTCCAATTGGAGAAGAAGAAGGGTGTTTCAGGTCAAACCTCCGGTATTAAAGTTGTTCTACTCGTCAACGGCATCATTTTGGCGGTATTGGTAAGTTCAAACTCCGAACTTCATCTTTGTAATTTGATATTCAAGTTTAGGGTTTTGAACTAGTTAGTTATAAAACCCATTTAGGAGGTGAAATGGGTAATTGTAACTAGTTATTGTTGATGTTGGTGGGTTTAGGGTTGGTTAATGATTTAACCATGTTTAAGGCTTGTATGTAGTGTGTAATCTCTAGTATTAGTGATTCTAGTAGTGTTGAAACTCTTTCGGGTATGTTTGGTTGATTAACTTTGACTAGAGTCAAAGATTAGGGTTTGGTGATGATTATGACTCAATTGTCGATTTAATAAGGTTTATAAACTTAAAATGGATTAAGTTGAAGTATAAAACCAAGTTAAATATGTTTTGGTGTCAAAACTCGCTAATGGCGCGATGTTGACTCCTTTGGGTCAAAAATAGGGTTTAAGTGCCATTTTGGGCAAGATAGGTGTTTAACACCTATGATTGGGTCTAATTGGCGTATTAGGACCATTCTCACTTGTGTTAGTGGTTATTGGTTAGTTTGGGCACGGTTTGTGCTTGGAAGTGCATTTGGGTCGAAATTGCACTAGTTGTCAATTTGGGTTGATTTGTAAATCCACCCTAATTGTGTTGTTGTGTTTGTGATAATGGAATAGGTACATTCCATCGGTGTGTTGCGGATTATTCGGTGGCATTTCTTCAAGGCGACAAGGTGAGTGGAATATTTATACATGTATGTATGTGGTTTATTTACTCGTACGCGATGTGGGCCTTTGGTGCCACATCGTGAGTAGTGGCGTTATATGATGGGATAGGAACTACAAGTCGGTAGTGTCTCGATAGGTTATTCACAAGTCGGTGACCCATATGTATCGATGGGGGTTCACAAGTCGGTGACACCCTATAGTGTTCACAAGTCGGTGACACTTAGTGGCGCTTCACAAGTCGGTGATGTCACATGGCATTCACAAGTCGGTGACCCATATGTATTGATGGGGGTTCACAAGTCAGTGATACCCTTGGGTGATTCACAAGTCGGTGACACCCTATAGTGTTCACAAGTCGGTGACACTTAGTGGCGCTTCACAAGTCGGTGATGTCACATGGCGTTCACAAGTCGGGGACCCATATGTATTGATGGGGGTTCACAAGTCGGTGATACCCTTGGGTGATTCACAAGTCGGTGACACCCTATAGTGTTCACAAGTCGGTGACACTTAGTGGCGCTTCACAAGTCGGTGATGTCACATGGCGTTCACAAGTCGGTGACCCATAGATATTAGTGGGTAGTTCACAAGTCGGTGACACCCTTTGATGAGTCACAAGTCGGTGACAACATACGAGTGAGACTCGACGTTATTGGTCGTCTACAAGTCGGTAGTGCCATAGCGGGGAACGGTTTATTATATTTATGCATTATTATGATTTAGTATATTATTGTGGCGATTTATATACTAACGTTGTTGCTAGTCGAATGTTTGGTGTTGCTAGCTCGTTATGCATTTTGTTTGCATGGTTTTGTAAGTGGATGCGTGTAGGTAAATTACATATGTATATGTATAAGTATTGCATTCACTAAGCGTTAGCTTACCCTCTTGTTGTTGACTTTTTTATAGATTGCATGGATGCGGAGGCTCGGGTAAGCGGGGACTAGTGGACTTGCGTAGTTGTTTTAGAAGGCTTGCTTTTGGATCAATTAGGATTGGGTAGCGTATCCCCAATCGCCATGCTCGGCCTTTATTTTGTATTACAAATCATGTGGATGAAAACTTGTATTTTCGTACGAAAGTCGTAAAACGGTTGATGTGGGCCCGGTCTTCGTAAGACTAATTTTATTAATGGAACGTGTTAGTTCTACATATATTAATGTATGGTTAAAAGTGTTTTGTCTAAATACGTCGGGAAGTGGTCAAACATTTTCGCATTTCATGACTTTATGGACAGGCCACTTTGGCGCGCCGCGCGGCCATATGGCGCGCCGCGCCATATGCTGTTCCAGCAAATTTTTTTTTTATCCGCGTTATTGGTTGGTTAACGGGTTGGGTTGTTACACAGCTCCTAGACGTATATACTGAAACGCCCGCTCCTAATCCATCCGGACGAAGTCCATATCGATTATAAACGATTCACAACAGTTGATTACATCGCGAGGTATTTGACCTCTATATGATACATTTTACAAACATTGCATTCGTTTTTAAAAAGACAAACTTTCATTACATCGACAGTTGACGACAAGCATACAATTTCATAATATATTCAAACTATAAATGACTTTATAATAATCTTGATGAACTCGACGACTCGAATGCAACGTCTTTTGAAATATGCCATGAATGACTCCAAGTAATATCTATAAAATGAGCAAATACACAGCGGAAGATTTCTTTCGTACCTGAGAATAAACATGCTTTAAAGTGTCAACCAAAATGTTGGTGAGTTCATTAGTTTAACTTAAACAATCGTTTCCATCATTTTAATAGACCATAAGATTTCAGATTTCCATTTCTCATAAACATACGTCCCATGCATAGAGACAAAAATATCATTCATATGGATTGAGCACCTGGTAACTGACATTCACAATATACATATAAGAATATCCCCATCATTCCGGGATCCTCCTTCGGACATGATATAAATTTCGAAGTACTAAAGCATCCGGTACTTTGGATGGGGCTTGTTGGGCCCGATAGATCTATCTTTAGAGTTCGCGTCAATTAGGGTGTCTGTTTCCTAATTCTTAGATTACTAGACTTAATAAAAAGGGGCATATTCGGTTTAATAATTCAACCATAGAATGTAGTTTCGATTACTTGTGTCTATTTCGTAAAACAGTTATAAAAGTTGCGCATGTATTCTCAGCCCAAAAATATAAAGGGTAAAAAGGCAAATGAAACTCACCTAATGTATTTTGTAGTAAAAATACATATAACGACATTAAACAACTGAACAATGCAGGGTTGGCCTCGGATTCACGAACCTATATCATTTATATATATATATATATTAAAATGTATAATCGTACTTGAACAATTTATATATTACACCTTACATTATATATTATATATTTAATTTGTGTATATATATATATATATATATATATATATATATATATATTTAAAATGTTTAATATTGACATAGTTATATTAATATATATATATGTAGTTAGTACTTTAATAAACATCTTAACTTGTTATATATATGAATATTTATATAAAAAAAAATGATAATATGATTAAAACGTACTTATAACCTTAATAATATCTTTAAACTTTTATTTTCATAAACGTAGTGATATATATATGATACTGATAATATTGATAGTTTTACGGAAGACAAAGTATTTAATTTAGTAAAAATAATCATATTAGTAATAATGCTTAAATGATAAACTTTATAATAATAATAATAATACTTATAAAAATACTAATGATCATAATGTTTAGAATATTTATAAATATAACTATAAATATGATACTAGTAATAATAATAATTATAACACTAACAATATCAATAATAATAATAATAATAATAATAATAATAACCATAATAATAATAATGACATTAATAATAATAATAATAATAATAATAATAAATAAAAATAAGAAACTACCTTACAAAGAAAAAGATCCAAAGAAAACTGCCCACGCCCGGGCTCGAACCCGCGACCTCTCACTCACCCACAAACACTCTTAACCGCCATGCTATTTGTTTCTTTTTGTTTTAATTTCGTCATTAAATTTATATAACCCGTATACTTCGATTTCCATTTTCCCTCATCTTACCACCATCTTTATCATACTTCACGTTTCAAAAAAAAAAACAAATATATAAAACATCTCGTCTCACATAATGATAGAACCTCGGCCCAGCAGCAAAGTATCGGCCCAATCATAATATGGCAGCCCAAACGTGTAACTAGACTAAGCCCAAGAGACAAAATATTCAAGTTTGTTGCTGGGTCACAAGAGGAACAAACAACCAGTCCAAAATTAACTCATTCATGTGTTCAAGCCCAACATATATTCAAAACTAGTTCAGTTGTATGTCGACGTCAAAATGAAGATTAAACAGGAGAAGCCTTCAAGGGTTATTACCCTAATCGTATCATCAAATCATCATCATCACCTCATCGTCCACTATCCTAAACATAAAGATAATTTACCGACATCTAAAAAATACTTTGCATAAATAATTCTTAAGTGCATCTCCTTTACTCTTTACAGCTCCTTATGTCACCACATCCATCATATTATGATTTAATAATTGTCCATAATTCTATAGTATTCTCTTCCTCTCCTCTTTCTTTTTCTTGAGTGAATTTCGAATATGAGCCAACAGAAAACATTTAGCAGTAACAATAGTGGTCATATATGGTTTCGTTCAATAAAAAAAAATGGATACGGCTGTTGCAGGTGTGAAAACATGTTGATTGATTTTTGAACATAAGGAGGAACGAGAATAGCAGTTTGATGGTGGCGGTTTTATTGGGTTTTCGAACTTTGATCAAAACAGAAAGTAAATAGCTTGCAAAAATAGTAGCATGTATGTGAGTGTTGATTTGGTGTAGTCGATTTGTAAAAGGAATTGAAACAAGAATCAATACTCGTCATTAACATCCCTGAACCAATCGAAATATATTGGTGGTTGTGGTTGGATTTTAACAAGCATGATGGTGGAGGTGATCTGGGTTGTGATGGTGATCAAAAGTGTTTGAAGATTGACGATGGTGATGGTGTTCGACTGTTAACAAAAAATAGAAGCAAGGAGTGGGTCGTATTTGGGTTTGAAGCAAGCCGAGGTCAAGAAGTTGTAACCATAAACTCACGTTCACAAAGTTAGCAGAGTTTAAAACTCATGCATATAATTCCATGTTGGCATAGAAGTTAACAGAGTTTAATGCATGGTTCAACTTAGTTAATATAGAAGTTGTTAGTGAAGTTTATTTCTCATAAAGAGTGATATGAATGAATATAAGTGGGGCATCCACGTTCCACTAAACTGACAAATATGTCATAATCTCATATATGTAAGTTTGTATATGTATATGTATTATATATGACTTGGTGAGTAATTGAGAGGAAGAATAAAACAATCATAATAGCTACTTACAATAATAAAAGAGACTTGTTTTAGTGGGTGATGTAGGTGTGTAACAGAAAGAGGGTTTGGTGTTGATAATCTAAAAAAGAAAAAGGAGATGGGATAGATAGATGGTGATAGAATCGATTGATAACAGAAAGTAGTTTTATAATTCAACAAGTATCGATCAATATGTTTATATAAACTATGTAGTAGTTAATGAGGAGACACAAGGACAAACTTAATGACCCAAAATGACATCAATTAACAATAGTGATCGCATAGGAATTGTCAGATTTTAATTAAAAGGAACAGTGAATGAAAGTGTAAAGTAAATCAATTATAATTAAACAACAAAAGAAGTAATCACCAAATTCACTCATCTACAGACATGTGATCTCAATTCATATCTTCTATATATGTATCTCCATATACTCCGTACTATATATATATATATAAAATTATTTATTTATTTATTTTTTTTAAATAATAGTTATTATATATTACTATTATTCATATTTTACTAAATTAATTCAATTAATTATGATATATAATATCATATATATATATATATATATATATATATATATATATATATACATTTAAATATATGCATATCTATTTACAAGTAATCGTATCACGAGTCTTCGGAAATAGTCAAAGGTTACTGAATTCAAAATTTTTGAGACTCAACTTTATATACTTTGCTTATCGTGTCGGAAACATATAAAGTTAATGTTTAAATTTGATCGGAAATTTCCGGGTCACTACAGTACCTACCCGTTAAAGAAATTTCGTCCCGAAATTTGATCGAGGTCGTCATGGCTAACTATAAAAATGTTTTCATGATGGATATGAGTTGCTAAATAGAGTTTTATCATCATTGAGTAATATAGATAAAACAATTTGATTACGCGAAGAGTATAAATGAAGTTATCGAAAGAGGGTGAAATAAGTAAATGTATATTCGTTTTTAACCGATGACGTAATTACGATTGATTTCCGGAATTCATGGGATTTAAAGAAAATCTTCGTAATAAGATCGGGTTCTTCGGCGATTAAGGAAATCAGGATCTTCTTTGATTAAATGCAATAATCTGTTTCGATTGCTCTGTCGGATATTTCACCATAAATCCACCCTCTTCATTTCCTTTATATTATGGAGTCCCATATTTTTGTTTTCTCTTCCCGACTTTAAGTCAAACGAATAATGATCCAGAATTCATGGATATGAAATTTCGAATGAATATGACTAATGTTCTAAGAGAGAGAGAGATTGTAAATAGCACGATTTTGATTTGGTTAAATTACCAGAATTCAATAGAAAAGATAGAACTATCAGGAGATATGTTCTTGATATGTTTGGAGATTAGGTAGAATGTAAGAGTCGCGTAACATGGCACATGATGATGGTACTGTGAATCATCACATTCCATTAGAAGCTCAGCATGACTTACTGTAATATAATCACGTTGATCAAGTGTCATTATATTATACTAACTCATGCATCAGTTCCCAACACTACTTCAAAAACATTCATATTTTAAGCTCTAAAGTTTACAAAATATAGAAACTAACAGTTTCTATATGATGTAACACTGATAGCACGAAAAGATTAATGATTTCAGATAAGAGTAATTATAAAAATATCTTCAGAAATATGGAGAATGAAAGATACGATGATATCTTGGAATTTCTAATATCGAAGTATGATGAAGAAGATTTATCCGTAAGGGTTTAGATTAGGAAGCAAGGTATTTGCTAAAGATTTCATCAGAAACAGAATCATTTAAATTCTTTGAAGTCAAACTTATTCTTTGTGATTTGTCCACGGCTTCTTTCATAGTTTCGCAAATCCGCTTTTCGGTACTAGATTTTCTATTGAAAGTTTCCAATACAATGATACACAGAAAGCACGAAGAGGTATATAATTTCGGACGAGAATATTTATAAAAATATCCTCAGAAATATCGAAGATATTGATGATGATATTTTGGAATTTCTAAGTTCGATGGTTGATAGAGAAAGATTTTTCCGTAAAATTTTAACATGACTTCGGAGCAAGATATTCTCTAAAGATTTCAACGGATCTAGATTTATCTGGGTTCTATGAATTTAGGGTATGTTACTTGTATTTCTCCTTAGTTTCCTTTATGGTTAGCTCAATCCGCTTTCCAGTTTCAACTTTTCTGAGCTTTTCCAACATACTAATCTTTATCATCAAACTTTCGATGATTATGGTCGTTTACGGTTATCTACAGTTTCTGCTGCTTCATTCAGCTTTTTCAACATTCAGAGTATTGATTTGTGACTGAGTGCTTTTCAGAATTTCAGAATGAGAGATCATAATTCTAAGAGATAAATGTCATTTATATAATTGTTGATGTAGATATGCTGTGAGTTTTCAAAGTATTGATTTCTGATTCCCGGTAATTGTTATGGCAGTTCTCGTTATAAGATGCGGATGAGTATATGATAGGGTTTCAATGAATAAATATAATGATTTTCCGGAGAGATTTAAGCCAAAGAGTAACGAGGTTGCTGATACATCTGCTGGTAATATGATGGAATATAAAAGAATTCTCCGGTATCAAAAGGGTAATTGTATATATCAGGATTATAGTAAGGCTACTTCAAATGAAAAGTCGAAGTTGACTTGCTGGAGCTGTGACAAAATTGGCTACTTTAAAAAAAAATCGCAAAGTTATTTTTGCTAATAAATGTCAAAGGATCTGACGCGGCTACATGTTAAACTTTTACTCAGTTGCCGAGAGTTTCTCAGGTGCATAACTATATGCATAACTCTTTCCTTCCGTTAATGAAGTGCGGTTGATTCATCCTATCGATTGAGGTGTTTTCAAGAATCATGAAAGGTTTGAACGCAGATTGTAATCGTCAAGATACAAATGAGGTTTAAGATGAAATCAAGTGGCAACTTGAAGAATTGTTTAGTTTCATATATTATAACCAATATTTTTAATTCATTTTAATTGTCCAATGTTATTAGTCCACAGTTGATAGTCCACAGTTAACAGTCTAATAATTTATATATAGTTTAATATCTAATATTCGAATTAATTACTAAATATTGTGACCCGTGTACATGTCTCAGACTCGATCACAACTCAAAGTATATATATTATTTGAGAATCAACCTCAACCCTGTATAGAGAACTCGATCATTACTGCATATAGAGTGTCTATGGTGATTCCAAATAATATATATAGATGCGTCGATATGATATGTCAAAACCTTGTATACGTGTCCCGATATTTAAAGTGCGTAAAATAAATAACAGAAATTAAATGACGATAAATAAAGTGCGTAAAGTAAATAACAGAAATTAAATGACGATAAATAAAGTTGCGAGAATGTAAATTGCGATAAATAAACTGCGATAAATAAATTGCGATAATTAAATGGTAATATGGAATTAACAGTTAGCTAGGAACAGTTAGCTAGGATTTTGTTAGCGTGGATTCTTAATAGAATTTTATATTGTTAATTAATCTGTTTCTAATCAATTTTTATTGTGTCCATTATTTCTTCATTATGCCACTTGTTGGATTCTGGTAGGTCAAAATCCAAATATGTAATTGGATGTATATGGTTATTCTGTGGTGAACGGATTTGTATATCGGTGGATGTAAGTAGGATAGTATATGACTGTTGAAACAGATTCGAAGAACGTACAATGTAACTTATTAATGTGAAATTTAAATATTCCTCGGGTATTACCTACCCGTTAAATACTTTCACCATTAACAGTTTGTACAAGAGAATTTTTAATTACAATCTTTATGAAAAAATATATACATATATATTTTCTTCAGATGTATTCATGGATTTAATGAGTTAATATAATATTAAACTCATTTGCTTTTCGGTTGGAACTAGAATAAATAATCTCTAAAACTTTAGAGATTATATATTCGCCATGTCGAACGAAGATAAATGAGGTAGAACGATACTTAGAACGAAGATCATACTCAAAGTACAGATGAAGATATTGAAGCATGGATTGTTGATGGTACTGTTGGTGCCGGTGATGTTGCTGGAGCTGGTACATTTTGCACCATATTCTCCGAATTGATTATTCGAGCGGGAAGTTCGTTGACTTATTACTCCAGGATGATTGTCGGTCGGAACGATCGGATGAACAAGGTTCAGAATTGTGGATAGAATATAATCTTGTCGAGTTACCCTAGAAATGAGACTGAAAATGGTGCCTCGAACAGGTTCGCCGGTAAACGCTTCAGTTTCATTGTCAAGAGGTGAATTCGGTTGGTGGAAGGGATTGCCTTCTGCGCGTTTCCCTTAATTAAGTCTACTACGAACCCATCAGATGAATTGATAATGGCTGATTGGTTGATTCATGCCGATGACACTGTTTTCGGAGCTTAGGCGAACATCATATCAGAATAGCTGTCGGGATCCGAGGAATTTGAACTGATTGAGGGATTCATCTCGTACGATCAGATGAAGGATTTTTGATAAGAAATAGATTATAGGATGTAGATTAGTACCCTGCAATACATAATTTACATATGCATATATAATACTAAAATCCCATAAGTTACGAAGGAATCTACATAAAATGTCAGGCAAAGTTTACAATAACAGATACGCTAAGATATGAATTAGCAGATATGCTAAGATATGAATTTTGTCTATACACTAATCATGCAATCAATACAATAAGATGTGTCTAGACTAAGGATGATAAGCATGTGATTCTCTAAGAATGATAAGCAGGTAATTTTCGACATGAAATGATAAGCAAAACTTTTGACATGCAGACACAGTCGAAGTCCAGACTTACTAATGCATCCTAACGACTATCAGTTAGATACACTAATGCAAGACCTGGTTCGCTAAGACCACCGCTCTGATACCAACTGAAACGCCCGCTCCTAATCCATCCGGACGAAGTCCATATCGATTATAAACAATTCACAACAGTTGATTACATCGCGAGGTATTTGACCTCTATATGATACATTTTACAAACATTGCATTCGTTTTTAAAAAGACAAACTTTCATTACATCGACAGTTGACGACAAGCATACAATTTCATAATATATTCAAACTATAAATGACTTTATAATAATCTTGATGAACTCGACGACTCGAATGCAACGTCTTTTGAAATATGCCATGAATGACTCCAAGTAATATCTATAAAATGAGCAAATACACAGCGGAAGATTTCTTTCGTACCTGAGAATAAACATGCTTTAAAGTGTCAACCAAAAGGTTGGTGAGTTCATTAGTTTAACTTAAACAATCGTTTCCATCATTTTAATAGACCACAAGATTTCAGATTTCCATTTCTCATAAACATACGTCCCATGCATAGAGACAAAAATATCATTCATATGGATTGAACACCTGGTAACCGACATTCACAATATACATATAAGAATATCCCCATCATTCCGGGATCCTCCTTCGGACATGATATAAATTTCGAAGTACTAAAGCATCCGGTACTTTGGATGGGGCTTGTTGGGCCCGATAGATCTATCTTTAGAGTTCGCGTCAATTAGGGTGTCTGTTCCCTAATTCTTAGATTACCAGACTTAATAAAAAGGGGTATATTCGGTTTAATAATTCAACCAAAGAATGTAGTTTTGATTACTTGTGTCTATTTCGTAAAACAGTTATAAAAGTTGCGCATGTATTCTCAGCCCAAAAATATAAAGGGTAAAAAGGCAAATGAAACTCACCTAATGTATTTTGTAGTAAAAATACATATAACGACATTAAACAACTGAACAATGCAGGGTTGGCCTCGGATTCACGAACCTATATCATTTATATATATATATATATTAAAATGTATAATCGTACTTGAACAATTTATATATTACACCTTACATTATATATTATATATTTAATTTGTGTATATATATATATATATATATATATATATATATATTTAAAATGTTTAATATTGACATAGTTATATTAATATATATATATATGTAGTAAGTACTTTAATAAACATCTTAACTTGTTATATATATGAATATTTATATAAAAAAAATTGATAATATGATTAAAACGTACTTATAACCTTAATAATATCTTTAAACTTTTATTTTCATAAACGTAGTGATATATATATGATACTGATAATATTGATAGTTTTACGGAAGACAAAGTATTTAATTTAGTAAAAATAATCATATTAGTAATAATGCTTAAATGATAAACTTTATAATAATAATAATAATACTTATAAAAATACTAATGATCATAATGTTTAGAATATTTATAAATATAACTATAAATATGATACTAGTAATAATAATAATTATAACACTAACAATATCAATAATAATAATAATAATAATAACCATAATAATAATAATGATATTAATAATAATAATAATAATAATAATAATAAATAAAAATAAGAAACTACCTTACAAAGAAAAAGATCCAAAGAAAACTGCCCACACCCGGGCTCGAACCCGCGACCTCTCACTCACCCACAAACACTCTTAACCGCCATGCTATCTGTTTCTTTTTGTTTTAATTTCGTCATTAAATTTATATAACCCGTATACTTCGATTTCCATTTTCCCTCATCTTACTACCATCTTTATCATACTTCACGTTTCAAAAAAAAACAAATATATAAAACATCTCGTCTCACAGAATGATAGAACCTCGGCCCAGCAGCAAAGTATCGGCCCAATCATAATATGGCAGCCCAAACGTGTAACTAGACTAAGCCCAAGAGACAAAATATTCAAGTTTGTTGCTGGGTCACAAGAGGAACAAACAACCAGTCCAAAATTAACTCATTCATGTGTTCAAGCCCAACATATATTCAAAACTAGTTCAGTTGTATGTCGACGTCAAAATGAAGATTAAACAGGAGAAGCCTTCAAGGGTTATTACCCTAATCGCATCATCAAATCATCATCATCACCTCATCGTCCACTATCCTAAACATAAAGATAATTTACCGACATCTAAAAAATACTTTGCATAAATAATTCTTAAGTGCATCTCCTTTACTCTTTACAGCTCCTTATGTCACCACATCCATCATATTATGATTTAATAATTGTCCATAATTCTATAGTATTCTCTTCCTCTCCTCTTTCTTTTTTTTGAGTGAATTTCGAATATGAGCCAACAGAAAACATTTAGCAGTAACAATAGTGGTCATATATGGTTTCGTTCAATAAAAAAAATGGATACGGCTGTTGCAGGTGTGAAAACATGTTGATTGATTTTTGAACATAAGGAGGAACGAGAATAGCAGTTTGATGGTGGCGGTTTTATTGGGTTTTCGAACTTTGATCAAAACAGAAAGTAAATAGCTCGCAAAAATAGTAGCATGTATGTGAGTGTTGATTTGGTGTAGTCGATTTGTAAAAGGAATTGAAACAAGAATCAATACTCGTCATTAACATCCCTGAACCAATCGAAATATATTGGTGGTTGTGGTTGGATTTTAACAAGCATGATGGTGGAGGTGATCTGGGTTGTGATGGGGATCAAAAGTGTTTGAAGATTGACGATGGTGATGGTGTTCGACTGTTAACAAAAAATAGAAGCAAGGAGTGGGTCGTATTTGGGTTTAAAGCAAGCCGAGGTCAAGAAGTTGTAACCATAAACTCACGTTCACAAAGTTAGCAGAGTTTAAAACTCATGCATGTAATTCCATGTTCGCATAGAAGTTAACAGAGTTTAATGCATGGTTCAACTTAGTTAATATAGAAGTTGTTAGTGAAGTTTATTTCTCATAAAGAGTGATATGAATGAATATAAGTGGGGCATCCACGTTCCACTAAACTGACAAATATGTCATAATCTCATATATGTAAGTTTGTATATGTATATGTATTATATATGACTTGGTGATTAATTGAGAGGAAGAATAAAACAATCATAATAGCTACTTACAATAATAAAAGAGACTTGTTTTAGTGGGTGATGTAGGTGTGTAACAGAAAGAGGGTTTGGTGTTGATAATCTAAAAAAGAAAAAGGAGATGGGATAGATAGATGGTGATAGAATCGATTGATAACAGAAAGTAGTTTTATAATTCAACAAGTATCGATCAATATGTATATATAAACTATGTAGTAGTTAATGAGGAGACACAAGGACAAACTTAATGACCCAAAATGACATCAATTAACAATAGTGATCGCATAGGAATTGTCAGATTTTAATTAAAAGGAACAGTGAATGAAAGTGTAAAGTAAATCAATTATAATTAAACAACAAAAGAAGTAATCACCAAATTCACTCATCTACAGACATGTGATCTCAATTCATATCTTCTATATATGTATCTCCATATACTCCGTACTATATATATATATAAAATTATTTATTTATTTTTTTTAAATAATAGTTATTATATATTACTATTATTCATATTTTACTAAATTAATTCAATTAATTATGATATATAATATCATATATATATATATATATATATATATATATATATATATATATATATATATATATACATTTAAATATATGCATATCTATTTACAAGTAATTGTATCACGAGTCTTCGGAAATAGTCAAAGGTTACTGAATTCAAAAGTTTTGAGATTCAACTTTATATACTTTGCTTATCGTGTCGGAAACATATAAAGATTAATGTTTAAATTTGATCGGAAATTTCTGGGTCACTACATATACTATTGGTATATACATATAATAATTCAGCTCTTAGTAGCCCTTGTGAGTCACCTAACCATGTGGGAACCATCATTTGGCAACTAGCATGAAATATCTCACAAAATTACAAACTAATGTGACCTTAAATGGACATGCATGATCACGTTTTCAACATCACCATTATCACTCTCATTTTTCAACTTTCATGCATCAAATTGATCTCTCTTGTTCTCTCATATTGTTCTAAGTGTTCTTCATCATTTGCTTCATAATCTACATCAATCTAGCTCATAAATCCTAACCTATATCAACTTATAAAACAACTACTCAAGAAAACTTCAAGAACACTTTCATGTTTGCAAGTCTACTTCCAAGCTTTCTAATCCATTTCAAGTAATCATCTAAGCTCAATAAATCTTTCTTATTTACAGTAAGATATCTTTCTAATACAAGGTAATATTCATATTCAAACTTTGATTCAATTTCTATAACTATAACTATCTTATTTCGAGTGGAAATCTTACTTGAACTTGTTTTCTTGTCATGATTTTACTTCAAGAACTTTCAACCCATCCAAGAATCCTTTGAAGCTAGATCAATTTTTGTTACTTCCAGTAGGTTTACCTACTAAACTTGAGGTAGTAATGATATTCATAACATCATTCGATTCATATATATATATATATATATATATATATATATATATATATATATATATATATATATATATATATATATATATATATATATATATATATATATATATATATATATATATATATATTTAACTATCTTATTCGAAGATTTAAACTTGTAATCACTAGAACATAGTTTAGTTAATTCTAAACTTGTTCGCAAATAAAGTTAATCCTTCTAACTTGAATTTTAAAATCAACTAAACACATGTTCTATATCTATATAATATGCTAACTTAATGATTTAAAACCTGGAAACACGAAAAACACCGTAAAACCGGACATACGCCGTTGTAGTAACACCGCGGGCTGTTTTGGGTTTGATAATTAAAAACTATGATAAACTTTGATTTAAAAGTTGTTCTTCTGGGAAAATGATTTTTCTTATGAACATGAAACTATATCCAAAAATCATGGTTAAACTCAAAGTGGAAGTATGTTTTTCAAAATGGTCATCAAGATGTCGTGGAAATGACTACCTCTTTAAAAAATGACTTGTAACCTGTATTTCCGACTATTAACTTATACTTTTTCTGTTTAGTTTCATAAATTTCAGTTTATTATGAAACCATAGCAACTTGAATCACTCAAAACGGATTTGAAACGAAGAAATGACGGGTAAAACAAAATTGGATAAATTTGCTAGTTTTAGCTACGAAAATTTTGTAACAAATCTAGACTAAACATATCCTAACTAATTTATATTGTATTATACATATTATGTAATCTTGGGATACCATAGACACGTATACAATGTTTTGACATATCATATCGACCCATATATATATATATATATATATATATATATATATATATATATATATATATATATATATATATATATATATATATATATATATATATATATATTATTTGGAACAACCATAGACACTCTATATGCAGTAATGTTTGAGTTAGCTATACAGGGTTGAGGTTGATTCCAAAAATATATAAACTTTGAGTTATGATCTAGCCTGAGACGTGTATACACTGGGTCGTGGATTGATTCGAGATAATATATATTGATTTAATTCTGTACATCTAACTGTGGACAACTAGTTGTAGGTTACTAACGAGGACTGCTAACTTAACAAACTTAAATCATAAAAACGTAATAAAAAATGTTGTGAATATATTTCAATCATACTTTGATATATATGTACATATTTGTTATAGGTTCGTGAATCGACCAGTGGCTAAGTCTTATTTCCAACGAAGGAAAAATCTGTGAAAGTGAATTATAGTCCCACTTTTTAAATCTAATATTTTTGGGATGAAAATACATGCAGTTTTATAAATGTTTTACAAAATAGACACAAGTACGTGAAACTACATTCTATGGTTGAATTATTAAACCGAATATGCCCCTTTTTAGTCTGGTAATCTAAGAATTAGGGAACAGACACCCTAATTGACGCGAATCCTAAAGATAGATCTATTGGGCCCAACAAGCCCCATCCAAAGTACTAGATGCTTTAGTACTTCGAATTTATCATGTCCGAAGGGAGTCCCGGAATGACGGGGATATTCTATATGCATCTTGTTAAGGTCGGTTACCAGGTGTTCACCATATGAATGATTTTTATCTCTATGCAGTTTGCGAAATGCCTGATACGAGATGTGTATTTATGAGAAATGAAATCTTGTGGTCTATTATTACAATTTGATAAATATATAGGTTAAACCTATAACTCACCAACTTTTTTTGTTGACGTTTTAAGCATGTTTATTCTCAGGTGATTGTTAAGAGCTTCCGCTGTTGTATACTAAATTAAGGACAAGATTTGGAGTCCATGCTTGTATAATATTGTTTAAAAACTGAATTCGAAGGCATACATTGATGTGTAATATTATTGTAAACCATTATGTAATGGTCGTGTGAAACGCTATATTTTAAATTATCATTATTTGATAATCGTTGTAATATTTTAAAAGTTATGGTTTGTTTTAAAATCGAATGCAGCCTTTAAAAAACGTCTCATATAGAGGTCAAAACCTCGTAACGAAATCAATTAATATGGAACGTTTATAATCAATATGAACGAGTCATTTCACACTCTGGTCGGGAGATTCAATTATAATTGGTTCAGAGAGTTCTTCTAGAACGAAATCCTCTCCAGTCATTAAAAGATCAATATAAGGTGGGAGTGAAGATTGGGTTGGTGTGGAGTGGTTATTCTTCTTGTCTTCTTCTTCTAACTTCTTCTCGTCATTCTCGAAATTTGGTTCACGGAAGATGTCTTCATTAGTGGATATGGTATTTATTTCGCCCTTCCTATCAGAAGGACATACAGACTCGTCGATCGTGAAAGTGAGCTCTTCTCCACGGGCTCTCAAGGTGATAGTCCGTGAATAAACGTCAATGATCGCTTTGGCTGTATTCATGAAAGGCCTTCCTAATATGATAGGGGTTTTCACGTCTTCTTTAAAATCCATAACCACAAAGTCGGTTGGAAAAAGGAATTTATCGACCTCAACCATGACGTTCTCAGCTATTCCCTTAGGATATCTAGTGGATTGGTCAGCTAGTTGGATGCTCATTTTGGTAGGGTTAAGTTTTCCAATTTCGAGTCTCTGGAACAGTGAGTAGGGCATGAGATTGATGCTGACACCAAGGTCAGCGAGAGAATAGATAGTACCAGATTGTTAGATAGAATAAGGAAGGGTAAATCTCCTGGTATCCCCTAGTTTTTCAGGAAGTGTATTTAAGAGAATGGCTGAACAATCCGTGTTCAGTGGGACATTGGGTACTTCGGGTACCTTATCCTTGGTTGATAGGAGTTTCCTAAAATGCTTCTTACTATGAGGATTTTTAGACACAGTGTCCAAAAATTTACCGTCAAGCTTGAAAGATTTCATCTTGTTATGTCTTTGATTGAGACGGCCCGTGAATAGAATGGGTGTTTTCCCAGTAGGTTTAGGTGATGACTCAATGACTACTACCAAGCGTGTATTAGTTAGCTCCTTCTTCTTAGAAGAAACTGAAAGTTGGCTATATGCCACCTTTGAGTCATTTTTAGGACAACCTAGAGAATCGAGACGTTGATTTAGCTGGCTTATTTGATTTTCAAGACTATTCAAGCGATTAGTCATGACTAAGTCAACTGCATCTTGTCTTGCTGTGAACATGTTGATGATTTGCAGTAGGACATCGTCTGAACTTGTCTCTAGTGGGGTAGGTGGGTTTGGTAGGTGGGTTATGCGAATGAGCTAGGATCTTATCAGAGTAGACAACACAGTCCTCACATTCAGCCTCGTATACCTTGACTGGATGTGGGTCAGTACAATTCTGGCATAATTGCACTTGAGACACATGTTGTGGGAGTTTCTTTAGCTCTCCAACTTTTTTGGTTAGATTTTCTATTTGGTCCGAGAGAAATTTGATGGTTTTATTTTCGATGGGATCGGAGGAGGAAGGCGATGTTGCTGATGAAATGTGCTCTTTCGTGTTCCAATCGTGATGGTGCATAGTTGATAATGCTAAAAATGAACATATATTTCATAGCATTATCCCTCAAGAAAGACAAGCTTTTAGTTGCAATTGTTCTATTTACAAGTGATATTCGTTTAAATAATAAAAGGTGAAGACAAAAGACAGATTCGACGAATTGAAGACGCAAACGACCAAAAAGCTCAAAAGTACAAATTACAATCAAAGTGGTTCCAATTATTGATGATAAACGTCTCAAAATTACAAGAGTACAAGCCGCAAAACGCAGAATACAAGATATTAAATTGTACGCAAGGACGTTCAAAAATCCGGAATCGAGACCAGAGTCAACTCTCAACGCTCGACGCAACGGACTAAAAATTACAAGTCAACTATGCACATGAATATAATATAATATTTAAATAATTCTATAAATTATTTATATATTATATTATTATTAAAAAACCGTCGACAAGAAAGCAAACAAAGCAATGTGAGCTGGATCCTACAGATTCAATGGAGGTAGGATCCAGCTCACATTGCTTTGTTTGCTTTCTTGCCGACGGTTTTTTTTAATAATAATATAATATATAAATAATTTATAGAATTATTTAAATATTATATTATATTCATGTGCATAGTTGACTTGTAATTTTTAGTCCGTTGCGTCGAGCGTTGAGAGTTGACTCTAGTCCCGGTTCCGGATTTTCGAACGTCCTTGCGTACAATTTAATATCTTGTATTTTTCGTTTTGCGGCTTGTACTCTTGTAATTTTGAGACGTTTCTCATCAATAATTGGAACCACTTTGATTGTAATTTGTACTTTTGAGCTTTTTGGTCGTTTGCGTCTTCAATTCGTCGAATCTGTCTTTTGTCTTCACCTTTTATTATTTAAACGAATATCACTTGTAAATAGAACAATTGCAACTAAAAGCTTGTCTTTCTTGAGGGATAATGCTATGAAATATATGTTCGTTTTTAGCATTATCAAATATTCCCACACTTGAGCGTTGCTTGTCCTCAAGCAATATAGTCTTGAAATAAAAACATACTAGAATCACTTCTTTATTCTTCACACTTTGCACATCAGTGATTTCTATACGGCGGAATGAACAATGGTAGTAACGATGTGGTTTACAGTCCCACATGACTATAAAAATTTGGATCCTTAAGGAAATTGGATCTTTATGAAAACATTTGATCTTTTGAAAATTAAATCTAGCTTTCACCCTAGATAAGTTTTCCAGAATAACCCTTCACCAGTGTTTGCAAATTGTTTTTGTGGGTTTGGTGGGTTTCAGATTTGAAAATTTTAGCTCAAAACTTGCGGTTTTGTGTCACCCACTTGCTAACCTTGTATTGGGAAAGCAACACGTCCAGTATATTTGCTCAGTATATTACCTTTCGGTAAACTACCGTCCGGTTATAAAGGAAAGCGTTGAACAAGCAACTGTTAAGGCAATGTCCCCTGACATGCTTTTAATTATGGTCTATAACGTGTCGGATGCAATTACTATCCTTGGTAGGAGCAATAGTAAAGCTCACCCTATAGTTTTTCGGTCTGGCACAAGGTCCTGTCTTCGACCATGCTATGCAACCACCGTTCTTACGGTTGACACCCGATTTGGTTTAGGTGACCTAATGAATTCCAGGTGAATTCCTAGGATTTAACGTTCAATGGTAATGAACGCATTGAAAATGGGTTTTCAGAAAACAAATCAGTTTGTAATTTTAATCAAAATATTTTCTCGTTCAAGCTTAATGCCAGTCTTTGAAAATGCGCTGTTTTACCCTGTTGTATACAATTGACAATATACATACATACAAATATAAACATGCATGGTAATTTGAAATGGGACTTAAAATCCCACTTTCAAATCAAATATGAAATATTAGTACAAAATAATAAAAATATTAAACAATACATTAATGTATCACAATATCATATGTTTAAACATAAATAAATAGAAATAATAAAAATCAAAGAAATCATAAAAATCACCAACGGGAACTATATCAATCTGGATAGGGGTTCCAGTTCATGTCGTCAGTCGGGTTCCATGGTTGGTGATAGGTGTACTGGTAGGCCTGGTTAGGGTCGTAGAGAGTATATGGTGGTCTCATCTCGGGCTGGTGTGGAGGATAGTAAGCGGGTCGGGTCGGTACGTAGTGATCCTGAGGTGACAGCCGACTCATGATCTGATGCTGATGATAGTCCCATCTATCATGCTGTCATTGCCTGGAATGCTCGTAATCATTCCGGGCTTGCCACTGCTCCATCCGACTAAATCTCTCCTCGTTTGTCATTTCCACCTCATCTACACGCTGGTAGACGTCAATCATAGCCTCCCTAATGACATCCCTAATGTCATCCGCTTCCTCCATTTCCTCATCTGAACCTCTCTCTACCTGAGGATGACTACCTTCATAGGGTACTGCCTGGTTGCGTCTGCTCTTTAATACCTTAACACCCTGATAGACCTTCAATCCTAAAGGCTCAACCTGTTCCCTACATACCAAAAGTGGACCCCCTTGATCCCTATCTACACCCAAATACTCTCCAATGAGAGTAACAAAAATACCTCCTCCTATTATTCTCCCTTCCTGTATTCCTTCCACCATCTTAGACAAATAAAAACCAACACAGTAAGGGATATTAACAAAGCCTCTTGGGTCTCGAATACACTTTAGGTAAAATAAATCATGTAAAGTCATTTTCTCCTTATTGTGACCTCTCTGTGTAATCGAGTTAGCCAAAAATCTATGAATTATACGAAGCTCGGCTTTGTTAATATGTAAGTAGGAGTGTTTTCCTCCCATCGTAAAAACATTATAATCTGACATACGCCTCCAGACGGCGTTCGCGTCAAAAATTTCACCACGATAAATCAAATTCATACAATCAGGTAGTAGTAATTCACCAGGAGTGTAAATCTGTAATGCCCTGGCCATGTCCAGCATGGACATCCTGTACATCCTACGGCCAAGTATAAATCTAAGAAAACTTCTATCATCTAATCTATTTACATCTGCATTTAACGCTATAGTACTCATAAGCTCAACACACCATTCCTTATATACAGGCCTACGAATGGTGAATAGACGTTCCCAATCGGGAAAAGAAGAACTGCCATACCTTTGGATCAGATGCTCCCTAACTGAGTTAACTAGTTGGACCCTTTCTAAAGGCTCCCAATCGATTACCCTCGGCACTTCTACATTTTTCGGTATCAGTTTGAATTTGTTACTTTGATATGTCGGGTAATCTCTCCAGCTTCTATCGAATCTCAGATTA
Organism: Rutidosis leptorrhynchoides; assembly: GCF_046630445.1. Taxonomy (NCBI): domain Eukaryota; kingdom Viridiplantae; phylum Streptophyta; class Magnoliopsida; order Asterales; family Asteraceae; genus Rutidosis; species Rutidosis leptorrhynchoides. Next base: position 392,493,684 of record NC_092334.1, read on the forward strand.
GGATGCAACATGTGTTCAGGAATTGTTGGGTATTCTACTGGTGGATGCATCGGAAATACTATGAAGGCATCAACAAATTGTAGCGGATCAAAATAAGGTACGTGTTGATCAGGTTGATGTTTTTGTTCCTGTTGTGGTTCTTGTTCGGGTTCTGGCTCGTATTGCAATTCTGGCTCAGGTTCAGGTTGTGGTTGTCTAGATGATGATGATGCACCTCCAGTTTCAGTATATTTCTGCAAAACACATTAAACACAAAATTTGTGCATCCAAATATGCATTAGTGTTAGTAAAATAACAACTTAAAACAATCACAATGACATGTTTAATCTATACTAAACTTATGCTCATTTTCATATTTTTATCAAAATCTACACTTTTTCAAATAAGCATATATGAAAATGTTTACAAAGTTCATAAGCATTCAACTCAAATAACATGTTAAAACAACCATTACTAGCAATTAAACAAGTTTCAAATGGCATTTACATCAATTTAATCAAGTTCATTAATTTTATACCTAAAAAGTTCACTTTAATTCTCAAAAATCATGTTTAGGATCAAAGTTTGGATCATTTAGCTACCTAAACATGTTACACTACTTAATTTAGCAATAATTCATGACAAAAATTGACCATAACATGTTTATATCAAAAAGCCCCAAATTGCTCAAGAACACAAACCCTAGATTCCTAAAAATTTTGAAGTTTTTGGCTTCAAATCATGTTAAATAGCATCAATCTAGGTTATACATGCATAATATACTAAAAATTTAACTCTAATTACACTAGAAATTAACAAAATCAAATTAGGTAAAATATTGGTAAATATCACAAAAACTAAAAAATTTAAGAGTTTAGGGGTGTAATTTTTTACCTTCTTGTTGAAAAATCCGAACCTAGGCATGATTTTAGTGAAGTTTTGTGAGAAATTTGGTTGAATTTGGTGAAAAAATGGCAAATTTAGGGGTGTTTGTGTGTGTGTGTGTTCGTGTAGTTGTGTGTGTGAAAGTGTGGAGACAGAACAGCTCGCAGGAGCTTTTGTTCCTGACTTGAATTCCCTTTCCATGCGATCGCATGGCTTACAAGGGTAAATCCCATGCGATCGCATGGGTCCCTGTATTTTTTTTATAAATAAAAACCTTACACTTTTTAAAACATATAATTAATTTAAAAATTAAAATTTTGTTTCTTTTTAGGATGAGGGCGTTTCGGATCGTTGTCCTAGTCCGTCCCTCGATAAAATTTTAAAATTTGTCATTTTTAAGCGAGGTTTTAAAAGCAAAGATTTTTGGGTTTTTTAATGTTTTTGGCATACTTTAATTCAATAAGATTAAAAATAATGATAATAAAAATTCTCGTCCCTCCCTTGAGTAGAGCAATTTCGGTTCAACGACCAAGTTTTTAACTCACGACGAATTTTTAAAAATCATATTTTTAACTTAGTGAAAATAAAGTAAATTTTTGTTTTTAAATTCACACCAAACTTAAATTTAAAATGCATAAAATTAAAAATTCATATTATTAAAATTAAAAATTCACAACAAATTTATATTTTTGTTTTTATATATACAAACTTATATTAAAAATATTAATTTTTCAAATATTTACAAACTTAATTATATAGATTCTAAAAAGTTTACAATAATAATTTAATATTTATATATTAATTTTAAAAACATAGTAAAATTAAAATTAAAAATCTTTTTGGTCTTTTATCCCACTTTAATCAATCAAATATTATCAAAAATATACGCCCCTCTTTTCGGTAAAGTAATTTCGGTTCCATAACCTAGTTTTACTCCTGACGAATTTTTGAAATATTTTGGGTTGATTGATTAAAGATATTTATACCTTAAGAATAAACGGTAAATTTCTCAGTGATGTAATAAAATTTTGTATGATATCAATAATTTCGGTTACGCATACCTAATTTTGTTGAATACCAATTTAATACTTTATAGCGAACGATTCAGCGTTTATTATCAAAAGCTTAAAAGCAATAAAAAATAAAAACTGTACATACTTACCTGTGAGAAAGAATTCTCAGAGACCTGCTTTAGCCGACTCATAGGAGAGTCGTGTGATTTGGTTCTCCATAGCTACGTAAGCATAACCTCGAATCTTCAATATCTTTTCTTCTAAACATATAAACGGTCCTTCTCTGCATAGAGTAACAAATTCGGTGTTTGAATATGTTTGATTATTTGAACATTTACCTTCGTGTGACCATTTTCCGCATTTATAACATCTTTCAAGGTGTCGTGCTCTTCTTTTTGTTGCGGATTTTGATTTTCCTTTACCAAAATGTATCTTATGATGATCTTTTCTAAGTTCTTTTCTTACTCCGTCCATTTTTTCTCTTATGAATGATACCAGTTCACTCGGAAGTGTGTCATTATTATGTTTAGTAATCATAGCATGTAGCATTAGACCATGGTTCAGATCAAAGGAATTCTTCATCTCGTAAAACTTAAAAAAAAAAAAAATTCAGAATGGGGGAGAAAACTAGTTCTTTAGGGTCTGCTAGGGAAAGACCATTCGGATTCCATTCTCGAGAACTACACGAAAACAGAATATCTAACTCTAACAGAAATACATATTACCCTAAAAAGATTCGAACCTCCCCACACTTAGTTAGATGTGGTGTTGAAATTGTGATTAACATTATTTTCAATTGGATCATCAACAACTTGTATATCTCTGACTTTTACTTCAAGCCAATTGTTTATTTCCTCCGTAACTTTCACAAATTCAACTAACATCACCTTTTCTTTTGGCGATAAATTAGATACTAATCGGTTACATAACTTAAAGTTTTCTTTAATCCTAGCATCGTGAATCCGTTTATAAAGTTTCTTCGTTGAACTATTAAAAACGGGTTCATCTAATTTCGTATCATCAACGGGGTTCTTTGTGATCGGATCATCATTAAGTGTTTCTTCATCTTCCCCACACTTATGCGTTTTTATTGGTTTAACAGTTTTGGTTGGTGGAGATCTAAACTTTCGGTTCACAAAGGTGATCGATTTATCACCATCCCTAAGTGTCATTCTACCTTCTCTTACATCAATGAGCGCCTCAGTGGTTGCTAAAAATGGGCGACCTAAAATTAGAGGAATATCAAGGTTTTCCTCCATATTAATCACTATGAAGTTTGCAACAAAGGTCAAACTTCTAACGTTAACAAGTAAATTATTTGCTATTCCAACCGGGTGTTTAATGTTTAGGTCAAATGATTGAACACCTATTTTGGTTGGTTTTAATTTACCCATACCTAATCTTTTGTATAAGGAAAGAGGCATAATATTTGCACTTGCTCCTAAATCTGCGAGTCCATTATATATAGCACCATCATTAAGCAAGCAAGAAATGATAAATTCGCCCGGGTCTCCTACTTTAGTAAGTCGAGTTGGTTTGTAAACCTTTTTCGGGTGTTCTTTTCTTGGTTCTTTCACTTCTATTTGAACTTCTTGTTCTTCATTTCTTGGAATGAGAGGTTTATATAGGAATTCTTCTTCATCACTCCAATTTGAATCCTCCATATTTTCCAATTTTAATTTTTCATATGTTGTTGATAACATATTTATATTTTCATTTTGAAGGTTTTCTTGGGTGGTGAAATTATGATTGACTTCATTGTCAACTTCCATCGGACCATGTATGTAATGTTTAACTATGTGACCATTAACTTTAAATTCAATCCCATTTGAATTTATTAACTCTATTGTTCCGTACGGGAAAACTCTTTTGACTATAAATGGTCCAGACCATCTTGATTTCAATTTTCCAGGAAATAGCTTGAATCGTGAATTGAAAAGAAGAACTCTGTCTCCTTCTTTAAATTCTTTTAAACTTCTGATTCTTTTATCATGCCATTTCTTCGTTCTTTCCTTATAGATTAAGGAATTTTCATATGCCTTAAGTCTTAAATCTTCTAATTCGTTTAGTTGACTTAATCATAGACATCCGGCTTCATGTAAATCAAGATTACATGTCTTCAAAGCCCAAAATACTTTGTGTTCAATTTCTACTGGAAGATGACATGCTTTTCTGTAAACGAGTTTAAAAGGTGTGGTTCCAATTGGAGTCTTGTAGGCTGTTCTAAAAGCCCAGAGTGCATCCTCCAATTTTATGGACCATTCCTTCGGATTTGATCCTACGATTTTCTCTAGAATGCGTTTTAAAGCTCGGTTGGTATTTTCAACTTGTCCACTTGTATGTGGATGATAAGCAGTAGAGATTTTATGAGTTACTCCATATCTTTTAAGAACTTTCTCAAGTTGATTATTACAGAAATGAGTACCCCGATCACTTATTAAAGCTTTTGGTGTTCCAAACCGTGCAAAAAGACGTTTTAAAAAGTTGACTACAACTCGTGCATTGTTAGTCGGGAGAGCTTGTGCTTCCGCCCATTTAGATACATAATCAATGGCAACGAGAATGTAGAGATTATTATGAGATTTTGAAAATGGACCCATAAAGTCATTACCCCAAATGTCAAATACTTCACATACATGAATGACATTTTGTGGCATTTCGTCACGTTGACTTATTTTTCCAGCCCATTGACATGCATCACAGGATATGCAAAGAAGGTGTGCGTCTTTGAAAATTGTAGGCCAATAGAATCCAGCATCGTAAACTTTTCTTGCTGTAAGTTGAGGCCCACAATGCCCTCCTGTTGGTCATGTGTGACAATGGTTTAAGATTTGACTTGCTTCATCCCCGAATACACATCGGCGTATTATTCCATCGGGACAGCTTTTAAACAAATGTGGATCTTCCCAGAAATAGTGTTTTATATCACTAAAGAATTTCTTTCGTTTTTGGTACAACAACCCTTTTTCAAGGAATCCACATACTAAGTAGTTTGCATAGTCTGCAAACCATGGAATTTCATTATAATCTATCTTCAATAGATATTCATCAGGAAAGTTATCTTGTATAGCCGATTCATTTAGAACTTCTAATTCAGGATTTTCAAGACGAGAAAGATGATCAGCGGCGAGATTTTCTGCTCCCTTTTTATCTTGGATTTCAATATCAAACTCTTGTAAGAGTAAGATCCAACGGATTAATCGTGGTTTGGCATCTTATTTCGAAAATAGGTATCTAAGAGCAGAATGGTCGGTATAGACCACCGTTTTAGCTAGAACGAGATATGAACGAAATTTGTCAAAAGTAAAGACAATAGCAAGGAGTTCTTTTTCAGTAGTTGTATAATTCGTTTGTGCTCCTTGTAACGTCTTACTAGCATAATATATAGGTTGAAATCATTTTTCAATCCTTTGTCCTAAAACGGCTCCCATTGCAAAATCACTTGCATCGCACATAAGTTCAAATGGTAGATTCCAATTTGGAGTTATCATGATCAGCGCATTAGTGAGTTTTTCTTTAAGAATATTAAAAGATTTGATACATTCATCTGAAAAGATGAATGGAGCATCCTTTTCTAGGAGTTTATTCATAGGAGTGGCAATTTTAGAAAAATCTTTTATGAAACGTCGGTAAAAACCGGCATGCCCTAGAAAACTCCTAACTCCTCTAACATTGGTGGGATGTGGAAGTTTAGCAATTACATCTACTTTAGCTCTATCCATTTCAATTCCTTCCTTTGAAATTTTATGACCAAGAACGATGCCTTCTTTAACCATGAAATGACATTTCTCCCAATTAAGAACTAGATTTGATTGTTCGCATCTAATAAGCATTCGTTCAAGATTAACTAGACATGATTCAAATTTATCACCGAAGACTGAAAAGTCATCCATGAAAACTTTCATGCATTCTTCTATCATGTCGTGAAAAATCACCATCATGCACCTTTGAAAGGTTGCAGGGGCGTTGCAAAGTCCAAATGGCATGCGTTTGTAAGCAAAAGTACCATAAGGGCACGTGAATGTGGTTTTCTCTTGATCTTCGGGTGCTATTGGAATTTGAAAGTATTCGGAAAAACCATGAAGAAAACAATAGTAACTATTTCCAGCTAATCTTTCCAACATTTGATCAATGAAAGGTAAGGGAAAGTGATCTTTTCTGGTGGCGTCATTTAATTTTCTATAATCAATACAAACACGCCATCCTGTTACCGTCCTAGTAGGAATAAGCTCATTTTTTTCATTTGTGATGACAGTCATGCCACCCTTCTTAGGTACGCATTGAACTGGGCTTACCCATGGACTATCAGATATTGGATAAATTAAACCTGCATCTAGCAGTTTAATAATTTCTTTCTTAACAACATCTTGCATATTAGGATTTAGTCTTCGTTGGCGTTGCACATACGTTTTATGACCTTCTTCCATAAGGATTTTATGTGTGCAATACGAAGGACTTATTCCTTTAATGTCATGAATCTTCCATGCAATAGCTGGTTTATGAGCTTTTAGCACAGTAATGAGTTGAGATTTTTCATTTTCGGTAAGAGAAGACGATATTATTGTAGTGACTCGAACTTTTCCATGTTTATATATATATATTAAATGAAATTGTTATTTACATGATTAAGTGTTTCCAACATGTTAAGCAATCAAACTTGTTAAGACTTGATTAATTGAATTAGGTTTCATATGTGACAACCCGAAAATTTCCAACCAAATTTAAACTTTAATCTTTATATGTTTCCGACACGATAAGCAATATTTGTTAAGTTAAATTTCAAGAATTTTAAACTATGTTCATACATTCATTCAACCTCGACCAAGTTCCAACGATTCACGAACCATTAAACGAATATGATTATATATGTATATGTGTATATATATTATAACTTGAAACGTAAACAAAATATTAGATTAAATAATTTATATGATTGTATCTGTTTCAAAATGTTTATCAATGGAATTAGAAGATAAGATCAAATGATTGAATTATCAGATATATTGAATTATGATTACAAGTCTCTGTTGAAAGGCCCACGTTGATTTGAGAAATCTTTCCATTTTAACAATATTCGGAAAATGGTAAAGTGATTTATAAATAAGAACAAATTGTCAATCATTGAGAACTAGACAAAGGATAGTGGAAGATTGAATCTCATAAAGACTCGATTGATCTATTTAGTTTCAAACGTACAAAAACATTTTCAGTTTAAAAAGAACTTTATTATTAAAACGTATATAACTTTTATAAATATCTAGAACCACTTTTGACAACTCATTACTTAACTAGTATGATAAAGATAACGATATTTATATTTTATTTTATTAAATATATATAACGATTTAAATTAATATTATATATATTTATACGCGTATTATACGTACATAGTTTTATACTTTTACTATACTTAAAATTTACCTTGACTTTATTTTTACTTTACTTTAACTTTAATAATTCACTTTAATAATTCATACTTTAATAATTCACTTTAATAATTCATACTTTAATAATTCACTTTAATAATTCATACTTTAATAATTCACTTTAATAATTCATACTTTAATAATTCACTTTAATAATTCAAAAATCTATTCTAAATAGAATTCAATAGGTTTCATTATTTCATAGAAACTTGAAAATATTTTTCTCTAAACTCTCTCATTCGATTTACATATATATATTTACTCCGTATTATTTCAAGATATTATTAGTATACATAAAATATTACGACGGAGTGTTGTCCGAGTGATTTCGAAATTGTTTTTCGAGTGGGATAGGATTAAGGAAATTATGGGTTATAGCTATGGAGGTGATTGAGTATGGTTCATGGGTATGCTCGTGAGGTCAATATAGTGTTTATCATTTCCGTTGCGTCTACGTACCTTTCCTGCAATATTGAATCTCAATATTGATACGTGAGTACTCATAATTTAACTTTTACATACTAATAGTGTATTCTTGACTAGTGCTCGAGTATTTAGGATTATGCATGCTTGTACTTTTGATATTGCCCTTAGACAGGTTAGGTTGAATCTTGAATTAGTTACACTTGCGGTTGAGATAAGGTATAAGATATGCATGTCCTTGGAAAGCTAGCGAAAAATTAAGAACTTTTCCTTTAGATATCGAATGGTTTCGAAGAACAGATTAGAAGTTATAATCAATTGAATTTTCGATATTTTTATTAAAAATGATTATTATTATCGTCATTTTTATCGTCGTTCTAGTTTTATCTTATTATTATCATTATTATTATCTTTATCAATAAAAGGGATTTATCATTAAAAATTGTTATTTTTTTATTATTACTATCGTTATTATCATTAAAGTTATAATTAGTATTATTATTATTATCCAATTATTATTATTATTATTATTATTATTATTATTATTATTGGTATTATTATTATTATTATCATTATTAATATATATATCATTATTTAAAAATAGTTATTGTTATTGTTATTATTATTATTACTATATTATCATTAAGATAATTATTAGTATTATCGTTAATAATGTTATATTAACTATCATTATTAATATTAGTGTAATTAAAACAAATATTTGTAACACCTAATTATTTTGATTACTATTATTATCATTATTATGAACACGATATAAAAGACGATTAAAAGCTATTAAACAAAACGATTAGGAAATAATGGGTAAGAGTATAATGATGAAATTAAAATATTATAAGATATTGATTTAGATAAAATTATCGCTCTTATTATTTTTATCATTACTATTATTATTAAAAGTATCGTTAGTATTAAAACTATCATTTTAACAAAAATTATCAATTTAATAGAAATGTCATTGTTACTATAAAATATCATTATTATTATTATTTTAAATAAGAATTATTATTTTAAAGATAATATTAAAAATTATCGTAAATATTAAAGTTATCATAATTAGAATTATCGTTTTATCATAATGTCATCTTAGTAATTATAAATATTGATATTTTTATAATAATAATTATTATTACAAAATAATACAACTTTTACTTACTATCATTATAGATATTATTTTATCAAATAAATATGTGATGCAAACATATTTTACTACGTGTAATAACTTACTTTAATAATACCTATCATATTATCTTTATAATATTAAATGAACCCTATAAATTTTATTACTTAATATATATAAAAGTATATTTTATTATATAAATTTAATATAAAATTTTATTTATTAATAAATAAATTATATTATTTACTCTAATAAATCTTTTAAAAATATTTAAAAATATAAAACGACGATATTTAAACTATATATTAATCATGTATAGATTTTTAGAAATTATTTTGAGTCAAATTTACTTTTATTGACTTTTGCATATTAGTCTCGAGCATTAGGATTGTGATACACTATGACTTGACCTAATTTGTTAGACAAATATTGACCAACACATAAATATATATAATTAATTTAGGTTCGTGAATCCGAGGCCAACCTTGCACTTGTTCAATGACGTTATATGTATTTTTACTACGAAATACAGTATGGTGAGTTTCATTTGCCTTTTTACACTTTATATTTTTGGAACTGAGAATACATGCGCTTTTATAAATGTTTGACGAAATAGACACAAGTAATTGAAACTACATTCTATGGTTGAATTATCAAAATCGAATATGCCCCTTTTTATTAAAGTCTGGTAATCTAAGAATTAGGGAACAGACACCCTAATTGACGCGAATCCTAAAGATAGATCTATTGGGCCTAACAAACCCCATCCAAAGTACCGGATGCTTTAGTACTTCGAAATTTATATCATGTCCGAAGGAGGATCCCGGAATGATAGGGGATATTCTTATATGTATCTAGTTAATGTCGGTTACCAGGTGTTCACCATATGAATGATTATTTTTGTCTCTATGCATGGGACGTATATTTATGAGAACTGGAAATGAAATTCTTGTGGTCTATTAAAATGATGGAAATAAATGATTATGATAAACTAATGAACTCACCAACCTTTTGGTTGACACTTTAAAGCATGTTTATTCTCAGGTGTTAAAGAAATCTTCCGCTATGCATTTGCTCATTTTAAAGATATTACTTGGAGTCTTTCATAGCATATTTCGAAGAACGTTGCATTCGAGTCATTGAGTTCATCAAAGATTATTATTAAATCAATTTATAGTTGGATAGTGGATATTATGAAATGGTATGCATGCCTGTCAATTTTCGATGTAAAGAAAGATTGTCTTTTAAAAATGAATACAATGTTTGTAAAATGTATCATATAGAGGTCAAATACCTCGCAATGTAATCAACTATTGTGAATCGTTTATAATGTATATGAACGGGTCCTTTCAGTTAGTATCAGAGCGGTGGTCTTAGCGAACCAGGTCTGCATTAGTGTGTCTTACTGATAAGTCGATAGGATGCATTAGTGAGTCTGGACTTCGACCGTATCTGCATGTCAAAAGTTTTGCTTATCATTTTGTGTCGAAAATTAACTACTTATCATCCTCAGGAAATTACCTGCTTATCATTTTTAGTCTAAGACACGTCTTGCTGCATTGATTGCATGAATAGTGTATAGACAAAAATTCATATCTTAACATATCTGCTAAATCATATCTTATCGTATCTGTTACTTTAAACTTTGCTTGACATATCCCGCAAAGTCCTCCGTAATCTACGAAATCTTTTGATATATATATATATATGTATATATATATATATATATATATATATATATATATATATATATATATATATATATATATATATATATTCTATGTAATTAGAATACCATCCGTTAGCCAAAATCATTTCATATCGGAAAAAAAAATCCTTTATCCAATCGTACGAAATGGAATTCGTCATCAGTTCAAGTCACTCAGATTCCGAAATGGAATCCCATTCAAGCTCCGAAAGCAGTGTGACCGGAATAGATCAACTAATCAGTCATCACCTATTCTGGATGAATTGGGGATGGGTTCGTAGCCTCCTCAATCATTGGAGACAAGAAGAAGGTGATCCCTTCCATCCACCACATCGCCCTCTTGACGAAGAACCTAAAGCACTTACCGGCGAACCTGTCCGAAATACCATGTTCTCGCTCATTTACAGAGTATCTCGTCACGATTATATATTACATCAAATTTTAGATTTTATTTATCCGCTCGTCTGAACCGACAATTACCCCGGTGTAATAGAAGAAGTCAACGAGCTTCGCGCTCGGGGAGTGGCTTTGGAGAATATGGTGCAGAGATTACAAACACCAGCAGCAGCATCAGCAGCATAACCAGTACCACCATCATCAACGCCAACAGTACCATTACCACCTCCAACCACAACCGCGTCGTAAACCTCAACTTCACAATCTGTCCCACGAGCATCAACGTCATACGCACCATAGATACCAAGGAGTACCAACAACAATAACTGATGAAGTATTAATTCATAACTTCATTGGAGAAACATTCTGCGGCGATTATGTAATCTCTAAAGTCTTAGAGATTATCTAATCTAGCCCTAACCATAAATCAATTAAGCGAACCAAAATGATAGAAGGAGGAGTAGAAACCCTGACAAATGGTGTGTGATTAACAAGCTAAACTTGCTTAACCAACAGCATCAACAGTACCGTCAGCGTTACCAGCATCGTCAGTACAGTCAACATTCGAATCAACAACACCGATAACATCACAAACTCCGTCAGTTCAAGAATCACTGTGGACATCATTACGAATCAATAACGTGTATATTGTATTAACGAGTTATGAAGAATTAACTCATTCCCTCTGAAGAAATTATATGTATATTATATATATATATTTTTTGAAATAAATCTTTCCGTGCTAAGCTATTGTGTGTGAATCTTAACTACTCGGTTAATTCATATTACAAATATGCAATAATGTACGTCCTTCGGCCGCAATTTAACCAGCGTTAACTACAATCTCTGTCGCAATTCAACAAATTCCAATTCATAATAAATCAAGTATATATTTGATTTTACACTTTCATCATTGATGTACCCGAAACTTTTCAGATAACATCATTCGTACTTTGCGAAATTCACAAGAATTCCACGAACCAAACATCATACATCAACAAATGACGAAGTATTGATTCATAATTTCAATGTCATTAAAGAAATACTGCGTAAAAGTTATGTACTTTTTAAAGCCTTTAGGGATTATTCAATTCTAGTTTCAACCGTAAATCAAATGAGTTTAATTTAACATTAACTCATTAAATCTATGTTACATCTAAAGAAAATATACATATATATATTTTCATAAAGACTGTAATAAAATTCTTTTGTACAAAATATTAATTGTGAAATTTTTTTTAACGGGTAGGTAATACCCGAGAGATATATAAATTCACAAATAATATGTTACATTCTTCGAATCTGATTCAGCAAATCATCCATTATACTCCCTACTTTCACAACAATATACATTCTTTTATAGAAATCAAAACAACCATACTCATTCAAAATTTAATTACATATTCTGATTTTGAAATCTCAAAATTCAACTCGAGATATGACCAAAATCATCACTCTTAGATCCTTACATCTTTCACAAGCTATATTTTGACTTCAAAACTGTGTTAGAACATCAAATGTATGTTAACGATTACAATCTGTGTTCAAACCCTTCGAAAATTTCTGATGACACTTCGAATGATGAGCAATCGAGATGATGATCCAACCACATGTTACCCACAGTTATGTACCCGAAAAACTCTTGAAACCAAAGTAAAAGTTTAAACAACGTATCCGCGTCAGATTCTTTGGCATTTATTAGCAAAAATAACTTTGCGACTCCTATTCAAAGTAGCCAGTTTTGTCACAGTTCCAGCAAGTCAACTTCGACTTTTCAGTCAGACTAACCTTATTATAACCTTGAGATATATACCATCGTTACCAGGGAACCTTTTACATTCCACTACATTATTAGCAGATGTACCAACAACTTCATTACCCTTTGACTTTAGCCTCTCCAAAAAGTCATTATAATTATTTATTGAAACCCCATCATTTACTCATTCGCATCTTGTAATGAGAATTGCCATACGAATCAATGGGAATTAGCAATCAGTATTTTGAAATCTCGCAGCATGTCTACGCCAACAGTTATATGTGTATATATAACGTCTATCTTCTGGACTTAATTTGAATGTGAAGTTTCTGAAAAACACTCTGAACTACGAATTGGTTCTCTGAAAATGGAAAAAATACTGATGAAGCAGCAAAAACTATAAATGACTTTAAACGGTAAAAGCTGGATGATAATGATGAAGTGTGCTGGCAAAGCGCAGAAAAAGAGAAGTTTTGGAACTGGAAAACGGATTGAGCAAAGTAGGAAGGAGGCTGTGGACAAATTACAAAGACTGAACCTGACTTCAAAGGATCCAAATGATTCAGTACCTGCTGAAGTCATTAACGAATACCTTGCTCCTGACTCTAAACCCCTGCGGACAATATTCTTCATCATCCTCTGATATTAGAAATTCTAAAATATCATCATATCTTTCATTATAAATATCCTCCATATTTCTGAAGATATTTTCTTAATTTTTCTTATTTGAAATCATTTACCTCTTCGCGCTATCTATATTACATCATAAAAGAAACTATTTTAGTTTCTAAATTCTGAAACATTCAAGTTTAAAATAGGAATATTTTGAAGTAGTGTTGGGAACTGAAGCATGAATTAGTATAATATAATGACACTTGATCAACGTGATTATATTACAGTAATTCATGCTGAGTTTCTAAATGGAACGTGATGATTCACAGATCATAACATCATCATGTGCCATGTTATAACTCTTGTATTCTATTTAACCTCTAAAACATCAAGAAAATATTTCTTGATGATTCGGCATTTTCTAAGGTATTCTAGTAATTTGACAAGTCAAGATCGTGCCATCACAATTTCCTTCCTAGAACATTAACAATGTTCATTCCGAAATTCATATCTGTAAATTCTGGACCATTACAAGCGGTGCTTAATCGCAAGAAGAAGAAACGAAAGGACAAAACTCCGAAATAGAAATTGGGGTATAAATTGCAGCAAATAAAAGAGAGCATTAACTGTGAATGATAATGATTATAGAAGACAGAAGCAGAGACTTTGAAATATAAGGGAACATATAAAGCCCAACGATAAACCAGAAATTTTAAACCATATATATCGATGCATATAGCAATATAAAGACACGGGAGAACTAGAAACACTATAAACCCAAGAGTATAGTAGAAGTAAATAGATTCTTCTGGCGGTAGATGAAAAAGAAGAATGACCGATATGAAAGTTAGAAGTATATCGAGAATCAGAACTGGATGGAGCATATTGATGAATACTTTAAAATATGAGTTGAGGGGGAAAGAATAGAAGGTGATGAAACATGACTAGGAACTTAGAAATCAACAGATTTAACTCACACAATGGCAGATTAGGTGAATCAAACCCTCTAGTGAATAGGTTAAGTTTTTTTTTTGATTAATTTAGTCAAACCACAACTAAATCAAGTGTGATTAGATCAATACCTAGAGCTATTATTCACCACCTGGGTGATTTGGACTGAGAGAGAATCGGAGGAGCTCACTAGATCTGAGTGTGTGTAACAAATGAGAGGCTTAACCTAAAATGAAGAACATAAGACTTTATATACCCCTGCTGTTGACTCACCCATACGATTCATTCATCACACGTACGAGTTGGCTTCATCAGATGTACGGGTGATCACTCACTCGTGTCTTCTCATTTAGGTTGTAATTGTGACTTAGCTCAGCATCAATCGTGCGTATGAGCCTGTCTGCCATACTAGTGAGGCTTCACTCATACGTCTGACTAAGTCTAACATAGTCAAACATCTAAATCTCGTTCCTGCAGTTCCTGTAATCACATACAAACACGGATAGGATAATAACGAGCGATCATGGTGGCCTGTAAACTGTTGTACCTGCAATGAACGTGGGTAGATGTCTAGGGACTTGCATGAAATGCATCAATAGAAGGCGTGAGTTGTAAGGAAACGAAGGAGGTGAATTTATAAGAAAATCTCCGACAGAACAATTAAAATGGACGATCGCATTTAAAGCGGATCCTAATTCCCTTAATTACCGGAGAGTCAAATCTTATTAAGAAGAATTTCTTCAAATCCCTCGAAATCTGGGAATCAATCATATCTACGTCAAATGATAAGATGAATCTACACTTACTCATTTCACTCTTCTATGTTAGCTTCATTCGTACTCTTCATATAAATGGATTGTTTATCCAAATTATTCGCTGATGATAAAACTCTAATTTTCAGCCCGTATGCATCATGAAAACATACTTATTATCATTCACGACCTTTCCACTCAAATTTCGGGACGAAATTTCTTTAACGGGTAGGTACTGTGACAACCCGGAAATTTCCAACCAAATTTAAACTTTAATCTTTATATGTTTCCGACACGATAAACAATATTTGTTAAATTAAATTTCAAGAATTTTAAACTATGTTCATACATTCATTCAATCTCGACCAAGTTCCAACGGTTCACGAACCATTAAACGAATATGATTATATATGTATATATATTATAACTTGAAACGTAAACAAAATATTAGATTAAATACTTTATATGATTGTATCTGTTTCAAAATGTTTATCAATGGAATTAGAAGATAAGATCAAATGATTGAATTATCAGATATATTGAATTATGATTACAAGTCTCTGTTGAAAGGCCCACGTTGATTTGAGAAATCTTTCCATTTTAACAATATTCGGAAAATGGTAAAGTGATTTATAAATAAGAACAAATTGTCAATCATTGAGAACTAGACAAAGGATAGTGGAAGATTGAATCTCATAAAGACTCGATTGATCTATTTAGTTTCAAACGTACAAAAACGTATTCAGTTTAAAAAGAACTTTATTATTAAAACGTATATAACTTTTATAAATATCTAGAACCACTTTTGACAACTCATTACTTAACTAGTATGATAAAGATAACGATATTTATATTTTATTTTATTAAATATATATAACGATTTAAATTAATATTATATATATTTATACGCGTATTATTCGTACATAGTTTTATACTTTTACTATACTTAAACTTTACCTTTACTTTATTTTTACTTTACTTTAACTTTAATAATTCACTTTAATAATTCATACTTTAATAATTCATACTTTAATAATTCACTTTAATAATTCATACTTTAATAATTCACTTTAATAATTCATGCTTTAATAATTCACTTTAATAATTCATGCTTTAATAATTCACTTTAATAATTCAAAAATCTATTATAAATAGAATTCTATAGGTTTCATTATTTCATAGAAACTTGAAAATATTTTTCTCTAAACTCTCTCAATCGATTTACATATATATATTTACTCCGTATTATTTCAAGATATTATTAGTATACATAAAATATTACGACGTAGTGTTGTCCGAGTGATTTCGAAATTGTTTTTCGAGTGGGATAGGATTAAGGAAATTATGGGTTATAGCTATGGAGGTGATTGAGTATGGTTCATGGGTATGCTCGTGAGGTCAATATAGTGTTTATCATTTTCGTTGCGTCTACGTACCTTTCCTGCAATATTGAATCTCAATATTGATACATGAGTACTCATAATTTAACTTTTACATACTAATAGTGTATCCCTGACTAGTGCTCGAGTATTTAGGATTATGCATGCTTGTACTTTTGATATTGCCCTTAGACAGGTTAGGTTGAATCTTGAATTAGTTACACTTGCGGTTGAGATAAGGTATAAGATATGCATGTTCTTGGAAAGCTAGCGAAAAATTAAGAACTTTTCCTTTAGATATCGAATGGTTTCGATGAATGGATTAGAAGTTATAATCAATTGAATTTTCGATATTTTTATTAAAAATGATTATTATTATCGTCGTTTTTATCGTCGTTCTAGTTTTATCTTATTATTATCATTATTATTATCTTTATCAATAAAAGGGATTTATCATTAAAAATTGTTATTTTTTTTATTATTACTATCGTTATTATCATTAAAGTTATAATTAGTATTATTATTATTATCCAATTATTATTATTATTATTATTATTATTATTATTATTATTATTATTATTATTATTATTATTGGTATTATTATTATTATTATTATCATTATTAATATATATATCATTATTAAAAAATGGTTATTGTTATTGTTATTATTATTATTACTATATTATCATTAAGATAATTATTAGTATTATCGTTAATAATGTTATAGTAACTATCATTATTAATATTAGTGTAATTAAAACAAATATTTGTAACACCTAATTATTTTGATTACTATTATTATCATTATTATGAACACGATATAAAAGATGATTAAAAGCTATTAAACAAAACGATTAGGAAATAATGGGTAAGAGTATCATGATGAAATTAAAATATTATAAGATACTGATTTAGATAAAATTATCGTTCTTATTATTTTTATCATTACTATTATTATTAAAAGTATCGTTAGTATTAAAACTATCATTTTAACAAAAATTATCAATTTAATAGAAATGTCATTGTTACTATAAAATATCATTATTATTATTATTTTAAATAGAATTATTATTTTAAAGATAATATTAAAAATTATCGTAAATATTAAAGTTATCATAATTAGAATTATCGTTTTATCATAATGTCATCTTAGTAATTATAAATATTGATATTTTTATAATAATAATTATTATTACAAAATAATACAACTTTTACTTACTATCATTATAGATATTATTTTATCAAATAAATATGTGATGCAAACATATTTTACTACGTGTAATAACTTACTTTAATAATACCCATCATATTATCTTTATAATATTAAATGAACCCTATAAATTTTATTAATTAATATATATAAAAGTATATTTTATTATATAAATTTAATATAAAATTTTATTTATTAATAAATAAATTATATTATTTACTCTAATAAATCTTTTAAAAATATTTAAAAATATAAAACGGCGATATTTAAACTATATATTAATCATGTATAGATTTTTGGAAATTATTTTGAGTCAAATTTACTTTTGTTGACTTTTGCATATTAGTCTCGAGCATTAGGATTGTGATACACTATGACTTGACCTAATTTGTTAGACAAATATTGACCAACACATAAATATATATAATTAATTTAGGTTCGTGAATCCGAGGCCAACCTTGCACTTGTTCAATGACGTTATATGTATTTTTACTACGAAATACAGTATGGTGAGTTTCATTTGCCTTTTTACCCTTTATATTTTTGGGACTGAGAATACATGCGCTTTTATAAATGTTTGACGAAATAGACACAAGTAATTGAAACTACATTCTATGGTTGAATTATCAAAATCGAATATGCCCCTTTTTATTAAAGTCTGGTAATCTAAGAATTAGGGAACAGCCACCCTAATTGACGCGAATCCTAAAGATAGATCTATTGGGCCTAACAAACCCCATCCAAAGTACCGGATGCTTTAGTACTTCGAAATTTATATCATGTCCGAAGGAGGATCCCGGAATGATTAGGGATATTCTTATATGTATCTAGTTAATGTCGGTTACCAGGTGTTCACCATATGAATGATTATTTTTGTCTCTATACATGGGACGTATATTTATGAGAACTGGAAATGAAATTCTTGTGGTCTATTAAAATGATGGAAATAAATGATTATGATAAACTAATGAACTCACCAACCTTTTGGTTGACACTTTAAAGCATGTTTATTCTCAGGTGTTAAAGAAATCTTCCGCTGTGAATTTGCTCATTTTAAAGATATTACTTGGAGTCTTTCATAGCATATTTCGAAGAACGTTGCATTCGAGTCATTGAGTTCATCAAAGATTATTATTAAATCAATTTATAGTTGGATAGTGGATATTATGAAATGGTATGCATGCCTGTCAATTTTCGATGTAAAGAAAGATTGTCTTTTAAAAACCAATGCAATGTTTGTAAAATGTATCATATAGAGGTCAAATACCTCGCAATGTAATCAACTATTGTGAATCATTTATAATGTATATGAACGGGTCCTTTCATCATATAGACAATTGACCACCCAAGTTGACCGGTGATTCACGAACGTTAAAACTTGTAAAAACTATATGATGACATATATATGGTTATATATATAGTTAGCATGATATTATTATAAGTAATCATATCATTAAGTATATTAACAATGAACTACATATGTAAAAACAAGACTACTAACTTAATGATTTTGAAACGAGACATATATGTAACGATTATCGTTGTAACGACATTTAATGTATATATATAATATTAAGAGATATTCGTACATCATAATATCATGATAATATAATAATTTAAAATCTCGTTTGATATTATAAACATTGGGTTAACAACATTTAACAAGATCGTTAACCTAAAGGTTTCAAAACAACACTTACATGTAACGACTAACGATGACTTAACGACTCAGTTAAAATGTATATACATATAGTGTTTTAATATGTATTCATACACTTTTCAAAGACTTCAAGACACTTATCAAAATACTTCTACTTAACAAAAATGCTTACAATTACATCCTCGTTCGGTTTCATCAACAATTCTACTCGTATGCACCCGTATTCGTACTCGTACAATACACAGCTTTTAGATGTATGTACTATTGGTATATACACTCCAATGATCAGCTCTTAGCAGCCCATGTGAGTCACCTAACACATGTGGGAACCATCATTTGGCAACTAGCATGAAATATCTCATAAAATTACAAAAATATGAGTAATCATTCATGACTTATTTACATGAAAACAAAATTACATATCCTTTATATCTAATCCATACACCAATGACCAAAAACACCTACAAACACTTTCATTCTTCAATTTTCTTCATCTAATTGATCTCTCTCAAGTTCTATCTTCAAGTTCTAAGTGTTCTTCAAAAATTCTACAAGTTCTAGTTTCATAAAATCAAGAATACTTCCAAGTTTTCTAGCTTATTTCCAATCTTGTAGAGTGATCATCCAACCTCAAGAAATCTTTCTTATTTATAGTAAGATATCTTTCTAATACAAGGTAATACTTAGATTCAAACTTTGATTCAATTTCTATAACTATAACAATCTTATTTCGAGTGGAAATCTTACTTGAACTTGTTTTCGTGTCATGATTCTGCTTCAAGAACTTTCATGCCATCCAAGGATCCTTTGAAGCTAGATCTATTTTTTTCATTTCCAGTAGATTTATCCAGAAAACTCGAGGTAGTAATGATGTTCATAACATCATTCGATGCATACATATAAAGCTATCTTATTCGAAGGTTTAAACTTGTAATCACTAGAATATAGTTTAGTTAATTCTAAACTTGTTCGCAAATAAAAGTTAATCCTTCTAACTTGACTTTTAAAATCAACTAAACACATGTTCTATATCTATATGATATGCTAACTTAATGATTTAAAACCTGGAAACACGAAAAACACCGTAAAACCGGATTTACGCCGTCGTAGTAACACCGCGGGCTGTTTTGGGTTAGTTAATTAAAAACTATGATAAACTTTGATTTAAAAGTTGTTATTCTGGGAAAATGATATTTCTTATGAACATGAAACTATATCCAAAAATCATGGTTAAACTCAAACTGGAAGTATGTTTTTCAAAATGGTCATCAAGACGTCGTTCTTTCGACTGAAATCACTACCTCTTACAAAAACGACTTGTAACTTATATTTTTGACTATAAACCTATACTTTTTCTGTTTAGATTCATAAAATAGAGTTCAATATGAAACCATATCAATTTGATTCACTCAAAACGGATTTAAAATGAAGAAGTTATGGGTAAAACAAGATTGGATAATTTTTCTTGTTATAGCAACGTGAAAATTGGTAACAAATCTATATTAATCATATCCTAGCTAACTTATATTGTATTATACATGTATTATAATATATTATGTAATCTTGGGATACCATAGACACGTATGCAAATGTTTTGACATATCATATCGACCCATGTGTATATATTATTTGGAACAACCATAGACACTCTATATGCAGTAATGTGGGAGTTAGCTATACAGGGTTGAGGTTGATTCCAAAAATATATATACTTTGAGTTGTGATCTAGCCTGAGACATGTATACACTGGGTCGTGGATTGATTCAAGATAATATATATCAATTTTTTTTCTGTACATCTAACTTTGGACAACTAGTTGTAGGTTACTAACGAGGACAGCTGACTTAATAAACTTAAAACATCAAAATGTATTAAAAGTGTTGTAAATATATTTTGAATATACTTTGATATATATGTACATATTTGTTATAGGTTCGTGAATCGACCAGTGGCCAAGTCTTACTTCCCGATGAAGTAAAAATCTGTGAAAGTGAGTTATAGTCCTACTTTTAAAATCTAATATTTTTGGGATGAGAATACATACAGGTTTTATAAATGATTTACAAAATAGACACAAGTACGTGAAACTACATTCTATGGTTGAATTATTAAAATAGAATATGCCCCTTTTTATTAAGTCTGGTAATCTAAGAATTAGGGAACAGACACCCTAATTGACGCGAATCCTAAAGAGAGATCTATTGGGACTAACAAACCCCATCCAAAGTACCGGATGCTTTTGTACTTCGAAATTTATATCATATCCGAAGGGTGTCCCGGAATGATGGGGATATTCTTATATATGCATCTTGTTAATGTCGGTTACCAGGTGTTCACCATATGAATGATTTTTATCTCTATGTATGGGATGTATATTGAAATATGAAATCTTGTGGTTTATTGTTACGATTTGATATATATATATATAGGTTAAACCTATAACTCACCAACATTTTTTGTTGACGTTTTAAGCATGTTTATTCTCAGGTGATTATTAAGAGCTTCCGCTGTCGCATACTTAAATAAGGACAAGTTTTGGAGTCCATGCATGTATGATATTGTGTAAAAACTGCATTCAAGAAACTTATTTTGTTGTAACATATTTGTATTGTAAACCATTATGTAATAGTCGTGTGTAAACAGGGTATTTTAAATTATCATTATTTGATAATCTACGTAAAGCTTTTTAAACCTTTATTGATGAAATGAAGGTTATGGTTTGTTTTAAAATGAATGCAATCTTTGAAAAACGTCTCATATAGAGGTCAAAACCTCGCAACGAAATCAATTAATATGGAACGTTTTTAATCAATAAGAACGGGACATTTCAGTTGGTATCCGAGCGTTGGTCTTAGAGAACCAGAATTTTGCATTAGTGTGTCTTATCGAGTTTGTTAGGATGCATTAGTGAGTCTGGACTTCGACCGTGTTTACTTGAAAAATGATTGCTTAACAAATTTTGTTGGAAACTATATATTTTTAACATGTGAATATTATGTGATATATTAATCTCTTAATTTGTTTGATATTATGTGATAGATGTCTACCTCTAGAACAAGTCCCATTGACTCACCTAATAATAATGAAGAGTCAAATGTAAATTGGAATGATTCGTGGACTGATTCACAAGTTCCCGAAGAGGAACCGGAAGAAGAGTCGGAACCGGAAGAAGAATCAGAACCGGAAGAAGAATCGGAACCGGAAGAAGAAATAGAACCAGTGGGGGAAATAATAAAACGGTTAAGTAGAAGAAAATCCTCAACCAACCGACCAAAGTTAATTATGGTCAATGGTGTTTCCACCAAGGAAGCAAAGTATTGGGAGGATTATCAATTCTCCGATGAATCGGATCTCGACAAGGATTCCGATAATGTTATAGAAATTACCCCAACACAATTTAATAAGGCAAAAGAGAACAATAAGGGAAAGGGCATAAAAATAGAGAAATTTGATTCCAAACCCGATGAACTTTATATGT
Source organism: Rutidosis leptorrhynchoides (assembly GCF_046630445.1). Taxonomy (NCBI): domain Eukaryota; kingdom Viridiplantae; phylum Streptophyta; class Magnoliopsida; order Asterales; family Asteraceae; genus Rutidosis; species Rutidosis leptorrhynchoides. Next base: position 392,516,450 of record NC_092334.1, read on the forward strand.
ATCGTCAACACCCGTATTTCTTAAGTTGTGACAATAACCCGGGAACCTCTAATCCACCAGGTTTTTCTAAACCAATGTGGAAAACGACAGCTCTTATTAGGGGAACATCATATATCCCTAGAAACTTGGCAAAACGAACCAAAACCTAAGAAGAAGAAATGAGCGAGTCGGAATAAGATAGTTGTATTCGTGTGGTGTAATATATGTAATATAGTGTGCTTATGCTTTATGATATATGTAAAAATTGCTTGTATTAATAAGTATTTTTTTATGAATCTAACTCTTGTCTATTTTACAGTATAAAAACACAAAATGGATAGACAACCCAATATTTTAAGAGACCTACCCGGAGACATGATTGATGAAATCTTGTCTAGAGTTGGTCAGAATTCCTCGGCACAACTATTTAAGGCGAGATCAGTTTGTAAGACATTCGAAGAACGTTCCAAGAATGCCTTGATTTATAAAAGGATTTCGTTCAAAAGATGGGGGATATCACATTTTGAAATCCATAAGTTACGATGTGTTTACTTTGACGCATATATTGCGGGGAACCCAAATGCTATTTTACGCAACGGGTTAAGAAATTATTTTGACTCAATATATCCAAATATAGGACTTCGTGATTTAGAAAAAGCAGCTAACATGCAACATAAAGAAGCATGTTATGCTTACGGGTTAGTGATGTTCGCTTCTCACCAAAGTGAGAAAAAGAACATCGGATTACAACTGCTAAATAAAACATTCCCACAACTGACGGACTCAGTAGTTGGGGTGAGAAACAAGGTTTTTAGATTGTTACGGGACTGTTGGACATTACGTAACCCTCATCCCTTTGACGACGTTACAACACGCTGTCTTATCAACGGCCATAATGGTTATGTTCCACAAGACCAAGGATGGGAAGTAGTCCTAGTAAAACCAGAATGCATGACTTGTTTCTGGACGTATGAATTACGTGTCTTTATTGCCTTTGCTGAACGACTTGTGTACTAGCTAGAATTATCTTCACAACTATCTTGTATCAAAGTTATTGTGTGCTATATTTCATGCTATATGTAAAATAAGCGGTATTGTAAGTTTGTAAAATATTGTGTAAAAGTTTGAACGAAAAATATTATTATAATCAGTTTTTCATATAGAATTGTAGTAGTTGAATTGTATATTAGCTACTAAGTATGAACTTAACGGGTAGGTACTACCCGAATTTAAACTTATAAAACGCTAATATGAAGAAAAAGCTTTTATAAACGAGTTCATATTATGCTACGAGATACTATTGACTACTCTTAATATTCTATATGATTAACTTGTTTCATTTGACTATTTGAAAGAAATGGCACCGACTACTCGACAAACCATGAATATGAGCGAAGAGGAATTTCGTACCTTTCTTGCTGCAAACATAGCCGCAGTACAGGCTGCGCTACATACCAACAATAACTCCGAATCTAGCAATGCAGCTAACGGCGCAAGAAATCGTGTAGGATGCACCTACAAAGAATTCACTGCCTGCAAACCTTTGGAATTTGATGGAACCGAAGGAGCGATCGGATTGAAACGGTGGACCGAGAAGGTCGAATCGGTGTTTGCCATAAGTAAGTGTACTGAAGAGGACAAAGTGAAGTACGCTACGCATACCTTCACAGGTACTGCGTTAACATGGTGGAATACCTATCTAGAGCAAGTGGGATAAGATGATGCTTACGCACTACCGTGGTCAGCATTCAAGCACTTGATGAACGAGAAGTACCGTCCCAGAAACGAGGTCAATAAGCTCAAGATAGAACTTAGAGGGTTACGAACCCAAGGATTTGATATTACCACGTACGAAAGACGATTCACAGAATTATGCCTATTGTGTCCGGGAGCGTTCGAAGATGAGGAAGAGAAGATCGACGCGTTTGTGAAAGGATTCCCGGAAAGAATCCAAGAAGATATAAGTTCACACGAGCCCGCCTCCATATAACAGGCATGTAGAATGGCTCATAAACTAGTGAACCAGATTGAGGAAAGAATTAAAGAACATGCGGCTGAAGAGGCCAATGTGAAGCAAGTCAAAAGAAAGTGGGAGGAAAACGGTGATAAGAATCACCAATACAACAACAACAGCAATTACAACAATAATCGCAACAACTATCCCAACAATCACAATATCAATTGCAACTACAACAAACGGCCCAACAACAACAACAACAACAACCACAACAGCAACTACAACAATCATCCCAACAACAATAACAACCGCAACAACAACAACAATCAGAAGCAGCTATGCCAAAGGTGTGAAAAGTATCACTCGGGGTTCTGCACCAAATTTTGCAACAAGTGTAAAAGAAATGGTCATAGTGCGGTGAAGTGTGAGGTCTACGGACCAGGGGTTAACAGAACGAAAGGAACAAATGGTGTCGGAACGAGTAATGGCGGAGCAAGTAGTGTCGGAGCAAGTTATGCCAATGTAGTTTGTTATAAATGTGGAAAACCGAGCCACATTATTAGAAATTACCCGAACCAGGAGAACACGAATGGACAAGGCCGCGGAAGAGTTTTCAATATTAATGCGGCAGAGGCACAGGAAGACCCGGAGCTTGTTACGGGTACGTTTCTTATTGACAATAAATCTGCTTACGTTTTATTTGATTCGGGTGCAGATAGAAGCTATATGAGTAGAGATTTTTACGCTAAATTAAGTTGTCCATTGACACCTTTGGATAGTAAATTTTTACTCGAATTAGCAAATGGTAAATTAATTTCAGCAGATAATATATGTCGGAATCGAGAAATTAAACTGGTTAGCGAAACATTTAAGATTGACTTGATACCAGTAGAGTTAGGGAGTTTTGATGTGATAATCAGTATGGACTAGTTGAAAGAAGTGAAAGCAGAAATCGTTTGTTACAAAAATGCAATTCGCATTATACGAGAAAAAGGAAAACCCTTAATGGTGTACGGAGAAAAGGGCAACACGAAGCTACATCTTATTAGTAATTTGAAGGCACAAAAACTAATAAGAAAAGGTTGCTATGCTATTCTAGCACACGTCGAGAAAGTACAAACTGAAGAAAAGAGCATCAATGATGTTCCCGTCGCAAAAGAATTTCCCGATGTATTTCCGAAAGAATTACCGGGATTACCCCCACATCGATCCGTTGAATTTCAAATAGATCTTGTACCAGGAGCTGCACCAATAGCTCGTGCTCCTTACAGACTCGCACCCAGCGAGATGAAAGAACTGCAAAGCCAATTACAAGAACTTTTAGAGCGTGGTTTCATTCGACCAAGCACATCACCGTGGGGAGCTCCTGTTTTGTTTGTCAAGAAGAAAGATGGTACATTCAGGTTGTGTATCGACTACCGAGAGTTGAACAAACTTACCATCAAGAACCGCTACCCACTACCGAGAATCGACGACTTATTTGATCAAATACAAGGCTCGTCTGTTTATTCAAAGATTGACTTACGTTCCGGGTATCATCAAATGCGGGTGAAAGAAGATGATATTCCAAAGACTGCTTTCAGAACACGTTACGGTCATTACGAGTTTATGGTCATGCCGTTTGGTTTAACTAATGCACCAGCTGTGTTCATGGACCTTATGAATCGAGTGTGTGGACCATACCTTGAGAAGTTTGTCATTGTTTTCATTGATGACATACTTATTTACTCAAAGAATGACCAAGAACACGGTGAACATTTGAGAAAGGTGTTAGAAGTATTGATGAAGGAAGAATTGTACGCTATGTTTTCAAAGTGTGCATTTTAGTTGAAAGAAGTTTAATTCCTCGGTCACATAGTGAACAAAGAAGGTATTAAGGTGGATCCGGCAAAGATATTAACTATTGAAAAGTGGGAAACCCCGAAAACTCTGAAACACATACGCCAGTTTTTAGGACTAGCTGGTTACTACAGAAGGTTCATCCAATATTTTTCCAGAATAGCAAAACCCTTGACTGCATTAACGCATAAAGGGAAGAAATTTGAATGGAAAGATGAACAAGAGAAAGCGTTTCAATTGTTAAAGAAAAAGCTAACTACGGCACCTATATTGTCATTGCCTGAAGGGAATGATGATTTTGTGATTTATTGTGACGCATCAAAGTAAGGTCTCGGTTGTGTATTAATGCAATGAACGAAGGTGATTGCTTATGCGTCTAGACAATTGAAGATTCACGAACAAAATTATACGACGCATGATTTGGAATTAGGCGCGGTTGTTTTTGCATTAAAGACTTGGAGGCACTACTTATATAGGGTCAAAAGTATTATATATACCGACCATAAAAGTCTTCAACACATATTTAATCAGAAACAACTGAATATGAGGCAGCGTAGGTGGATTGAATTATTGAATGATTACGACTTTGAGATTCGTTACCACCCGGGGAAGGCAAATGTGGTAGCCGACGCCTTGAGCAGGAAGGACAGAGAACCAATTCGAGTAAAATCTATGAATATAATGATTCACAATAACCTTACTACTCAAATAAAGGAGGCACAACAAGGAGTTTTAAAAGAGGGAAATTTAAAGGATGAAATACCCAAAGGATCGGAGAAGCAACTTAATATTCGGGAAGACGGAACCCGGTATAGGGCTGAAAGAATTTGGGTACCAAAATTTGGAGATATGAGAGAAATGGTACTTAGAGAAGCTCATAAAACCAGATACTCAATACATCCTGGAACGGGGAAGATGTACAAGGATCTTAAGAAATATTTTTGGTGGCCAGGTATGAAAGCCGATATTGCTAAATATGTAGGAGAATGTTTGGCGTGTTCTAAGGTCAAAGCTGAACATCAGAAACCATCAGGTCTACTACAACAACCTGAAATCCCGGAATGGAAATGGGAAAACATTACCATGGATTTCATTACTAAATTGCCAAGGACTGCAAGTGGTTATGATACTATTTGGGTAATAGTTGATCGTCTCACCAAGGCAGCACACTTTCTGCCAATAATAGAAGATGACAAAATGGAGAAGTTAGCACGACTGTATTTGAAGGAAGTCATCTCCAGACATGGAATACCAATCTCTATTATCTCTGATAGGGATGGCAGATTTATTTCAAGATTCTGGCAGACATTACAGCAAGCATTAGGAACTCGTCTAGACATGAGTACTGCCAATCATTCACAAATAGATGGGCAGAGCGAAAGGACGATACAAATGCTTGAAGACATGCTACGAGCATGTGTTATTGATTTCGGAAACAGTTGGGATCGACATCTACCTTTAGCATAATTTTCCTACAACAACAGCTATCATTCAAGCATTGAGATGGCGCCGTTTGAAGCACTTTATGGTAGAAAGTGCAGGTCTCCAATTTGTTGGAGTGAAGTGGGGGATCATCCAGATTACGGGTCCGAAGATAATACAAGAAACTACCGAGAAGATCATCCAAATTCAACAACGGTTGAAAACCGCCCAAAGTCGACAAAAGAGCTATGCTGACATTAAAAGAAAAGATATAGAATTTGAAATTGGAGAGATGGTCATGCTTAAAGTTGCACCTTGGAAAGGCGTTGTTCGATTTGGTAAATGAGGGAAATTAAATCTAAGGTATATCGGACCATTCAAGATTCTTGATCGTGTCGGACCAGTAGCTTACCGACTTGAGTTACCTCAACAACTCGCGGCTGTACATAACACTTTCCACGTCTCGAATTTGAAGAAATGTTTTGCTAAAGAAGATCTCACTATTCCGTTAGATGAAATCCAAATCAACGAAAAACTTTAATTCATCGAAGAACCCGTCAAAATAATGGATCGTGAGGTTAGAAGACTTAAGCAAAATAAGATACCAATTGTTAAGGTTCGATGGAATGCTCGTAGAGGACCCGAGTTTACCTGGGAACGAGAAGATCAGATGAAGAAGAAATACCCGCATTTATTTCAAGAAGATACGTTAACACCTCCAACTGCTTAAAATTTCGGGACGAAATTTATTTAACTGGTAGGTACTGTAGTGACCCGAACTTTTCCATGTTTATATATATATTAAATGAAATTGTTATTTACATGATTAAGTGTTTCCAATATGTTAAGCAATCAAACTTGTTAAGACTTGATTAATTGAAATAGGTTTCATATAGACAATTGACCACCCAAGTTGACCGGTGATTCACGAACGTTAAAACTTGTAAAAACTATATGATGACATATATATGGTTATATATATAGTTAACATGATATTATTATAAGTAATCATATCATTAAGTATATTAACAATGAACTACATATGTAAAAACAAGACTACTAACTTAATGATTTTGAAACGAGACATATATGTAACGATTATCGTTGTAACGACATTTAATGTATATATATCATATTAAGAGATATTCGTACATCATAATATCATGATAATATAATAATTTAAAATCTCATTTGATATTATAAACATTGGGTTAACAACATTTAACAAGATCGTTAACCTAAAGGTTTCAAAACAACACTTACATGTAACGACTAACGATGACTTAACGACTCAGTTAAAATGTATATACATATAGTGTTTTAATATGTATTCATACACTTTTGAAAGACTTCAAGATACTTATCAAAATAGTTCTACTTAACAAAAATGCTTACAATTACATCCTCGTTCGGTTTCAGCAACAATTCTACTCGTATGCACCCGTATTCGTACTCGTACAATACACAGCTTTTTGATGTATGTACTATTGGTATATACACTCCAATGATCAGCTCTTAGCAGCCTATGTGAGTCACCTAACACATGTGGGAACCATCATTTGGGAACTAGCATGAAATATCTCATAAAATTACAAAAATATGAGTAATCATTCATGACTTATTTACATGAAAACAAAATTACATATCCTTTATATCTAATCCATACACCAATGACCAAAAACACCTAAAAACACTTTCATTCTTAAATTTTCTTCATCTAATTGATCTCTCTCAAGTTTTATCTTCAAGTTCTAAGTGTTCTTCAAAAATTCTACAAGTTCTAGTTTCATAAAATCAAGAATACTTCCAAGTTTTCTAGCTTACTTCCAATCTTGTAGAGTGATCATCCAACCTCAATAAATCTTTCTTATTTATAGTAAGATATATTTCTAATACAAGGTAATACTCAGATTCAAACTTTGATTCAATTTCTATAACTATAACAATCTTATTTCGGGTGGAAATCTTACTTGAACTTGTTTTCGTGTCATGATTCTGCTTCAAGAACTTTCAAGCCATCCAAGGATCCTTTGAAGCTAGATCTATTTTTTTCATTTCCAGTAGATTTATCCAGAAAACTCAAGGTAGTAATGATGTTCATAACATCATTCGATGCATACATATAAAGCTATCTTATTTGAAGGTTTAAACTTGTAATCACTAGAATATAGTTTAGTTAATTCTAAACTTGTTCGCAAACAAAAGTTAATCCTTCTAACTTGACTTTTAAAATCAACTAAACACATGTTCTATATCTATATGATATGCTAACTTAATGATTTAAAACCTGGAAACACGAAAAATACCGTAAAACCGGATTTACGCCGTCGTAGTAACATCGCGGGCTGTTTTGGGTTAGTTAATTAAAAACTATGATAAACTTTGATTTAAAAGTTGTTATTCTGGGAAAATGATATTTCTTATGAACATGAAACTATATCCAAAAATCATGGTTAAACTCAAACTGGAAGTATGTTTTTCAAAATGGTCATCAAGACGTCGTTCTTTCGACTGAAATCACTACCTCTTACAAAAACGACTTGTAACTTATATTTTTGACTATAAACCTATACTTTTTCTGTTTAGATTCATAAAATATAGTTCAATATGAAACCATAGCAATTTGATTCACTCAAAACGGATTTAAAATGAAGAAGTTATGGGTAAAACAAGATTGGATAATTTTTCTTGTTATAGCAACGTGAAAATTGGTAACAAATCTATATTAATCATATCCTAGCTAACTTATATTGTATTATACATGTATTATAATATATTATGTAATCTTGGGATACCATAGACACGTATGCAAATGTTTTGACATATCATATCGACCCATGTGTATATATTATTTGGAACAACCATAGACACTCTATATGCAGTAATGTGGGAGTTAGCTATACAGGGTTGAGGTTGATTCCAAAAATATATATACTTTGAGTTGTGATCTAGCCTGAGACATGTATACACTGGGTCGTGGATTGATTCAAGATAATATATATCAATTTTTTTCTGTACATCTAACTTTGGACAACTAGTTGTAGGTTACTAACGAGGACAGCTGACTTAATAAACTTAAAACATCAAAATGTATTAAAAGTGTTGTAAATATATTTTGAATATACTTTGATATTTATGTACATATTTGTTATAGGTTCGTGAATCGACCAGTGACCAAGTCTTACTTCCTGACGAAGTAAAAATCTGTGAAAGTGAGTTATAGTCCCACTTTTAAAATCTAATATTTTTGGGATGAGAATACATGCAGGTTTTATAAATGATTTACAAAATAGACACAAGTACGTGAAACTACATTCTATGGTTGAATTATCGAAATCGAATATGCCCCTTTTTATTAAGTCTGGTAATCTAAGAATTAGGGAACAGACATCCTAATTGACACGAATCCTAAAGATAGATCTATTGGGCCTAACAAACCCTATCCAAAGTACCAGATGCTTTAGTACTTTGAAATTTATATCATATCCGAAGGGTGTCCCGGAATGATGGGGATATTCTTATATATGCATCTTGTTAATTTCGGTTACCAGGTGTTCACCATATGAATGATTTTTATCTCTATGTATGGGATGTATATTGAAATATGAAATCTTGTGGTCTATTGTTACGATTTGATATATATAGGTTAAACCTATAACTCACCAATATTTTTTGTTGACGTTTTAAGCATGTTTATTCTCAGGTGATTATTAAGAGCTTCCGCTGTCGCATACTTAAATAAGGACAAGATTTGGAGTCCATGCATGTATGATATTGTGTAAAAACTGCATTCAAGAAACTTATTTTGTTGTAACATATTTGTATTGTAAACCATTATGTAATAGTCGTGTGTAAACAGTGTATTTTAGATTATCATTATTTGATAATCTACGTAAAGCTTTTTAAACCTTTATTGATGAAATAAAGGTTATGGTTTGTTTTAAAATGAATGCAGTCTTTGAAAAACGTCTCATATAGAGGTCAAAACCTCGTAACGAAATCAATTAATATGGAACGTTTTTAATCAATAAGAATGGGATATTTCAATTATTACAGATAATTCAGATTCACCATGTAAATAAGCGTATTCCAAATGGTTTGGAAGTGGCTTTAATTCTAATGTCGGTGGTTCTTCTATCGATGATTTATATCGATATCTGTGTTCTTCTTTTAGCATTTGAATTTCTTCTGTCGTTGGTTCATATCCATTAGCCATAAGTGTAGCTAACATTTCAGTTTCATCAATTGGTTCAGTTCCTTCTCTTAAAGGACATTCTCCTGTCCCTTGTAATTCTGGAAATTCTTCTAACAATTCTGCATGTGAATCTATAGTTTGAATATAATATCATGTATCATCTGCAGATTGCGGTTGTTGCTTTAGCCGTGTTTAAGAATGGTCTTCCTAATATGAGAGGAACTCGAGAATCTTCTTCCATATCCAGAATAACAAAATCTACCGGAAATACTAAAGTACCAACTTTAACTAGCATGTTCTCCATTATCCCTCTAGGATATTTTACTGATCGATCGGCTAGTTGTATGCTTATTCGTGTTGGTTTCAATTCTCCAAGGTCTAGTTTAGCGTATAGTGAATACGGCATTAGATTTATACTAGCACCTAAGTCTGCCAATGCTTCTATTGAACTAAGACTACCTAGAAAACATGGAATTGTGAAACTTCCTGGATCAGAGAGTTTTTCTGGTATCTTATTCAACAACACTACAGAACAATTAGCATTCATAGTAACAGCCGAGAGTTCTTCCATTTTCTTTCTATTTGTGATTAGATCTTTCAGAAATTTAGCATATCTAGGCATTCCTGAAATCACATCAATGAAAGTAAGATTGACATTTATTTGTTTAAACATATCCAAGAATTTGAATTGCTCGGCTTCAAGTCTCTCTTTTCTCATTATACTCGGGTAAGGAAGTGGTGGTTGGTATGGTTTAACATAAGGTTTAGCCTTAACTGTGTTATCTTCATTAACTTTTTCAACTACCGGTTCTTTTTCCTTATATTGCTCAGGTTGTGGTTCTTGTGGAGTAGGAATAGAGTCATCAGAAATTACAGGTATTTCAGGTGATTTAAGTGTAATACCACTTCTTGTGGTAATGGCTTTAGCTGTTTCATTCCGGGGGTTAGCATTTGTATCACTAGGTAGACTTCCCGGTTTCCTTTCACCTATCAATCTTGCTAGGTTACTTATTTCTTATTCCAAATTTTGAATAGAAGTTTGTTGATTTCTAAATGCTTGGGCATTTTGTTCATTGGTTTGTTTCTGAGATGTAAAAAACTGCGTTTGAGATTCAACTAGCTACGACATCATATCTTCTAAATTTGGCTTTTTATCATCGATTTTTGGTGGTTTATTTTGAAAAATAGGTCTTTGCTGATTGTAAGTATTATTGGATACTTGTTGATTGCTAGGACCTTGTTGGTTGTTATATGGAACATTTCGGTTATAATTCTGATTTTGATTGTAGATTGGTCTTGTCGGTTGATAATTATTCTGATAATTATTTACAGGCCTTTGGTTTAGATATGAAACATTCTCTCTTTGTTCCATTGTTTGTTCAATACTGAGACAATCTTTTATCAAATGTGGTCGTCCACACTGCTCACAACTAATTCGTATTGAGTGGATATCTTTAGTCATCTTTTCCATTCGTCTCTCGACAGCATCTATCTTTGCGGAAATGGAATCGAAGTCATGGCTAGAATCGGCTCTAGCCGCTTTAGATGATCTAACGATATCTGTTTCTTGATGCCACTCATGTGAATGGGAAGCAGTGTTATCAATAATTTTGTAAGCGTCAGTTGCGGTTTTCTTCATAATGGAACCACCAGCTGCTATATCGATGTCTTTTGTTGTAGTGATGTCACATCCTTGGTAGAATATTTGTACTATTTGACAAGTGTCTAAACCATGTTGCGGACATCCTCTCAATAACTTTCCAAATCTTGTCCACGCTTCATATATAGTTTCATTTGGCTTTTGTGTGAATGTAACAATTTCTCCTTGAAGTCTCACGGCTTTAGATGCCGGAAAGAATTGTTTAAGAAATTTTTCAACTAAAACGTCCCATGTATCAATCGCCCCTTCAGGTAACGATTCAAACCAATCTTTGGCTTCTCCCTTTAAAGTTCAGGGAAATAACATGAGATATATCTGTTCATCCTCCACTTCTCTTATTTTAAATAGAGTACAGATCCTATTAAATGTACGAAGATGTTCCTTTGTATCTTCCTTCGGCGCACCACTAAATTGGCATTGATTATTTACCATGTGTAGGATTTGTCCTTTGATTTCATAATCTGGCGCATTAATGTCAGGTTGAGTAATTGCGTGACCTTGGCCAGTGCGTTTAGCTCTCATTCGGTCTTCCATACTTAGAGGTTCCAGATTCTCCATTATTGAATTTGTTGAATCTGAATCACTAGAGGATTCTGATTTAATAGGTTGTTCCTCAACAATCTCTGTTTGAATGATTGGTGGTTCCGGAGGAAAGATTAATGGTTCAGGATCTCTGACTCTGGTCCTGAATATCCCCCGGATTCTCAATTGTGAGGTCGGGTTCAAAAAATGGATTGTCGAAAATTTGAATTGGAGTACTTGGTCGACTAGATGACGATTCTAAAGAAAAATCAACGGCGACAATATTGGCTATATGTCTTGATCGAGTTACAGGTGGTGAACGTATAAAAGGTGGTGAACGTTTTGCTCGATGCATTCACTGAATATCCTATTAGTTATAAAAGATAAAAATTATATAAGTTATCAAATTAATAGACTTTTCTGCTTTTGCCCAAGTTTCGAATAGCCAAAAGATGTAGCAGGGAGCCAGAACCCTTTAAATCGGAAGCTCACAACTCAGGCACTAACAAATCTAACTATTACTACGAAGCAGAAAATTTTGGATGTCTATCAATTTAATCGCTTAAAATAATTTTTCGTTGAAATTTAAAGAAATTTTAGAGAAGAAATAGAAAATTCTATGTCCTAAAAACTAGAGCGTCGAGAAATGAGAAAGAAAAAGAGCGCGTCGAAAAAACGTCGAAAAATAAAAGGTCGAAAAATATTAAAAAGAACGTAGCGTGTCGAAACTAAAAAGTCTAAAAACTAAAATTTAAAACTTACGTCTAAAGATATTAAAGCTTAAAAGAAATTCTATATCCTAAAACGGCAATAACTTAAAAAGTACTAAAATTTATAAAACGGCGTCGCAAAATTCTAAAGCACCTAAATCATAGTCTAAAGAAAAAGTACTTAAGGGATTTTACGGCAAAGCCTAACATCTAGAAATAAAAATAAATATGGCAAAATACTAAGTTTAAAACTAAGTACGAACGAAAAATACAAATATTACGCTAAAACAAATAAAAAGATACAAAATATAAAAAATAAACTTAAAGTTGTAAAAAGTACAATTTTTATAAAAATATTATTTTTATATTATTTATTTTATAAAAGTATTAATTTTTATATATTAATTAAAACTAAATTAAACTTAAAATACAAATTAAATAAGAAAACTAAAATTAAAAACTAATTAAAAAAAACTAACCCTAAATAGGGTTTTAATTAATAATAATAATAATAATTATTACTCCGTAATTATTGCAGTTGGCAGTCAAACCTGGCGTGTCAGACAGGGCCATGTGATCGCATGGTCTGAGCGTTTTAAATCCATGCGGTCGCATGGATTAGGGTTTCGGGCCAGGATTGGGCTGCTACAGTATTTTGGTCCGAGTGGTTTTATATATTTTTTTTTTCTGTTTTTAGATTATATAAAATATATATATAACTTAAATAAAAATTTAATTTTAAAAACTAAAATAAAAATACTTTTTAACTTTATATATATTTAACAACTCTTAATAACAAATATATAGATTTTGTTTTTCTTTTCTTTTTATATTTTTATATTTTCAATATTTAAAACGTATTTTTACAAAAACATATTTTTACAAAAGTAAACTAATTTTTTTTTTATATAGCGTTTCGTTTTCGGCGTTTAAGCAGTTTCCCCGGCAGCGGCGCCAAAAATACTTGATGTTAAAGCGAAGGGGTACAAAATACTATTAATTTTTACAAGGAAATACTTTTAAATACGATACAATTTTACACAAGTTATTTATTTATTTATAGAATGGATATACCTAAACCTTGCTACAACACTTATAGGCAGTGTACCTAATCGTACAGTAGTGTAGTTTTTAGTAAGTCCGGTTCGTCCACAGGGAACTCGCCAAGTTTAACGCTATATTTTTAAAACTATATTTGTATAAATATAAATATATATATAACTAGTATTATTATTATAAAAGGGGGATTTTACCGTTTAATGACCTGTTTGTCGATTTTAAAACTTTAGTCGCAGTTAAAACCTAATGTAAAATATTAAAAAAATAAATATAACTTAAATTAAAGCATAAAGTAAATAACGAAAATAAAATTGCGATAATTAAAAAGTACGATAAATTAATAGTGCAATTAAATAAAATGACAGTAAATAAAAGTGCGATAATGATAATGCTAAAAACGAACATATATTTCATAGCATTATTCCTCAAGAAAGACAAGCTTTTAGTTGCAATTGTTCTATTTACAAGTAATATTCGTTTAAATAATAAAAGGTGAAGACAAAAGACAGATTCGACGAATTGAAGACGCAAACGACCAAAAAGCTCAAAAGTACAAAATACAATCAAAGAGGTTCCAATTATTGATAAGAAACATCTCGAAATTACAACAGTACAAGATTCAAAATGGAAAGTACAAGATATTAAATTGTACGCAAGGACGTTCGAAAATCTGGAACCGGGACCAGAGTCAACTCTCAACGCTCGACGCAACGGACTAAAAATTACAAGTCAACTATGCACATAAATATAATATAATATTTAAATAATTCTTATAATTATTTATATATTATATAATATATTATAAACCGTCGGCAAGCTAGGAGCCAAGGCTGTGTGAGCTGGAAATACGAACTCCGCGAGTTGCGGAGTTTGTAGTGAAAAAATTACGCGAGTCGCGGAGCCCCAAAGTTTCAAAATCCCTATAAAAGCCAGCGCAATTCGACGTAAAAAATATCCATAATCTATCTCTCTCTAAATATATACGTAAATATATATATATATAATTTATATTTTAATTTTAATTTTAATTTTAAATCCTAATAATAAGGGTATGTTAGTGTCATAACCCGTCCTTAACCATAAGAACGTGTTAGATAACGTATGATTTCATTGCGAGGTATTGACCTCTATATGCGACATTTTTAAAAGAACAACTGCATATATTTTACATTACAAACCATAATTCTTATTTTGATACAAGCTTTAGACAAAATAAAGATGATTATCGTTTAGCGATAATCTTAGACTTACAAACTTTACATGTGATGATAACAATACGATTTCTAGCATATTTTACATTACAAATCCTCCGATATGCAGTTTTATTTTTGACACAAATATGCATACTCAAGATCTTGTTTAAATTCAACATGTTGCAGCGGAAGCTTCTAATTATCACCTGAGAATAGACATGTTTAAAACATCAACATAAAGTTGGTGAGATATAGGTTTAATGCCGGCAGCGATATAAATATAGACCACAAGATTTCATATATAAACATTTTAATAAAAATATTCTAAGTGGTTGAGCACTTGGTAACCATACTTAACATTTAATCACGTCGCATATTCCCTTTATTATGAAATCTTACTACACCGTACCAAGTGTAGTCACAAAACGAAGTACTGTGCAACCGTTGAATACTGGTCGTCCAGTCCGGTTGGGGTTGTCAGGCCCGATAGATCTATCAACAGGATTCGCGTTTACAATACCGCTGTAAATAACAGTTACCAAGCTACAGGGAAGTATGCCAGTGGTACAACTCAACGTAGAATATATTTTTCAGTTACTTGTGTCCATAACGTAAAACATAAAATACATGTATTCTCATCCCGAAATACTTAGAGTTTAAAAGTGGGACTATATACTCACTTTTGTCTTGAAGATATGTAATTTCGACTTGGTCTCCGATTGATATCACGAACCTATCCATATATAGTTTATCAATATATTTCTATTTTAAACAATCGTCACATATATATACTTTTTATACTTTTAATAGTTTTAATAATTTCTTAGTCCGTAGTTAGCAGTCCGATGTTAGTAATTCAATTTTAATGGTTCATTTTTAGGTGTTTAATAAACCCCCAATGAAATAAATAAAAACCCCCATCGTATATGTATTGGTCGAGATTAATCTTGACCCACGGTACCGGTGTTGTCAAATGACGTGTTGCGTACATAAAGTACCGGTGTTGTCAAATGACGTGTTGCGTACAATCATGGGATCTTATGATTAATCTTCTCGTATTGTTTACGGGTGATCCTGAACCATATAAAATTAAATTATGAGTACATATATATAAAATATCATGTTATTTTAAAAAGATGTGATTTATTTAATTTTCTCCAATTATTTTCGTAGCTAAACTAGTCTTAGATATCCGATCTCGTTTTGGTCATAGTTTCTTCGTTACAACTCCGTTTTCGTTGATTCAACTTGCCACTTCCTTGGATCGAGTCCCTCTTTAAGACTATGAACTGTAAATACCTTAGTTTGTATTCTAAATCACAGGTCATAGGTCAAACTTTAGTGAAACTTATGGAGTTGATCATTTTCCATCATGTAAACAACCTTAAATGATTATTTTTCTAAAAATACTTATACTTTGAGTTAAATCATGAAATTTTTATGTGTTAACATATTCATAGTAAATATCAATTTTCCAGAAAATAAGCCTCCAATTCAAAGTTCAAAATAGTTTTTAATTATCCAACCCAAAACAGCCCCCGGTTGCACTCCGACGTCGTAAATTCAGTTTTTAAGGTGTTCTTTGAAAAACCAAGTTATACCTTGTTAAGTTAGCATATAATTAAGATATGTTACAGGTCTTGAAGTATTTTAAAAGTTAAGTTAGAAGGATCTATTTAGTTTGTGAACAAGTTTGAAATCATTCAAACTATGTTCTAGTTTATAAACTCTTATATATATAGCTTTAAATATATGAATTGAAAAAGAGTTGAAGTAGAGTTTTTACCTCAAGTTTAAAATGTAAAGTTGCTGGAAAGAAGTAGTAAAATAAAAGTTGAGGGAGTTCTTGCAAGTGTGTGTGAAAATTGGAAGTAAAATTTGGAAAATGAATGTGTAAAAATGAGTTAGAAATGGTGCTTATTTATAGGCTTGAAAATTTGGTTTTTAGTGAAAATATCTAAGATAAGTTAAAATTTATTATGTCATGAATGACATATTATTCCAATAATTGAAGATTTCTATTGGTATATACCAATAGTAAATACTTCTAGAAGCTGTGTATAGTACCCTAGATATACGTATAGGATTATTGAGGAAACGGAACGAGAATTCAAATATAACTATCTTTTGTAAATATACTTATATTGTTTTATGTATAAAAGCCCTTTAAAAATGATTAAATACATTACTTATACGATATATGTATAAACATTATAAATCATCAGTATTTATGTCAAATAACGTTACGTAGGTTATTGTTTTGAAAACTTAAGTTAGTAGTTTCAAAATATACTTATGACTTTTTGTTATTAATACAAAATGAGATATTAAAACATCCTTAGATCATGTTAAATATGTATGTATAATTATCATATATTGTATAGTTCGTGATATCATCGGTCAAACTAGACGGTCAAACGTTGTGTAAAACTCTTTTCAAAAACATAAGTCTCAACAATTTGGATTGCTTATCATGTTGGTAAGGTTTAATTTATGTAAATATTAATATCATAAGTATAGAACGATCGGAAAAGTGCGGGTCGTTACAGTACCTACCCGTTAAATAAATTTCGTCCCGAAATTTTAAAATTGTACCTATTTTGCGTCATCGAGAAACAAGTGTGGATACTTTTGTTTCATCTGATCCTCTCGTTCCCAAGTAAACTCAGGACCTCTTTGAGCATTCCAACGAACCTTAACGATTGGTATGTTGCTCTGCTTGAGCTGTTTAACTTCACGATCCATGATTTCGATTGGTTCTTCGATGAATTGTAGTTTCTCATCGACATGGATTTCTTCAAGAGGAATGGTGAGGTCTTCCTTTGCAAGACACTTCTTAAGGTTTGAGATGTGAAAGGTATTGTGTACTCCGGCGAGTTGTTGCGGTAACTCGAGTCGATAAGCTACCGGTCCAATGCGTTCGATGATCTTGAACGGGCCTACATATCTTGGGTTCAGTTTACCTCTTTTACCGAAACGTATTACACCTTTCCAAGGTGACACCTTTAGCATAACCATGTCCCCAATCTGAAACTCTAATGGTTTCCTTCGGACATCGGCGTAGCTCTTTTGGCGACTTCGGGCTGTTTTCAATCTCTCCTTGATTTGTACTATCTTCTCAGTCGTTTCGTGTATGATCTCGGGACCAGTTAATTGTCGATCTCCTACTTCATTCCAACAGATAGGAGATCTACACTTCCTTCCATACAATGCTTCGAATGGTGCAGCTTTGATGCTCGCATGATAACTATTATTATACGAGAATTCTGCTAACGGTAAATACTTATCCCATCCGTTTCCAAAATCGATCACACATGCCCTGAGCATGTATTCAAGAGTCTGAATTGTTCTTTAACTCTGCCCGTCGGTTTGCGGATGATATGCGGTACTCATATCCAGACGAGTTCCTAGTGCCTCCTGTAGTGATTGCCAGAACTTTGAGGTAAATCTACTATCACGATCAGATATAATGGAAATAGGTATTCCATGCCTTGAAACAACTTCCTTTATATACAATCGTAATAGTTTCTCCATTCTAACCGTTTCCTTTATAGGCAAGAAATGTGCAGACTTGGTGAGACGATCAACAATCACCCAAATGGTGTCGTATCCCCAGGCAGTCTTTGGCAACTTCGTGATGAAATCCATGGTAATACCATCCCATTTCCATTCTGGAATTTCTGGTTGTTGAAGTAACCCTGACGGCTTCTGGTGTTCTGCTTTGACTTTGGAACAAGTTAAACATTCCCCAACATATGTTGCAACGTCTGTCTTCAAATTAGGCCACCAATAATGCGTCTTAAGATCTTGGTACATCTTTCCAACTCCAGGATGTATCGAATATCTTGTCTTATGTGCCTCGTTCAATATCAACTTCCTTAATCCACCCAACTTCGGTACCCAAATACGATTTGCAAAATATCGAATTCCATCTTCCCGCATAACGAGTTGCTTCTCATACTTCTTCATTATTTCATTTCCTATATTTTCTTTAGTAAGTGCTTCTCGTTGAACTTCTTTGATTTGTGAGTTGAGATTCATGCGAATTTTTATGTTCATCGCTCGTACTCGAATTGGTTCTCGTTCCTTTCTGCTTAGAGCGTCGGCCACCACGTTCGCTTTCCCGGGATGATAACGAATTTCACAATCATAGTCATTTATTAACTCAACCCACCTACGTTGCCTCATGTTCAGCTGTTTTTGATCGAAAATATGTTGAAGGCTTTTATGATCAGTAAACACAGTGCATTTAACCCCATACAAGTAGTGTCTCCATATCTTCAATGCAAACACGACTGCTCCCAGTTCTAGATCATGCGTCGTATAATTCCGCTCGTGAATATTTAATTATCGGGATGCGTATGCAATAACTTTCTTTCGTTGCATAAGAACACAACCAAAACCTTGTCGCGAAGCGTCACAATATATTTCAAAATCATCGTTCCCTTCAGGTAACGATAAAATAGGCGCCGTAGTTAACTTCTTCTTCAGTAATTGAAATGCGTTCTCCTGCTCCGAGGTCCATTCGTATTTCTTCCCTTTTTGCATTAATGCTGTCAACGGCTTAGCTATTCGGGAAAAATCTTGAATAAACCTTCTATAATAACCGGCTAAACCCAAAAATTGGCGTATCTGCATTGGTGTTTTAGGAGTCTCCCATTTTTCAATGGCTTCAATTTTTGCTGGATCAACCTGAATTCCTTTGCTACTAACAACGTGGCCAAGAAATTGCACTTCTTTCAACCAGAAAGCACACTTAGAAAATTTAGCGTATAGCTGTTCTTTTCTCAACAACTCTAATATCAACCTTAAATGCTGCTCATGCTCTTGCTCACTCTTGGAATAGATAAGAATGTCATCAATGAAAACGATAACAAACTTATCTAAATACGGACTACAAACTCGATTCATGAGGTCCATGAATACAGCTGGCGCATTCGTCAATCCAAACGGCATGACCAAAAATTCGTAATGACCATAACGTGTCCGAAAAGCAGTTTTCAGAATGTCCTCTTCTTTGACACGTAGTTGATTATAGCCCGATCTTAGGTCGATTTTCGAATAAACACATGATCCCTGGAGTTGATCAAATAAGTCGTCAATTCTCGGTAGTGGATACCGATTTTTGATAGTTAACTTATTTAATTCACGATAATCTATACACATCCTAAAAGATCCATCTTTCTTTTTAACAAATAGAATCGGAGCTCCCCACGGTGAAGTACTTGGTCGTATGAATCCATGATCCAGTAATTCTTTTAACTGACTCTGAAGTTCTTTTAACTCGGACGGTGCAAGTCTATATGGAGCACGATCCACTGGTGCGGCTCCTGGTACTAAATCTATTTGAAATTCTACAGATCTAAATGGAGGTAATCCCGGCAACTCTTCCGGAAAAAAACTTCAGGAAAATCTCTTGCCACAGGCACGTCGTTGATGCACTTCTCTTTTTCTTTCTTTTCGACTTTATTAACATGTGCTAAGATAGCATAGCACCCTTTCTTCAAGCACTTTTGAGCTTTCAAATAACTAATGAGTTTTAGCTTTGAGTTACCCTTCTCTCCATAAATCATCACCGGCATTCTATCCTTACAAGGAATGCGAATTGCCTTCTTGGCACACACAACTTCAGCTCCTACTTTGGACATCCAGTCCATGCCGACTATTACATCAAAACTTCCTAATTCTACGGGTATTAAGTCAATTTTAAATGTTTCTCCGGCTAAATTTATTTTACAATCACGGCAAATTTTATCGGCTTTAATTAGTTTACCATTAGCTAACTCAATCATGTACTTAGCATCTAGAGGTAATGATGAACAATTCAATTTAGCGTAAAAGCCTCTACTCACGTAACTTCTATCGGCACCAGTATCAAATATAATAGATGCGGATAAGTTATTAATGGTAAACGTACCCGTAACAAGCTCCGGGTCTTCACACGCCTCTCTAGCATTAATAACAAATGCTCTTCCACGTGCAGATCCATTATTCTTCTCTGGATTCGGACACTGGCTCTTATAGTGACCTTGTTTTCCACACCCATAACAAGTAATGGTAGTCAAAGCAGTTCTATTTGCATTGGTGGCAGGAGTCTTGGTACCATTTGTATTTGTAACGAGAGCCCTACAATCTTCAGCAAGATGACCCTTTCGATTACATTTGTTGCATACCACATTACAGTAGCCAGAGTGATGTTTGTGGCATCGGTTGCATAAAGGATTTTGTCCTTTGTAACCAAAGCTTGAACCACTACCTGCACCTTGCATGGTTTCTTGTTTCTTAAAAGATTGTTGTTGTTTACCTCGATCATAATTTCCATTCCACTTTCTTTTGTTACCTGATACCTTCACATCAGTATTGGATGCTTTCTTATCCATGATGACCTGATCCATTAGCTCGTTTGCCATGGTTATAGCTTCATGAATTGTCTTAGGTTTCGATGCTGTAACGTTTGCCTTGACCTTTTTGGGCAAACCATCTTTGTACATTTCAATCTTCCGTTCTTCGGTTGGAACCAATTCAGGACATAGCAAAACTAATTCCATGAATCGCTGATTGTAGTTGGTGATTTCAGTACCAACAACCTTCAGGCTTCGTAATTCATCTTCCAACTTCCTAACCTCGTTCCTTGGACAATACTCGTTGATTAACATTGTTTTGAATTCTTCCCAAGGAGTATCATAAGCTACATCTCCTCCTACAGCCTTCACATAATTTTTCCACCACGTGAGTGCACTATCTTGTAAAGTGCACGATGCATACTTGGTCATGTCCTTTTCAACACAACCACTTATTTTAAACACAGTCTCCATCTTTTCTATCCACCGGGTTAAACCGATCGGTCCTTCTGTTCCACTGAATGATGAGGGCTTGCAAGCTTGAAAAGTTTTGTAAGTGCACCCCACACGAGGATTTGGGTTAACTGCAGCACCTCTTGCAGCCTCGACCCATAACATTCTGTCGTTCACTCGCTGATTGATGAGTTCCTGGATTTCTTGTTCCGTCATTCGGTTCAATCGCGCCATATTCTTCTATAAGAATGAAAAGAAAATAATTATTCACATGGAATATTATAGATGTAGTGTATATTTACAGTACATTATAGCTTATTAATAATATGAACCAGGTATTATTATAAAAGCCTTTTCTTCTTATTAGCGTTTTATAATTATATCTAGGGTAGTACCTACCCGTTAATGTCCATACTTAATAGCTTAGTACAGAATCAATTACTACCATCTAAGTAATACTTAACCATGGAAAATTATTGCATTTCACACTTCACTATTTTACATATGCTTATCTTACATCGAACATTAAGCAAACCACACTAATAATATTATACAAAACATTATATGATCCCATGGTTTAATACGGCAGCGCATCGTTTGGTCTATTTTCTAGGACGTTTAGGTTCAAAGAATCGCTTAACGCTTATCCTGGCTGTCTGCCTATATTTTGGCTGTGGGGCTGAAGAACTGGATGCCGGGATAGAACGAATAGGAATAGCGGGAATAGGGGTGGTAGTGTCTAGTGGAGTTGGTGCCACATCATCCTTACTAAACTCGGGATTTGAATTTTCTAATTCATTAGCCTTTCGTTTCTTTCCTAGTTCGAACTCGTCTTTTGTAATTTCCTGTATTTCTTCCTCGGGTTCACTTTCCTCCTCGGGTTCACTTTCCTCCTCGGGTTCACTTTCCTCCTCGGGTTCACTTTCCGGGTTCTCTATAGTCGGTTCATCCGGAATTTGTGAGTCTTCCCCAAAGATATTATTTTCGTCATCGGATAGGTTAATGACTGGAACACCATCTGAAGATTCTGGTTCGGAGTCGCTGAATGTGATAACAAGTTTTGAGCCCGACATCTATCATACAACAACTAACCCATTAGTACTACATAATATTTACATATAAATTTTAACCAACAATGATAAGCAATGGTTTTTAAATCAGACCCGGTCAAAGTCCAGACTTACTAATGTATCCTAACGACTTATCGGTTAGACACACTAATGCAAACCTGGTTCGCTAAGACCACCGCTCTGATACCACATGTCATAACCCGTCCTTAACCATAAGAACGTGTTAGATAACGTATGATTTCATTGCGAGGTATTGACCTCTATATGCGACATTTTTAAAAGAACAACTGCATATATTTTACATTACAAACCATAATTCTTATTTTGATACAAGCTTTAGACAAAATAAAGATGATTATCGTTTAGCGATAATCTTAGACTTACAAACTTTACATGTGATGATAACAATACGATTTCTAGCATATTTTACATTACAAATCCTCCGATATGCAGTTTTATTTTTGACACAAATATGCATACTCAAGATCTTGTTTAAATTCAACATGTTGCAGCGGAAGCTTCTAATTATCACCTGAGAATAGACATGTTTAAAACATCAACATAAAGTTGGTGAGATATAGGTTTAATGCCGGCAGCGATATAAATATAGACCACAAGATTTCATATATAAACATTTTAATAAAAATATTCTAAGTGGTTGAGCACTTGGTAACCATACTTAACATTTAATCACGTCGCATATTCCCTTTATTATGAAATCTTACTACACCGTACCAAGTGTAGTCACAAAACGAAGTACTGTGCAACCGTTGAATACTGGTCGTCCAGTCCGGTTGGGGTTGTCAGGCCCGATAGATCTATCAACAGGATTCGCGTTTACAATACCGCTGTAAATAACAGTTACCAAGCTACAGGGAAGTATGCCAGTGGTACAACTCAACGTAGAATATATTTTTCAGTTACTTGTGTCCATAACGTAAAACATAAAATACATGTATTCTCATCTCGAAATACTTAGAGTTTAAAAGTGGGACTATATACTCACTTTTGTCTTGAAGATATGTAATTTTGACTTGGTCTCCGATTGATATCACGAACCTATCCATATATAGTTTATCAATATATTTCTATTTTAAACAATCGTCACATATATATACTTTTTATACTTTTAATAGTTTTAATAATTTCTTAGTCCGTAGTTAGCAGTCCGATGTTAGTAATTCAATTTTAATGGTTCATTTTTAGGTGTTTAATAAACCCCCAATGAAATAAATAAAAACCCCCATCGTATATGTATTGGTCGAGATTAATCTTGACCCACGGTACCGGTGTTGTCAAATGACGTGTTGCGTACATAAAGTACCGGTGTTGTCAAATGACGTGTTGCGTACAATCATGGGATCTTATGATTAATCTTCTCGTATTGTTTACGGGTGATCCTGAACCATATAAAATTAAATTATGAGTACATATATATAAAATATCATGTTATTTTAAAAAGATGTGATTTATTTAATTTTCTCCAATTATTTTCGTAGCTAAACTAGTCTTAGATATCCGATCTCGTTTTGGTCATAGTTTCTTCGTTACAACTCCGTTTTCGTTGATTCAACTTGCCACTTCCTTGGATCGAGTCCCTCTTTAAGACTATGAACTGTAAATACCTTAGTTTGTATTCTAAATCACAGGTCATAGGTCAAACTTTAGTGAAACTTATGGAGTTGATCATTTTCCATCATGTAAACAACCTTAAATGATTATTTTTCTAAAAATACTTATACTTTGAGTTAAATCATGAAATTTTTATGTGTTAACATATTCATAGTAAATATCAATTTTCCAGAAAATAAGCCTCCAATTCAAAGTTCAAAATAGTTTTTAATTATCCAACCCAAAACAGCCCCCGGTTGCACTCCGACGTCGTAAATTCAGTTTTTAAGGTGTTCTTTGAAAAACCAAGTTATACCTTGTTAAGTTAGCATATAATTAAGATATGTTACAGGTCTTGAAGTATTTTAAAAGTTAAGTTAGAAGGATCTATTTAGTTTGTGAACAAGTTTGAAATCATTCAAACTATGTTCTAGTTTATAAACTCTTATATATATAGCTTTAAATATATGAATTGAAAAAGAGTTGAAGTAGAGTTTTTACCTCAAGTTTAAATTGTAAAGTTGCTGGAAAGAAGTAGTAAAATAAAAGTTGAGGGAGTTCTTGCAAGTGTGTGTGAAAATTGGAAGTAAAATTTAGAAAATGAATGTGTAAAAATGAGTTAGAAATGGTGCTTATTTATAGGCTTGAAAATTTGGTTTTTAGTGAAAATATCTAAGATAAGTTAAAATTTATTATGTCATGAATGACATATTATTCCAATAATTGAAGATTTCTATTGGTATATACCAATAGTAAATACTTCTAGAAGCTGTGTATAGTACCCTAGATATACGTATAGGATTATTGAGGAAACGGAACGAGAATTCAAATATAACTATCTTTTGTAAATATACTTATATTGTTTTATGTATAAAAGCCCTTTAAAAATGATTAAATACATTACTTATACGATATATGTATAAACATTATAAATCATCAGTATTTATGTCAAATAACGTTACGTAGGTTATTGTTTTGAAAACTTAAGTTAGTAGTTTCAAAATATACTTATGACTTTTTGTTATTAATACAAAATGAGATATTAAAACATCCTTAGATCATGTTAAATATGTATGTATAATTATCATATATTGTATAGTTCGTGATATCATCGGTCAAACTAGACGGTCAAACGTTGTGTAAAACTCTTTTCAAAAACATAAGTCTCAACAATTTGGATTGCTTATCATGTTGGTAAGGTTTAATTTATGTAAATATTAATCTCATAAGTATATAACGATCGGAAAAGTGCGGGTCGTTACAGTTAGCGAATGTTGTAAGGGTGTAAGTCAAAATTATGTCCGTGTAACGCTTACGCTATTTTTAATCATTGTAAGTTATGTTTATATTATTTTCATTAATGTCTCGTAGCTAAGTTATTATTATGCTTATATAATACCGAAGTAATCATGATGTTGGGCTAAAAATATTAAAATTGGGTAATTGGGCTTTGTACCATAATTGGGGTTTGGATAAAAGAACGACACTTGTGGAAATTAGACTATGGGCTATTAATGGGTTTTATATTAACTAAACAATACCTTGTTAATTTAATATACAAACTTATAATTCGACGTATTTATATATAACCACATACGCTTTACTGGGTACGGTGGGCGGGATATCTATAAATACCAATAATTATTCATTTTACCGGATACGAAACTGGATTAATAGTTAATAGACTTATTGAAACAGGGGTGAATAACATTCAAGGGTAATTGGTGTAATTGTTAACAAAGTAGTAAAACCTTGATTTACACGCAGTCGATAACCTGGTGTATTCATTAAACAAAGTATTAAAACCTTGTTACAATTCGAATCCCCAATTAGTTGGAATATTTGACTTCGGGAATAAGAATAATTTGACGAAGGCTTTCGCTCTTTATATTTATGACTGATGGACTATTATGGACAAATCCGTATGGACATATTAAATAATCCAGGACAAAGAACAATTAACCCATGGGCATAAAACTAAAATCAACACGTCAAACATCATGATTACGGAAGTTTAAATAAGCATAATTCTTTTATTTCATATTTAATTTCCTTTATTTTATATTTAATTGCACTTCTAATTATCGCATTTTTATTTATTGTTATTGTATTGAATTGCACTTTTAATTATCGCATTTTTTAATTATCGCAAGTTTATTTTATCGCACTTTTATTTATTGCAATTTCATTATCGTTATTTATTTTACGCTTTAAATTAAGTTGTATTTAATTTTAATATTTTACATTAGGTTTTAACTGCGACTAAAGTTTTTAAAATCGACAAACCGGTCATTAAACGGTAAAAACCCCCTTAATAATAATAATAATATTACTTATATATATATTTGTATTTTTATAAAATAAAACTAATATAGCGTTAAGCTTTGTTTAAAGATTCCCTGTGGAACGAACCAGACTTACTAAAAACTACACTACTGTACGATTAGGTACACTGCCTATAAGTGTTGTAGCAAGGTTTAAGTATATCCATTCTATAAATAAATATATATCTTGTGTAAAATTGTATCGTATTTAATAGTATTTCCTAGTAAAATTTAATAGTATTTTATACCCCTTAGCTTTAACCATCAAGTATTTTTGGCACCGCTGCCGGGGAACAATCTAACTTAAAAGCCGGAAGCGCAACGCTATATAAAATAAAAATAAAAAATACGTTTTTGTAAAAATACGTTTTAAATATTCGAAAACATAAAAAGAAAACAAAAATATAAATATTTTTAAGAGTTTGTTAAATATTTAAGTTTTAAAAAGTTTCTTTATTTTTATTTTATAAAAATATAAGTTTTATTTAAATATTTTGTGTTTATTTAAAACATAAAATCAAAACCGAAAAAAATATATAAATCTATTTTTAAGATTTTTATAAAATTATAAAATATTTCTATTTTTATTTTCGTTTTTTAAAATATAAGTTTTATTAAATTTATATAAATATTTTAATTAAATTAAAAACAGAAAAAAAAACCTGTCGAACGATTTTGGCCTGCACCTAAACTGAAATTTCAAACCCCACGACTCGCGGAGTTTGTTGCCTGGAGTACCGCAACTCGCGGAGCCGTCTGACACGGGTTACACAGAACCCTAATTTCGCATTAATTACGGATTTTATTATTATTATTAATAATAAACCCTAATTAGTTTAATTATTATTATAATTAGTTTAAGTTTTTAAATTAAATTGTATTTTAAATTTTAATTAGTTTTAAATAAATTAATAGTTTTATAAAATAAATTAAATAAAAATAATATTTTTTATAAAAATTGAACTTTTTACAACTTTTAGTATATTTTTATATTTTGTCCCTTTTTATTTGTTTTAGCGTAATTTTTGTATTTTTCGCTCGTTTTTAGTTTTAAGCTTAGTTTTTGCCATAGTTATTTTTACTTTTAGATTTTTAGGCTTTGCCGTAAAATCTCTTAAGTGCTTTTTCTTTAGACTAAGATCTAGGTGCTTTAGAATTTTGCAACGCCCTTTTAAGTTTTAGTACCTTTTTAAGTTATTGCCATTTGAGATATAGTTTTACTTGTAAGCCTTAATATTTTTAGACGCAACTTTTAATTTTTAGTTTTTAGTTCCTTTTTAAGTTTAGACGCGCTACTTTCTTATTTTTATTTTTATTTTTCGACGCCTTTTATTTTTCAACCCTTTTCTTTTTCAACCTTTTTCGACGCGCTCTTTTTCTTTCTTATTTCTCTCCATTCTAGTTTTAGGACATAGATTTTTATTCTACTTCTTATCTAAATTTCTTAAAATTACGAAAATTTATTTTAAGTGGTTAAATTGATAGACATAAAAATTTTATGGTTCGTAGTAATAGTTGGATTTGTACGTGGACCGGGTTATTGGAGCCAAACAGTACTCAATTATATTGAGACCAAACGAATCCTGCCCCTCTGCTGCATCTTTTGGCTATTCGAAACGTGGGCAAAATCAGAAAAGTCTATTAATTGGATAACTTATATAATTTTTCTTTCCTTTTAAAAACTAATAGGATATTCAATGAATGCACCGAGCAAGACGTTCACCACCTTTTGTACGTTCGCCACCTGTAACTAGATCAAGACATCTAGCAAATATTACCGCCGTTGATTTTTCTTTAGAATCGTCATCCAGTCGACCAAGTACTCCAATTCAAATTTCCGATAATCCATTTTTTGAACCCGACCTCACAATTGAGAATCCGGAGAATATTCAGGAACAATTCATAGATCCTGAACCATTAATTTTTCCTCCGGAACCACCAATCATTCAAACAGAGATTGTTGAGGAATGAACCATTAAATCAGAATCCTCTAGTGATTCAGATTCAACAAATTCAATTATGGAGAATCTGGAACCTTTAAGTATGGAAGACCGAATGAGAGCTAAACGCACTGGCCAAGGTCACGCAATTACTCATCCAGACATTAATGCGCCAGATTATGAAATCAAAGGACAAATTCTACACATGGTAACTAATCAATGCCAATTTAGTGGTGCGCCGAAGGAAGATCCAAATGAATATCTTCGTACCTTTAATAGAATCTGCACACTATTTAAAATAAGAGAAGTTGAAGATGAACAGATATATCTCATGTTATTTCCCTGGACTTTAAAGGGAGAAGCCAAAGATTGGTTGGAATGGTTACCTGAAGGGGCGATTGATACATGAGACGTTTTAGTTGAAACTTTTCTTAAACAATTCTTTCCGGCATCTAAAGCCGTAAGACTTCAAGGAGAAATTGTTACGTTCACACAGAAACCAAAGAAACTCTATATGAGGAGTGGACAAGATTTGAAAAGTTATTGAGAGGATGTCCGCAACATGGTTTAGACACCTGTCAAATAGTACAAATATTCTACCAAGGATGCGACATCACTACAAGGAAAGACATCGATATAGCAGCTGGTGGTTCTATTATGAAGAAAACAGAAACTGATGCTTATAAAATTATTGATAACACTGCTTCCCACTCACATGAGTGGTACCAAGAAAAAGATATCGTTAGATCATCTAAAGCAGCCAGAGCCGATTCTAGTCATGTCTTAGATTCCATTTCCGCAAAGATAGATGCTGTCGAGAGACGAATGGAAAAGATGACTAAAGATATCCACTCAATACGAATTAGTTGTGAGCAGTGTGGAGGACCACATTTGACAAAAGATTGTCTTAGTATTGAACTAACAATGGAACAAAGAGAGAATATTTCATACATAAACCAAAGGCCTGGAAATAATTATCAGAATAATTATCAACCGCCAAGACCGATTTACAATCAAAACCAGAATTATAACCGAAATGTTCCAAACAACAACCAATAAGGTCCTAGCAATCAACAAGTATCCAATAATACTTACAATCAGCAAAGACCTAATTTTCAAAACAAACCACCATAACTCGATGATAAAAAGCCGAATTTAGAAGATATGATGACGAAGCTAGTTGAAACTCAAACGCAGTTTTTCACATCTCAGAAACAAACCAATGAACAAAATGCTCAAGCATTTAGAAATCAACAAGCTTCTATTCAAAACTTGGAACAAGAAGTAAGTAACCTAGCAAGGTTAATAGGTGAAAGAAAACCGGGAAGTTTACCTAGTGATACAAATGCAAACCCCCGGAATGAAACAGCCAAAGCCATTACCACAAGAAGTGGTACAACACTTAAACCACCTGAAATACCTGTAATTTCTGATGAAGCTATTCCTACTCCACAAGAACCACAACCTGATCAAGATAAGGAAAAAGAACTGGTAGTTGAAAAGGTTAATGAAGATAACACAGTTAAGGATAAACCTTATGTTAAACCATACCAACCACCACTTCCTTACCCGAGTAAAATGAAAAAAGAGAAACTTGAAGCCGAGCAATCCAAATTCTTGGATATGTTTAAATAGATAAATGTAAATCTTCCTTTCATTGATGTGATTTCAGGAATGCCTAGATATGCTAAATTTCTGAAAGATCTAATCACAAATAGAAAGAAAATGGAAGAACTCTCGGCCGTTACTATGAATGCTAATTGTTCTGCAGTGCTGTTGAATAAGATACCAGAAAAACTATCTGATCCAGGAAGTTTCACAATTCCATGTTTTCTGGGTAGTCTTAGTTTAATAGAAGCATTGGCAGACTTAGGTGCTAGTATAAATTTAATGCCGTATTCACTATACACTAAACTAGACCTTGGAGAATTGAAACCAACAAGAATAAGCATATAACTAGCCGATTGATCAATAAAATATCCTAGAGGGATAATGGAAAACATGCTAGTTAAAGTGGGTACTTTAGTATTTCCAGTAGATTTTGTTGTTCTGGACATGGAAGAAGATTCTCAAGTTCCTCTAATATTAGGAAGACCATTCTTAAACACGGCTAAAGCAATGATAGACGTGTTTGGAAAGAAACTGACCCTAAGTATAGAGGACGAGAGTGTTACCTTTTCAGTTGATAGAGCAATGCAACAACCGTAATCTGTAGATGATACATGTTATTATATTCAAACTATAGATTCACATGCAGAATTGTTAGAAGAATTTCCAGAATTACAAGGAACAGGAGAATGTCCTTTAGGAGAAGGAACTGAACCAATTGATGAAACTGAAATGTTAGCTACACTTATAGCTAATGGATATGAACCAACAATAGAAGAAATTCAAATGCTAAAAGAAGAAGACAGATATCGATATAAATCATCGATAGAAGAACCTCCAACATTAGAGTTAAAGCCACTTCCAAACTATTTGGAATACACTTATTTACATGGTGAATCTGAATTACCTGTAATAATATCGTCTTCTCTTACTGAAAATGAGAAATCTCAACTCATTTCTGTGTTAAAAGCTCATAAACCAGCCATTGCATGGAAGATTCATGATATTAAAGGAATAAGTCCTTCGTATTGCACACATAAAATCCTTATGGAAGAAGGTCATAAAACGTATGTGCAACGCCAACGAAGACTAAATCCAAATATGCAAGATGTGTTAAAAAAGAAATTATTAAACTGCTTGATGCAGGTTTAATTTATCCAATCTCTGATAGTCCATGGGTAAGCCCAGTTCAATGCGTGCCTAAGAAAGGTGGCATGACTGTCATCACAAATGAGAAAAATGAGCTTATTCCTACTAGGACTGTAACAGGATGGTGTGTGTGTATTGATTATAGAAAATTAAATGACGCCACCAGAAAAGATCACTTTCCCTTACCTTTTATTGATCAAATGTTGGAAAGATTAGCCAGAAATAGTTACTATTGTTTTCTTGATGGTTTTTTCGGATATTTTTAAATTCCAATAGCACCCGAGGACCAAGAAAAAACCACATTCACGTGCCCTTATGGTACTTTTGCTTACAAACGCATGCCATTTGGACTTTGCAACGCCCCTGCAACCTTTCAAAGGTGCATGATGGCGATTTTTCACGACATGATAGAAGAATGCATGGAAGTTTTCATGGATGACTTTTCAGTCTTCGGTGATACATTTGAATCATGTTTAGTTAATCTTGAACGAATGCTTATTAGATGCGAACAATCAAATCTAGTACTTAATTGGGAGAAATGCCATTTCATAGTTAAAGAAGGCATCGTTCTTGGTCATAAAATTTCAAAGGAAGGAATTGAAGTGGATAGAGCTAAAGTAGATGTAATTGCTAAACTTCCACATCCCACCAATGTTAGAGGAGTTAGGAGTTTTCTAGGGCATGCCAGTTTTTACCGACGTTTTATAAAAAGATTTTTCTAAAATTGCCACTCCTATGAATAAACTCCTAGAAAAGGATGCTCCATTCATCTTTTCAGATGAATGTATCAAATCTTTTAATATTCTTAAAGAGAAACTCACTAATGCGCCGATCATGATAACACCAAATTGGAATCTAACGTTTGAACTAATGTGCGATGCAAGTGATTTTGCAATGGGAGCCGTTTTAGGATAAAGGATTGAAAAAAGATTTCAACCTATATATTATGCTAGTAAGACGTTACAAGGAGCACAAACAAATTACACAACTACTGAAAAAGAACTCCTTGCTATTGTCTTTGGTTTTGACAAATTTCGTTCATATCTCGTTCTAGCAAAAACGGTGGTCTATACCGACCATTCTGCTCTTAGATACCTATTTTCGAAACAAGATGCTAAACCACGATTAATCCGATGGATATTACTCTTACAAGAGTTCGATATTGAAATCTAAGATAAAAGAGGAGCAGAAAATCTCGCCGCTGATCATCTTTCTCGTCTTGAAAATCCCGAATTAGAAGTTCTAAATGAATCGTCCATACAAGACAACTTTTCTGATGAATATCAATTGAAGATAGATTATAATGAAATATCATGGTTTGCAGACTATGCAAACTACTTAGTATGTGGATTCCTTGAAAAAGGAATGTCGTACCAAAAACGAAAGAAATTCTTCAGTGATATAAAACACTATTTCTGGGAAGATCCACATCTGTTTAAAAGTTGTCCCGATGGAATAATACGCCGATGTGTATTCGGAGATGAAGCTAGTAAAATCTTAAACCATTGTCACACAGGACCAACAGGAGGGCATTATGGGCCTCAACTCACAGCAAGAAAAGTTTATGATGCTGGATTCTATTGGCCTACAATTTACAAAGACGCACACCTTCTTTGCAAATCCTGTGATGCTTGTTAAAGGGCCAGAAAAATAAGTCAACGTGATGAAATGCCACAAAATGTCATTCAAGTATGTGAAGTATTTGACATTTGGGGTATTGACTTTATGGGTCCATTTCTAAAATCTCATAATAATCTCTACATTCTCGTAGCCATTGATTATGTATCTAAATGGGCGGAAGCACAAGCTCTCCCAACTAATGATGCACGAGTTGTAGTCAACTTTTTAAAACGTCTTTTTGCAAGGTTTGGAACACCGAAAGCTTTAATAAGTGATCGGGGTACTCATTTCTGTAATAATCAACCTGAGAAAGTTCTTAAAAGATATGAAGTAACTCATAAAATCTCCACCGCATATCATCCACAAACAAGTGGACAAGTTGAAAATACCAACCGAGCTTTAAAACGTATTCTAGAGAAAACCTTAGGATCAAATCCAAAGGAATGGTCCATTAAGTTGGAGGATGCACTCTGGGCTTTTAGAACAGCCTACAAAACTCCAATTGGAACCACACCTTTTAGACTCGTTTACAGAAAAACATGTCATCTTCCAGTAGAAATTGAACACAAAGCATTTTGGGCTTTGAAGACATGTAATCTTGATTTACATGAAGCTGGACGTCTACGATTAAGTCAACTAAACGAATTAGAAGAATTAAGACATGAAGCATATGAAAATTCCTTAATCTATAAGGAAAGAACGAAGAAATGGCATGATAAAAGAATCAGAAGTTCAAAAGAATTCAAAGAAGGAGACAGAGTTCTTCTTTTCAATTCACAATTCAAGCTATTTCCTGGAAAATTGAAATCAAGATGTTCTGGACCATTCATAGTCAAAAGAGTTTTCCCATACGGAACAGTAGAATTAATAAATTCAAATGGGATTGAATTTAAAGTTAATGGTCACAGAGTTAAACATTACATACATGGTCCGATGGAAGTTGACAATGAAGTTAATCAGAATTTCGATACCACAGCTAACTAAGTGTGGGGAGAATCAAGTCTTTAAAGGATAATATGTATTTCTGTTAGAGTTAGATTTTCTGTTTTCGTGTAGTTCTCGAAAATGGAACCCGAATGGTCTTTCCCTAGCAGACCCTAAAGAACTAGTCTTCTCCCCCCATTCTGAATTTTAATTTTTTTTAGGTTTTTACGAAATGAAGACTTCCTGTGAACTAAACCATGGTCTAATGCTACACGCTTTGATCACTAAACGTAATAATGACACACTTCTGAGTGAAATAGTATCATTAATCAGAGGTAAATTGGACGGAGTAAGAAAAGAATCCAGATGCGAAGATAATAAGTTACAATTTGGTAAAGGAAAATCAAAATCCGCAGCGAAAAGAAGAGCACGACACCTTGAAAAATGTCACAAATGCGGAAAATGGTCACACGAAGGTAAATGTTCAAATAATCAAACCTATTCAAATACCGAATTTGTTACTTTATGCAGAGATGGACCGTTCATATGTTTAGAAGAAAAAATATTAAATGCTCGAGGTTACGCCTATGTAGCCATGGAAAATCAATTAGTCCGACTATCTTATGAGTGGGATAGAGCAAATCACTAAGAAATCTATTTCACATGTAAGTCTGTACAGTTTTTATTTTTATTTTTATTTTTATTTTTAACCTTTTGATAATAAACGCTAATTTGTTCGCTATAAAGTATTAAATTGGTATTCGGTGAAATTAGGTCTTGCGACCGAAATTATTGATATCATACAAAAATTTATTACATCACTGCGAAATTTAACGTTTATTCTTAAGGTATAAATATCTTTAATCAATCAACACAAAATATTTCAAAAATTCGTCATGAGTTAAATTAGGTCATGGAACCGAAATTACTTTACCGAAAAGAGGGGCGCATATTTTTGATAATATTTGATTGATTAAAGTGGGATAAAAGCCAAAAAGATTTTTAATTTTATTTTTACCATGTTTTAAAAAAAAAAAATTAATATATAAATATTAATTTAATATTGTAAACTTATTTAAAATTGTAAATATTTGAAAAAATTAATATTTTTAATATAAGTTTGTATGTATAAAATCAAAAATATAATATAAGTTTGGTGTGAATTTTTAATTTTTAAAATATGAATTTTTAATTTTATGTATTTTAAATTTAAGTTTGGTGTGAATTTAAAACAAAAATTTAAAATATTTCGTTAAGTTAAAAATATGATTTTTAAAATTCGTCGTGAGTTGAAGACTAGGTCGTTGAACCGAAATTGCTCTACCCAAGGGAGGGACGAGAACTTTTATTATCATTATTTTTAATCTTATTGAATTAAAGTATGCCAAAAACATTAGAAAACCCAAAAATCTTAGCTTTTAAAACAATCGCTACAAAAAGACAAATTTTAAAATTTTGTCGAGGGACGGACTAGGACATCGATCCGAAACGACCTCGTCCTAAATAACAAAGGAAACAAAATTTTAAAATTAATTACTTAATTGTTTTATAAGTTAAATATTTTTATTAAAAAATATATATAAACACCGCGACTCGCGAAGTTTTAAAGAGAAAAACACCGCAAGTCGGGAGGATAAAAAATCCAGAAAAAAATAAAAACGCTGGAACAGATCAGTTTACACACAAACACCACAAAACTGCGAAAATACACCCAAAAAACACACACAAATTCGCAATTTTTCACCATTTTTCATCAAATCTTTCACAAAATCATGTTGAGAAGGATGCTATCAAGGAATTACTCAAGGAAAACGGTAAATTTCTACACCTAAATACCATTTAATCTGAAAATTAGTGTTCTTGAGCCATTTTATACCCAATTCGATTTTGATGCTTTTTAGTGTAATTATGCTTAAATTGTTTATGTATTATGCTTGTATAACCAAGATTGATGCTATTTAACATGATTAGAAGCCTTAAACTTCAAATTTTGAGTAATCTAGGGTTTGTGTTCTTGAGAAATTTGGGGCTTTTTGATATAAACAGGTTATGGCTGATTTTTGTCATGAATTATTGCTAAATTAAGTAGTGTAACATGTTTAGGTAGTTAAATGATCCAAACTTTGAGCCTAAACATGGTTTTTGAGAATTAAAGTGGACTTTTTCAAGTCTAAAATTCATGAACTTGATTTTTGAGAGATAATGCCATTTGAAACTTGTTTAATTGCTAGTAATGATTATTTTGACATGTTATTTGAGTTGAATGCTTATGAACTTGGCGAACATTTTCGTATATGCTTATTTGAAAAAGCGTAGATTTGATAAAAATATGAAAATGAGCATAAGTTTGATATAAATTGAACATGTCATTGTAATTATTTTGATTGATGATTTTGCTAACACTAATGCATATTTGGATGCACAAAAATTGTGTTTGATGTGTTTTGCAGAGTGAAAGGGGTGAATCTTCATCCAAGCTCGCATTGTTCCTCCTGAGAATGCGGAACAACAGGATGTTGATAGCTATTATAAACAAGATATACCTCATCCAGTTATGACATTTTCAGATATTCACGTGGAAAATTTGCACCCGAACTTGAGATTAGACAGACGTTGGATAGATTATCCAAAATACCAAAGGGGCTTGCATACTCTTCATTCTAAAGCTGTTGAAGTACCTAGGGTAATAGAATGGGGACCATTAGAAGCTGTAGAATTGGCCGAGCCAATTAGAGAATTACTCACATAGAGGTATGGTAATTCTACTTTTAACGATTGGGTACGATTATTCAACATGCGTAGACCTGTATATAAAGTATGGTGTGAAGAATTATTGTGTAGTATAGAAATAAATGATCGGGTAGCTAGTTTAACCGATCGATCTTTTATTAGATTTTTGTTAGGAGGTTCGATGCGCCACATGTCTCTACTAGACATGGCTCAGGCCTTACGTATATATACGCCTGAGGAGCTAGCATTTTCCGATTGTCGAGGGTTGATATTAAATGGTAGGAGGATAGATGAAAGTTTTGATACGCATGGTGTATGGAGTCAAATGACTAGCCATCACCGATTTAAAGGGGGAAATTACTCTTATTTGGATATAGATAGAGCTGAGTTAAGAGTAATTCACAGGTTTCTAGCGAACTCGATTACACAGCGAGGTAAAAATAAGGAAAAGGTAAATGAGCAAGATTTATTTTACCATATGTGTATTCGAGACCCACAAAGCGCTGTAAGTATACCTTATTGTGTGGGTTATTATTTATCAGCTATGGTTAGGGGGATGAGACCGCACAGTATAATAGGAGGTGGTATATTTATTACATTAATTACTGAGTATCTCAATGTGGATATAAGTCGGGGGGAATTATTAATCGAAGAACCAGAACCCCACGATACAATTGGTTTAAATGTATATCATGGTGCTAAAGTTTTGAAGAGGCGAAATAACGCCGTAGTACGATATAATGGAAGACATCCACAGGTTGAGAGAAATCAACAGCAAGGTAATGTGGGAGGGGGAAATGAAATGACAGAAATGCAAAGGTTTATAGCTTCACAAGAGTATGAAAATGCTAGACATCGAGCATTTGAAGATTGGCAAGTTCATCAAAACCAAATCATAGCTCATTGCCAACATGTAGGTAGAAACTATATTCCTACTCCAACGCCCATATTTCCTCCCTGATCTATAGAGATGCAACCACCGTATCCTACTTATAACCCAGCTGAAGCATTTTATAACACATACGGTTATGCATGGAACCCCTACTGGTATCAGTAACAACCCTAGTTTATTTAGTTTTATTTATTTTATTTTTGAAATGTTACTACATTATACACTCATGTTGATATTGTAATAGTTTTTTATAATTTTCTAACTTTTATTATTAGATTTTAATAATTTTTGAATGTGGGGTAATATACCAAACTTCAAAAATATGTATTTATGTTTGCAGTTTATCTTATGTACACAAGAGGGTAAAACAACGCATTTTCAAAGACTGTCATTAAGTTCAGCAAAAGCAACAAATTTTGACGACAAGATGAAAAATAAATGTGATGTAACAACAAGACGGAATGAACAAATGATGTGCACCATTTATCATTCAACACAAACAACAATATGTTTGGAAACTTTGGTAAAATTTAATCATTTTTATACGCTAATCACCCTCAATAATTTAAATTGTTACTGATTTCTTGCAAATGAGGGCATTGCAAGATCTTAAGTGTGGGAAGGGGTTAAATTCTTTCGATTTTTAAAATTTTTACTTTATACACTTGGTTACCATTAGAAATACTAGTAAAGCAGTAGTTATATTAGAATCTAGTGCTCTCTGATAATAAAGAACAGCCCTAGTCTTATATACTGACTACCCAATTCTAGTAAAATTTTTCAAAATTTTCAATTTAATGAACTCAAAATCATGTTTATACATAATTATGAACGATAAAACTAGGTGTTAACACCGAAATTATTGTTACCTCGCAAAGGACATAAATTGAGAAACAAACTAAAATGTTAGAATTCATTTAAAATGGAATAGAGGACAATAAAAAGGAAAATAAAAGCCAAGTGTGGGAAAATTTACCAAGTTATTTTAAACATATGTCACATATTTTTAAAAGATACAATATACTTTTGCTTTGGACTAAACTAAACATTTTTACCCGATTTACTGTAATGAAAGATGGATCTACACGATGAATCAATTCTATCATTAAAAGGAAGTAAAGTCTTCCGAAAAAGACACGCGCTTCTTGATTTAGGTCATGAAGTTGTCGTCCAGACCAGCTGTAGGTTGACGAAAAATCTAGAAAAGTCATCTCTAAAATCAGCAGGAAATCCACGGACCTCAGCATCAAACAGGGTCGCCAAGTGGTCAGATTTATCCTATCCATGAGAAGGATTTATCTCGTACAATGGGGGGCACCGTGCAAATTAGCTGGATAAGACAAATGAATCAGATCCCCAGAAAGGATAATCTCCTTAAAGATCAAAAATCAGCTTTTAAGCCTGATATTACTCAATCCTTGAGATTGACCTTAAAGATTGAGAATTTAAACTCATGGAATTCAATGATATCTAAACTCGAGCTTGAACGAGAAAATATTTTGATCAAAATTACAAACCGATTTGTTTTCTAAAAACCCATTTTCAATGCGTTCATTACCATTGAACGTAAAATCCAAGGAATTCACCTGGAATTCATTAGGTCATCTGAACCAAATCGGGTGTCAACCGTAAGAACGGTGGTTGCATAGCATGGTCAAAGACAGGACCTTATGCCAGACCGGAAAATTATAAGGGTGAGCTTTACTATTGCTCCTACAAAGGATAGTAATTGCGTCCGACACATTATAGACCATAATTAAAAGCATGCCAGGGGACATTGCCTTAACAGTTGCTTGTTCAACGCTTTCCTTTACAACCGGACGGTAGTTTATCGAAAGGTAATATACAGAACAAGTATACTGGACGTGTTGCTTTCCTAATACAAGGTTAGCAAGTGGGTGACACAAAACCACAAGTTTTGAGCTAAAACTTTCAAATCTGAAACCCACCAAACCCACAAAAATATTTTGCAAACACCGGTGAAGGGTTATTCCGGAAAACTTATCTAGGGTAAAAACTAGATTTAATTTTCAAAAGATCAAATGTTTTCATAAAGATCCAATTTCCTTAAAGGATCTAAATTTTATAGTCATGTGGGACTGTAAACCACATCGTTACTACCATTGTTTATACCGCCGTAAAGAAATCACTGATGTACAAAGTGTGAAGAATAAAGAAGTGATTCTAGTATTTCAAGACTATATTGCTTGAGGACAAGCAACGCTCAAGTGTGGGAATATTTGATAATGCTAAAAACGAACATATATTTCATAGCATTATTCCTCAAGAAAGACAAGCTTTTAGTTGCAATTGTTCTATTTACAAGTAATATTCGTTTAAATAATAAAAGGTGAAGACAAAAGACAGATTCGACGAATTGAAGACGCAAACGACCAAAAAGCTCAAAAGTACAAAATACAATCAAAGAGGTTCCAATTATTGATAAGAAACGTCTTGAAATTACAATAGTACAAGATTCAAAACGCAAAGTACAAGATATTAAATTGTACGCAAGGACGTTCGAAAAACCGGAACTGGGACCAGAGTCAACTCTCAACGCTCGACGCAACGGACTAAAAATTACAAGTCAACTATGCACATAAATATAATATAATATTTAAATAATTCTTATAATTATTTATATATTATATAATATATTATAAACCGTCGGCAAGCTAGGAGCCAAGGCTGTGTGAGCTGAAAATACGAACTCCGCAAGTTGCGGAGTTTGTAGTGAAAAAATTACGCGAGTCGCGAAGCCCCAAAGTTTCAAAATCCCTATAAAAGCCAGCGCAATTTGACGTAAAAAATATCCATAATCTATCTCTCTCTCTCAATATATACGTAAATATATATATATAATTTATATTTTAATTTTAATTTTAATTTTAAATCATAATAATAAGGGTATGTTAGCGAATGTTGTAAGGGTGTAAGTCAAAATTCTTTTCGTGTAACGCTACGCTATTTTTAATCATTGTAAGTTATGTTTATATTATTTTCATTAATGTCTCGTAGCTAAGTTATTATTATGCTTATATAATACCGAAGTAATCATGATGTTGGGCTAAAAATACTAAAATTGGGTAATTGGGCTTTGTACCATAATTGGGGTTTGGATAAAAGAACGACACTTGTG
This sequence comes from Rutidosis leptorrhynchoides, assembly GCF_046630445.1. Classification (NCBI taxonomy): domain Eukaryota; kingdom Viridiplantae; phylum Streptophyta; class Magnoliopsida; order Asterales; family Asteraceae; genus Rutidosis; species Rutidosis leptorrhynchoides. The sequence goes on from NC_092334.1 coordinate 392,556,787, forward strand.
GAAATTAGACTATGGGCTATTAATGGGTTTTATATTAACTAAAAAATACCTTGTTAATTTAATATACAAACTTATAATTCGACGTATTTATATATAACCACATACGCTTGACTGAGTACGGTGGGCGGGATATCTATAAATACCAATAATTATTCATTTTACCGGACACGGAACTGGATTAATAGTTAATAGACTTGTTGAAACAGGGGTGAATTACATTTAAGGGTAATTGGTGTAATTGTTAACAAAGTAGTAAAACCTTGGTTTACACGCAGTCGATAACCTGGTGTATTCATTAAACAAAGTATTAAAACCTTGTTACAATTCGAATCCCCAATTAGTTGGAATATTTGACTTCGGGAATAAGAATAATTTGACGAAGGCTTTCGCTCTTTATATTTATGACTGATGGACTATTATGGACAAATCCGTATGGACATATTAAATAATCCAGGATAAAGAACAATTAACCCATGGGCATAAAACTAAAATCAACACGTCAAACATCATGATTACGGAAGTTTAAATAAGCATAATTCTTTTATTTCTTATTTAATTTCCTTTATTTTATATTTAATTGCACTTCTAATTATCGCACTTTTATTTATTGTTATTGTATTGAATTACACTTTTAATTATCGCATTTTTTAATTATCGCAAGTTTATTTTATCACACTTTTATTTATTGCAATTTCATTATCGTTATTTATTTTACGCTTTAAATTAAGTTGTATTTATTTTTAATATTTTACATTAGGTTTTAACTGCGACTAAAGTTTTTAAAATCGACAAACCAGTCATTAAACGGTAAAAACCCCCCTTTATAATAATAATATTACTTATATATATATTTGTATTTTTATAAAATAAAACTAATATAGCGTTAAGCTTTGTTTAAAGATTCCCTGTGGAACGAACCGGACTTACTAAAAACTACACTACTGTACGATTAGGTACACTGCCTATAAGTGTTGTAGCAAGGTTTAAGTATATCCATTCTATAAATAAATAAATATCTTGTGTAAAATTGTATCGTATTTAATAGTATTTCCTAGTAAAATTTAATAGTATTTTATACCCCTTAACTTTAACCATCAGATAATTAAAAGTGCAATTAAATATGAAATAAAGAAAATTAAATATGAAATAATTAAAAGGAATTATGCTTATTTAAACTTCCGTAATCATGATGTTTGACGTGTTGATTTTAGTTTATTCCCATGGGTTAATTCTTCTTTGTCCTGGATTATTCAATATGTCCATACGGATTTGTCCATAATAGTCCATCAGTCATAATCATAAAATGTGGAAGTCTTCGTCAAATTATTCTTATTCCCGAAGTCAAATATTCCAACTAATTGGGGATTCGAATTGTAACAAGGTCTTAATACTTTGTTTAATGAATACACCAGGTTATCGACTGCGTGTAGTCCAAGGTTTTACTACTTTGTTAACAATTACACCAATTACCCTTGAATGTAATCCACCCTTGTTTTAACTAGTCCATTAACTATTAATCCAATCCCGTGTCCGGTAAAATGAACAATTATTGGCATTTATAGATATCCCGCCCACCGTACCCAGTCAAGCGTATATGGTTATATATAAATACGTCAAATTATAAGTCTATATATTAAATTAACGAGGTATCATTTAGTTAATATAAAGCCCATTAATAGCCCATAGTCTAATTTCCACAAGTGTCGTTCTTTTGTCCAAACCCCAATTATGGTACAAAGCCCAATTACCCAATTTTAATATTTAGCCCAACATCACGATTACTTCGGCTTAAATAAGCATAATAATAACTTAGCTACGAGACATTAATTTAAAAAGGTTGAACATAACTTACAATGATTAATAATATCGTAGCGTTACACGGACAGAATTTCGACTTACACCCTTACAACATTCGCTAACATACCCTTATTATTAAAATTAAAATTAAAATTATAATATATATATATATATATATATATATATATATATATATATATATATATATATATATATATGTATGTATACGTTGAAAGAGAAGAAAGAAAAAGATGTGTTTAAGTTCGCTCAAAACTGCGAAATTTATAGGCATGTGGCCACAAAAAGTGGCCCATGCGATCGCATGGATATTAAGCCTACAGGCCATGCGATCGCATGGAGGTCGGATCCAGCTCACATTGCTTTGTTTGCTTTCTTGCCGACGGTTTTTTAATAATAATATAATATATAAATAATTTATAGAATTATTTAAATATTATATTATATTATATTCATGTGCATAGTTGACTTGTAATTTTTAGTCCGTTGCGTCGAGCGTTGAGAGTTGACTCTGGTCCCGGTTCCGGATTTTCGAACATCCTTGCGTACAATTTAATATCTTGTATTTTGCGTTTTGCGGCTTGTACTCTTGTAATTTTGAGACGTTTCTCATCAATAATTGGAACCACTTTGATTGTAATTTGTACTTTTGAGCTTTTTGGTCATTTGCGTCTTCAATTCGTCGAATCTGTCTTTTGTCTTCACCTTTTATTATTTAAACGTATATCACTTGTAAATAGAACAATTGCAACTAAAAGCTTGTCTTTCTTGAGGGATAATGCTATGAAATATATGTTCGTTTTTAGCATTATCAAATATTCTCACACTTGAGCGTTGCTTGTCCTCAAGCAATATAGTCTTGAAATAAAAAGATACTAGAATGACTTCTTTATTCTTCACACTTTGCACATCAGTGATTTCTATACGGCGGAATGAACAATGGTAGTAACGATGTGGTTTACAGTCCCACATGACTATAAAAATTTAGATCCTTAAGGAAATTGGATCTTTATGAAAACATTTGATCTTTTGAAAATTAAATCTAGCTTTCACCCTAGATAAGTTTTCCGGAATAACCCTTCACCGGTGTTTGCAAATTGTTTTTGTGAGTTTGGTGGGTTTCAGATTTGAAAATTTTAGCTCAAAACTTGCGGTTTTGTGTCACCCACTTACTAACCTTGTATTGGGAAAGCAAGACGTCCAGTATACTTGCTCCGTATATTAACTTTCGGTAAACTACCGTCCGGTTATAAAGGAAAGCGTTGAACAAGCAACTGTTAAGGCAATGTCCCCTGACATGCTTTTAATTATGGTTTATAACGTGTCGGATGCAATTACTATCCTTGGTAGGAGCAATAGTAAAGCTCACCCTATAGTTTTTCGGTCTGGCACAAGGTCCTGTCTTCGACCATGCAATGCAACCACCGTTCTTACGGTTGACACCCGATTTGGTTCAGGTGACCTAATGAATTCCAGGTGACTTCCTAGGATTTTACGTTCAATGGTAATGAACGCATTGAAAATGGGTTTTCAGAAAACAAATCGGTTTGTAATTTTAATCAAAATATTTTCTTGTTCAAGCTCGAGTTTAGATATCATTGAATTCCATGAGTTTGTAATTCTCAATCTTTAAGGTCAATCTCTAGGATTGAGTAATATCAGTCTTAAAAGCTGATTTTTGATCTTTAAAGGAGATTATCCTTTCTGGGGGTCTGATTCATTAGTCTTATAAAGCTAATTTTCACGGCGTCCTCCCCATTTTACGAGACAGATCCTCTCATGGTTAGGATAAGTCTGACCACTTGGCGACCCTGTTTGATGCCGAGGTCCGTGGATTTCCAGCTGATTTTCGAGAAAACTTTTCAAGGTTTTTCGTAGACTCTACAACTGGTCTGGACGACAACTTCCTGACCTAAATCAAGAAGCGCGTGTCTTTTTCGGAAGACTTTACTTCCTTTTAATGATGAAATTGATTCATCGTGTAGATCCATCTTTCTTTCAAATATATTATAAGAAATTGGATAAAACTGATAAAATTGTCCAAAACAAAAGTATCTTCAGTTATTTGTATAAAAATATGTGACATATGTTTTAAATAACTTGGTGAATTTTTCCCACACTTGGCTTTTATTTTCCTTTCTTTGCTTTTTTTATTGTCCTCTATTCCATTTTAAATGAATTCTAATATTTTGGGTTGTTTCTCAATTTATGTCCTTTCCGAGGTAACAATAATTTCGGTGTTAACACCTAGTTTTATCGTTCATAAATATGTATAAACATGATTTTGAATTCATTTAATTGAAAATTTTGAAAAATTTTACTAGAATTGGGCAGTCAGTATATAAGACTAGGGCTGTTCTTTATTATCAGAGAGCACTAGATTCTAATACAACTACTGCGTTACTAGTATTTTTAATGGTAACCAAGTGTATAAGTTAAAATTTTAAAAATCCGAAAGAATTTAACCACTTCCCTTACTTAAGATTTTGCAATGCCCTCATTTGTAAAAAAATCAGTAACAATTTAAATTATTGAGGGTGATTAGTGTAGAAAAACGATTAAATTTTACCAAAGTTTCCAAACATATTGGCTTTTGATTGTAAATTGATAAATGGTGCACATCATTTGTTCATTCCGTCTTATTGTTACATCACATTTGTTTTTCGTTTTGTCGTCAAAATTAGTAGCTTAATGCTAGTCTTTGAAAATGCGCTGTTTTACCCTGTTGTATACAATTGACAATATACATACATACAAATATAAACATGCATGGTAATTTGAAATGGGACTTAAAATCCCACTTTCAAATCAAATATAAAATATTAGTACAAAATAATAAAAATATTAAACAATACATTAATGTATCACAATATCATATGTTTAAACATAAATAAATAGAAATAATAAAAATCAAAGAAATCATAAAAATCACCAACGGGAACTATATCAATCTGGATAGGGGTTCCAGTTCATGTCGTCGGTCGGGTTCCATGGTTGGTGATAGGTGTACTGGTAGGCCTGGTTAGGGTCATAGAGAGTATATGGTGGTCTCATTTCGGGCTGGTGTGGAGGATAGTAAGCGGGTCGGGTCGGTACGTAGTGATCCTGAGGTGACAGCCGGCTCATGATCTGACGCTGATGATAGTCACATCTATCATGCTGTCGTTGCCTGGAATGCTCGTAATCATTCCGGGCTTGCCACTACTCCATCTGACTAAATCTCTCCTCGTTTGTCTTTTCCACCTCATCTACACGCTGGTAGACATTTCTCATTAATAATTGGAACGTTTCAAGGTTCCAGATTTTCGAATGTCCTTGCGTACAATTTAATATCTTGTATTTTGCGTTTTGCGGCTTGTACTCTTGTAATTTTGAGACGTTTCTCATCAATAATTGGAACCACTTTGATTGTAATTTGTACTTTTGAGCTTTTTGGTCGTTTGCGTCTTCAATTCGTCGAATCTGTCTTTTGTCTTCACCTTTTATTATTTTAACGAATATCACTTGTAAATAGAACAATTGCAACTAAAAGCTTGTCTTTCTTGAGGGATAATGCTATGAAATATATGTTCATTTTTAGCATTATCAATAGTCATCTCCTCGATCAATCTCCAGGCCTCGTCGGCAGTGAATTTCATGAAGTTACCTTGTGAAACGGCATCAAGAGTAGACTGGTTATTCTGGTTCAGTCCTTTGTAGAAGGTTAAAATTTGAACAGAGCTCTCAAGATGGTGGTTTGAGCATCTACGAAGCAAATGTTTGAATCTTTCCCATGTAGTGTAGAGTGATTCATCATATGCTTGTTGAAAGTTTACGATATCACTCCTAAGTCTGATTTGTTTTGATGGGGAAAAGTACTTGATTAAGAAAGTTGTTGCCATTTCCTCTCATGAGGTGATAGAATTGGGTTCTAACCCCTCGAACCAGGTTTTTGCATGAAGAGTTAAGGAATAGGGGAACAGATACAGACGAACTACATCTTGTTCAACCCCGTTTTGCTTATATGAGTTGGATAAGGAGAGGAATCTATCTAAGTGAGAGTTGGGATCGTTAATTGGTAAGCCATGGAATAGATAGTGATTCTGAATGAGTTGTATGATGCTATGCTTAAGCACAAAAGATGCTCCATTAACCTCTGGATAGAGTATCGGTCCTCCTCGTCCTTCTAACGAGGGTTTGGTGATGTCAGCGAGTGTGATGTGTGTGACCATCGTTGAACTATCGTCACGTAAGTGTGGATCTCGTCGGATGGGTACAATGTATGATATCAGATAGAAGAAAGGATGTGTCGGAAGAATTCTTAACGGTCTAAGTAGGTTAAATCATCCTAAAGGTTTACTAATAAGGAAGTCCATTTTAAATGTTTTAATTAATCTAAATTAAGCTACTATTATTTAACCTAACTACGGTAAACTAGTAACTTCTGACAAAGCTAGTCTCAGTCAAAAGGGTCTCTTAAAAACTAACTAATCTAAACAGCCTCCAAATCGTACTACCGCTCCCCGGCATCGGCGCCAAAAATAACAGTTCCTTATGATATGCCCGAATCGGACGGTTTATTTATGCAGTGTCATTAGGTCGCAAAACGTCAATTCAGGATATCAACAGAAGAAGTTGATTATTTAATTTATGTATTTCTGGGCCTAAATCTAGTATTCCTTCCTATGGGTTAGCAAGGGCAAATATGACCTAGGGTCGTTCCTTGAGCGGTCAAATTTGAAACGAAGCTTATTCAGATAATATAGTAATTAAGATTGGGTTTGTACACAATTTAGTATCCAAGACTAGGGGCCAGGTACACCTTGTGTGGAGAGGCAGGATCCTTTTGGTCCCAATAAATTGGCGACTGTTTGGAAAATCCAACAACCAAGTCCAACCGGTTTATTCTAGACACCACTTTTATCCGGAATATCAAATTTTGTAAAGGCAATAGTTGGGTTGAATAGTTTATATAATTTTAATTAAAATATTAAAGCAATATAATTAAAATAAGCTAGCTAGAATGCAACAGCTAAGGACAGAGAAGACGTGGTTCACTATGATTTAAGATAACGTAGTGTCGGGATAATTGCGAGACACTCATTGGATGGATATACCTTGGTGTAAAAACTAGATTCCCTACTAAGCAGTTTCCCGGTTAGCATGTCACAAGGAACTAGGCTTTAAATATTCTGATCGGATGAGCTATGCTCAACTCCCAACGCTTTAACCGGTTTAAGGATATAAGCGGCCTATCTTGGACGCAATGCATACCTTGAGTGGTTATGATTGTGTTTTGAATCCCTTTCTGTCAATGGTTTGGTAAAATCTAAGGGTTTGTAAACAAATTAGAACCTCTGATAGTTCTCAGTCATCCTTAAAGATTTATAAGCTTAGTTTGTATTGTAGTGCGTTAAATTCCCATTTATGATTTAAACCAGCCTTTGCTTAAATCTACCCAATAAATCCCTTAGTTATCCACCATGTACTAGACTTATAGTGGTTCAATAGCTTCTAACCTTGACCATGATCAAGTGGTCCTATAGTACATCAATACTGTACTCTACTGTTGCCACAGTATTTCCTCGAGTCTTATACTCTTGACCAATGTCTTGATCTGGTCCTATGGTAATTCCCCATGTACTTTATAGTATTTCCGATGGGTTCATACCTTGACCAATGTATAAACACAGATAATTAATTACCTTATAATTGTCAACTTTATAAAAGGTTTTAATCACGTTTATTGGTGGAAGGACGATAATAACGAGGTTTAATATCATAGACAGAAAGCGAGTACGAAATGATAATCAACTCTAACTAACATTATTAAATCATGGCAAACAATCAAGCAATTACTCACACATCATGGCAACAAGCATTTTTAATATTAATAAATCACAAACATCAAACAAGAATATTATAATAAATTAATAAAAGAAAGGATAAATGTTACCAAATAATGTCGGCAGAATAACATTTGTATTTCTTTATAATATCCATAGCGTTACAATGCTTGATAACTTCTATTACTAACTACATACTATTCTCCTATTGATCACTAGAGAGCGACAATAGAGAGATAATTATTTTCCTAATCTCTGTACTTTTCTCTCTCTAGAATCTAGAGAGAGAAAGTAGAGAGAGAACTAATCTCCTATAGATAACTAGAGAGTGGATATAGAGAGATATTTAGAGAGAGAAGTGAAGAATGGTGTGTGTTGAAATGGTGGGATGAAGCCCCCATTTATAGAAAATGCTTGGTGGCGAAGTTGTAAGTAAATTACTGAAAAACCCCTGGCAGGCCGTTTGAAAGGCCGTTTGGCAAGCCGTTTGCCAAGGCCGTTTATGATGCCCGTTTGCCAAGGCAAGCCATTTTTGTTGCCCATTTGCTGGCAGGCCGTGTTTCCTTATGGTAAGCCGTTTGCTGGATCGTAACTTGTCTTTCACCGTTTTCGCTCTAGAATCTTCGTTTTAGCTCCGTTTTTGACTATTCTTGCACCCGCGCGTTCATAATTGAATATACTACAATATGAGATTAAGTAAATAAACTTTTCCAAAAATTATAAAATAAGTTATTTAAACGCGAGTTAATCGTCTTAGCCGGTTTTGCTCGTTTTTCCTCGTTTTTCATCCGTTTTTAGTGATTCTTGAAACATCGCCTTTGTAATTACTAAACCTATCAAATTAACCAACAAATTGATTGTTTTGGTGATAAAATTTAGAACTTTATGGTTTCAAGGATCAATATCGGGGGTAAAAAACGTGACTTTTTGGTCGATATCAGGACACTTTAGGTACTCAACAATTGAAATTTAGGAGAGAGATAATTGTTTAGTGATCAAGGCAATCCATGATTAATATTGAAAGTTGTTTGTTGATCTAATGGTCCTCTTTACTCCATTTAATTGTTTTTAAGGTTGATTAGATAAAGATGAGACTTTGTCATTATATATAACATAAATAGATTACTACTTCTTGATATTATAGTTTTACGTTCTCACCTCCTTCATATTCATATATTACATTTGATGCATTAATATTATTATCACATGAAATTCATATTCTAGGTAAACAAAATTTATCTACATCTGCTAAGTGCTTGAAAATGTTGTGAATTTTGGTGAGCCCTAACAAGAAACTGATAATCCTAGTTATCACTCTTTGAGCAATAAACAGATAAATAACAAGAACACGCATCTATGGCATGTTTAAACACTGTTATTAAAGGAGAGATCTTAGAAGACGTGGGGATGAAACACATTGGTGGGTTGAGGCTATGGCTGAAGTTTCCTTTGGAGGATGCATGCTCCGCTTTCAAGCTCAATACGATGATGAGGTCATTATACTTCTTCACTAGACCACTATCTAAACACTTTGTGGTGGATGAAAGGATGACGTGGGTGGAAGTGATTGGAATGCCACTTTGTGCATGGAAAGCTTAGGCTTAAAAAAATATGGTGGAAATTGTTGGAAGATATATGTTCTTCGATGCCGGTAGTCGTGGTGTTTCTTCTCCTGGTAAAGTATGTGTGGCAACCAGATCAATTGAGGTGATAAATGAGAAAGTGGTAGTGAGCATTAATGGCATGACATTTGACATTACCATTAAAGAAGTGGGTTCCTGGGAAGTGGATTTTAATGAAGAGTAAGAGGATTCGGATGATGAACATAGGGTTTCTATTCCATCAGTTGATGAACAAGAGGTGAGAATTAAAGAAGCAGATGTTCCTGTTCTTAATCGAGAATTGAAACAGGAAGCTAGTCCAAAATCCCCCATTCAGGAAGATGTAAATAATGCGGCCGAGGATAAACTAAAATAAAAGATTGGAAACATTGGTGGTCATGTAGGCTGGTCTAGATCATTTGACGACAAAATAGACGAAGTCTCATAAACAGCAGCTAAAGTTGGTTATGGATTAAACAAAATTGTAAATGTTGATCACACAGTTGGTCGACCAAATAGGAGTTCTTGCAAAATACCAATGAAGCTCCTATCCATTATTATAAAGGGAGTTGGAAAAGGAGGAAAAGAGTTTGGATTAAAGATATGTGGGGCAACTATTCGTTTCATTACGCGTGTAGCCTAGCTAGAGGTTTCTCGGGAGGTATCATTTCTATATGGGACCCTAACTTTTTCACTAAAGAATGTATTTGAAGTGACGATAATTTTCTCACTGTTAAGGATAAGTTGTCCTCTTCTAGTTCTATTTTTTTTAAATGGTGAACATTTATGGCCCAAGTACATAGGCTCTTAAGTTGCAAATGTGGAATAGATTAAAGAATTTCATTAATGAGCATGTTGGTGAGTATGTGCTGTTTGGTGATATGAACGAAGTGATCAATGAATCGGAAAAGGTTAGGCACGATTTTTCATAGTAGAGATGCCCATTTATCGAAATCCTTCATTAGTGATCTTGGGTTAGTGGACATGGTTCTAGGTGGGAGGAGCTTCACATGGATTAATACAACTGCTACTAAAATGAGTCGAATCGATAGGGTGTTGTTGTCTCCTAATGTCACGAACATTTTTAACAACTTGAAACTATATATTCTAGTTAAAGGGTGGTCGAATCAATTACCTTTGTTAGTTCGAAGCGACAATATGGACTTTGGTCCTATTCCTTTCAAGTGTTACAATACTTGGAACAATGGTTACGAATTTGTTTTTTTGGTGAATGATGCAACTTTGGAGGCATTTAATGTGATCGGGCTTACTTTACATGATAAAATAAAAATCGTTAAGGATAAAATAGAATGTTGGTCCAAACAAAGGCGATCTAATGGGTCAAACATGATAGAAGTGTTAATGGGTCGTGTTAATGAGTTAGAGGCCCTAGCCAAGTTAACTAAGTTACAACCTGACATACTGGAAAATATTTGTAGCGAGCGCTTGGAGGTTATTCACGAATTAGATAAATTGGAAAGGGACGAAAGCATTGATTTAAAACAGAAGTCACGTGTCAAATGGGATGTAGAAGGCGACAAGAATTCTAAATTTTTTCACAGTTTAATTAAGCAAAGACAAAAGGATCAAATGATCAATGGTATTAAAATTAATGAGAAATGGATCACGACTCCGGATGTCATAAAAAACACCTTCCTCAAGTTCTATAAGGTAAAGTTATCGGCACCTTAAAATGTTTTTACTGATCCCAGGTTAGCGACGAATGTTGTGATTTAAGAAAGATCGAGTAATATTAGAAGATAGTGTTTTGAAGGATGAAATACATGATGCAGTATGAGATTGTGGAAGTAATAAAGCACCGGGCCACGAAGAATTTACATTTGCATTCATAAAGAAGTTTTGGAACAATTTGAAGGTGGCGTATTTAGCTTATATCACGCAAGCTTTCAGGGATAGTATTATGCCAAAAGGTGTCGTCTCAGCTTTCCTCACATTAAGACCTAAGGTTTCGAATCCTTCTTTCATCAAAGATTATCATACTATTTTTCTCATTAGTGCTACCTCAGAGGTGATTACCAAGATCCTCACGTCTATATTATGATTATAATTGACAAAGTAAATGGTGGCGAGCAATCTGCTTTTATATTAGGCCGTCAGAATTTAGAGGGACCATTAATTCTAAATGAAATAATAGGATGGTATAAAAATAAGAAAAAAAATTATTGATTTTTAAAATTGACTTCGAGAAGGCATATGGCTCAGTTAGAAGGGACTTCTTCGATTATATGCTCGAATTGTTGGGTTTTGGGGAGCGGTGGAGATCTTAGATTCGTATGAGCCTTGATGCGGCATGCACTTTGATTCTTATTAACAAGTGTCCTAAGAAGGAATTCAAGGTAAAATGAGGGCTTATACAAGGCGATCCATTCAGTCCGTTGATCGGTGCCAAAGGGCCGGTCAAAATGAACCTAATTACTCTACTTTATAGAGGGCAAGCAGGATTCGTTCCACGGGAAATAGTGGTTAAAAGCAAGCAATTCTCAGGAGTTTGGTATTGTGATTAACTAAACAATTACTAATTCTAAAGATTATCTTAAGACTTAATGATTCAAGAGCAATGATCAGTTAAATAACTAAAGTAAAGAGTTGTAAACAATGATTTAAAAGGCTTTTATTCCTTCACAATCCCAATTATGCATGCATTCATTCAAACAAGTCTTGTGTTCACTAAATATTGATTAAATCTCATAGAAAAGAATTCTTAAGCTTATTAATCACAATTATCTTAGGCTTGAACTATGTAATCTAGACACTTTGTCTTTCTCCGTAATCTAATTAACATTAAGTTGGATCAAGCACACAATGTTAAATTACTATAACTCAACTTGCAATAATCAACAATCAATGAAACTTGCATTAATCAATATCCAATTGGTTCATAAAATCATAAAAAACAAACGACATAAGTCTTGCAAAATCATAAACCACACAATAATTTGAATGAAACAAATACACGCACTAATTGTTCATGGAAGAAATAAAGAGAAAGAAACTAGCCACTCATGATGATGGTGATGAAAAACTTGATCTTTTGATGAAAAACTTGATCTTTTGATGAAAAAGCATGAAGAACACCACTTGAATCCTTGAATTTTGATGATGAACGATGTTGTTGTAAATGTTTTTGCCTTCAAAATATGCAGAGAATGGCCCCCGAAGAATGCACTAGGGTTTGTTATTTATAAATATCACGTATCTAGTTCCCGAAGCAAAAATCCCCTCAAATTCGGCCTCAAAATATATCCAGAAATTTGCCCAGCCGCAATTTGCACCCAGTGGCTGCAAATGGCGTCCAGACCGCAAAAACTGGCCACAAAAAGGTGCCAGAATTGAATCGGTCAGCATCCAAGATCCACCAGCCAGTCGCAAATTGTGCCTGGCCACCGCAATTTGCGGCTGGACCCATTTTTTTCTTTTTTTTCTCTCGTTTAAACTCCATTTTTTCGCGTACTTGTCTCGAGTAGTCACTTGTTATAAAATCTCATCAATTATCATTTTAAACCTCAAATGTTCGCGTAAACTTCAACTCTTAATAACAATATTGATCGGCATTTATGACCCGATCATCCGTTCTTATTCCTCATTATAATGGAAGGCCTAAATTTGTGCATAAAGTGCGAGATTAGTTCAGGTAACTTATCAGAGGTTCTTCAAGGATCAAGGTGTTGGGGAAGGATGTTGGTTTATGCTTAATGATAATATTAATTTTAACCAATGTCAATAAGTGTTTTGATGATAACACATGCACATAACTAAAGGTGATGATAGACATATTGACATAAATATACAAGTTCACTAATCCACACTTACTCTAGCAAAAGACCAAACTAAATAAAGCTTAAACTAAAATATATGCCACACGGTTTGATCCACGATCGACCACAGGTTAGACTGTGGAAGACCCTGCACCCTGGTTTATGAAACCAAGTGCAGGGTCGACCTCACAGTTGAGCATGGGTCGACCGCAGAAGGTTCTGTCCAAAATTTTGATCAAATAAAGTTTAACCATTTCGGGGCATCTATAATTTATAAAACTTGTTTAAACATGCTTAGAATAGTTGCCACCTTCATATCCAAAAGAGTTTTGTTTACTAGAACGCTAATCTTGGTTAATCATACCTAATGATACCTTACAGACGTTTTAGCCTTGATTAAGGGTAACACATAAGTATTACAGGAAAATTTATGCTCCTAAAATGTATTTAGACATACTTAGGATGGTCATCAAGTCCCAACCAAGAATTGCTCCTTTCTTGTACATCTGTTGGACATTAATGTATACTTATACATTAATCTTGCAAAATGCCACATGTAACGACCCGACAAAATTGTCATTGACGGCGCCGTTAACTTAGGTCCCGTTACGTGGTCATAGTCCCTAAATGAGACACGTTTGCCCAAAATTATGTCGCATTCATTTAAAATGTATAAGACTTATAGAGTTTAGTTTACCAAACGGTTCGACAACAAGTTTAAGTTTACAAAAGTAATAAATTGGAATTGAAATAACTTGCGACATAATTAGTTGAAAATCACGGTTGCTATAAATAGCGTAAGTATGTATGCTTTAAGTTTGAATCCAAAGGTGCTATCACTAGCGTATGCATGTATGATTGACCCCAAGCAAGTAATCAAAGTGTGCGGAAGCATGTATCAAGTAGCCAAACAAGAACCTGAGAAAACACAGAAAATCTGTCAACGAAAACGTTGGTGAAATCATAGGTTTAGTAAGTGAGTAAGTAAGTAAGTTGAACCACAAGTTTAGTATAAGTCGATTTTTCCAAACGTTTGAATTCCATAGATATTTTTGTTTATCGAGCACCCAATTATCAAAGCTTAACTGTATCATTTACCTCTGTATAATAGTGTTAGAACATACACCGAAAAAGAATATATTTCATCCGAATAACGGTAGCGAACCGTCTGAATGAGGGTTAGTCAAACCTGTATGGATCCACACAACATAAGTTCTCGCTTACACCATCAGGTGTAACTAATGATAACTGAATTGAGGAATTTTGTTCAAACTCGTTCGTGGAATGTTTGTTTTCGTACTTGTGTTCAATTAATAAAACGAAACGTTTATGTTTTCTCATCCCAAATATAAGTATAAAAGAGTAAAAGTGGGACTATGATCTCACCGTAGTTGCACGCCAAAGTATTTGTAATTAAACGTTGTGCAAACGAAAGTTGCTTAGCCTTGACCTAAACAAATAAGTTGTATCAATTACGGGTTACGACACAAAGTCGGTCGAAATGTGTTCAATTAGTCCTATGGCTCGTTACGACTCGATTAATATAGCATGTGAGTCAAATTGTCAAGTTTCATGCAAGATACAAGTATAAAAGCACGTGAGAAAGATTGCATAAGTATTCGGTTAAGTTTGAATAAAAGTCAACTTTGGTCAAGTCAAAGTCAACAAAAAGTCAACACATTCGGGTCGGGTCTCGGACAATTTTTCTGAGTTATATAATCATATATGAGCATGTTAGAACAAGTTACATGTTAATCGGAGGTGGTAACATAGTTAGAATTAAACGGTAAACGACCAAAGCAAGCAGAAATTTGTAGTTCATTTGGACGGTGTCCAGGCTGGCTGGACGGCATCCAGCAATGAAGGACATGACGGCGACCAAGAGTCTGGACAGCATCCAAACACCTGGCCAGTTGAATTTGCAGAAAATTCACAAGTCTCGAACCAAAACTCAAACAAACACTATTTGTGAACTGAAAACACTTAGAACATGTATCTTTCACCATTGGAAAGGTATTTTGACAAAGAAAACAACAAAACACGTTTAATAAATCAAATTCATCATTTACAACAACAAAATCATCATCGAATGATCGTTAAAAGTCCATTATCAAAGTTTCAAGTTCGTAAAACGTATTCCATGATTCGGGAACTTACTACACACATATAATATGCCGTTTCGTAGGTAATTAAGCATACAATATAACTAAACACTTACCAACAACATTCCAAAGCATTTGATGCATCGAAAGTTCGTTTTAAAATCTATCAAACCCTAACCAAGGATCATGAAATCAATAATCATGTTAATGAGGTCTTACCAAGCCAACCAACATATCAAATTGAAGCTAATGATGCTAGTTATACTAGATAACAAGATTGAGCATACAAATTACATACACGACATCACAATAAGCCATAGACACTAATTAACACCATTTCAATTCTAAAGGTCTAATTTATGAAAATTAGAGATTTTGAAAAGCTTACCCCAAGCTATGAAATTGGTACCAAATTGAAGAGGATGATGCAAGGATCACAAAAGTTTAATTCGTTTTGATGTTTGATTGCTAGATTGAAAATGGATGATGAATCTTTGTTTGAAGAAAATGAGAGAAAATGGAAGTAGTAAAAAGGTGGAAGAAATGAATGAATGGTGGAGATGGTGGGTTGACTAGTTAACCTAGTCAACTAGTTTGCCCACTAGCCAACTTCGGTCCCTCGAGTTTAAAACGGGCGCGTGAATTAACCCAACGAATTATTTTTAAAAATGCTAGGGTAAATGAGAGATGTTATAATTAAATAACGAAAATATTGGAAACATTTATTAACGGGGGATACGAATTTAGATAACGAAAGATATTTTCTAAAAAAAAGACTGTGTTAAAATAAATTTAACGAAAAAAAGCGGGATGTTACACCACATGTACAAGTAATCTTACATAGCCTTGGTACAATGCTATATCATCACTATATGTTTAATCCTAGATTAATGCATGATCTATTGCTAGTCATTACATAAGTATTACTTGACTACTTGCTAATAATAGATGAGTATTATTTGACTATGTGCTAAATGCCAACTTGCTAATACTTACTTAATATATGTATATGTATGAACTTTGTCTTGCTATAAGCCATCGGTTAGGAAATTACAAATGTATGCTTAGCCTACCCAAATGAATTAAGTGTAACTTGCTTGATAACAATTGATATGATGAAATATTCTTAAGTGTTTAAAGAAGTTTTAACACACTTATTGAAATATCAAAAGAGATATGTTTAAGTTTAGTGACATGTCTAAGAATGGTTTAGTCTTGTTTAACATGATGTCTTACAACATGCTTAATTGAACTTATTTGTTTCAATAGGTAAGACATCATTAACACATCTAATTAATCCACGTATAAGCTTAAGGATGAATAAATGACATGCAAAGTGATTAATTAGGTTTTTGTCATCAATGACATGATAGACCAACCAAAACGACTTAAGCAAGTGTGTTAAAAACAAACAAAAGATTATGACAAATCTAAGATTACTACAATTGGTTATCAAGACTTGTATCCAAGAACGTTGGGGTTTCCTCTTTGGTTATGACAAGTCACTATCAAAAGAATGCAACCAAGGAGAATCATACACTTAATGCATATAGTACTTGTATAGGATGTTGGGTATCTTTTGCAGGTATTAAATGAAGTAAAGAGGCCAAAAGAACAAGGTTTGAATGGATTCAAATGGTCATACAACGGCTAGGTGAAAGTGACCTGACAACGTGCAGTCAACCCACGGTCGACCGTGGGCTGAGCCGCAGCAATGGCTAGTTTTATTTCTCTCTCTATAAATAGCAAGACTTGAAGAGCTTTGAAGATTTGACCCTCTTGCATGCTTCATCTAAAATTCATCAGAGAATCACAAGATCATAATTCATATATATTTTTGTGATTAACAAGAGAAGTTCTATGATTTCATAGATTGTAGAAGTGTTGTAAACTTACTATCAAATTAGTATATTAGTGAGTTTACTTAGTGTTGTATTATCATTTGAATTATCTTAGGATTTTCATCACTAGAAAGGGTGAGTCTTGTACTTTGTAACTAGAAGCATAAGCTAGCTTTGCTATCTTCATCCTTAAAGGGAACTAGGAAGTTGATTAATTCCATTGGGGATTAATACTTGTCCAAGATGAAGACAAGTTGATCTAAGTTAGAGGTAATCTTTCAAAGGGATAGAAATATTAGGTTTGTTGTCTACAAAGGAGTACAAGACTTGTAATTTGGATCTCCACCGTATATGGTGAAAAGGCTTAGTGAAGCAAAACTCTCGATTAGTGAATCGGGGAGTGGATTAAGGTGAATTAGTTAACATCCACCTGAACCACTATAAATTCTTGTGTTTATGTTCTTTACTTTACTTTTTACATTATTTCAAACATAAACACCACACATATTGAGTTTAAGTTGATTAAGTTGATCAAGGATTGTTCAAATCTCTTTGATCATCGAAAACGTTTTAAAAATCGTATTAAGTAACTATTCACCCCTCCCCCTCTAGTTACTTACACAAGGTTTCTCATCTTACTTACGCCTATGATGCAATTATTGTTACTAAATGATGTAGAGATGAGTTAGCATGCATGATCAATATTTTCAAAGGTTTTAAAGCTTGGTTAGGTTTAGCTATTAACGTCTTGAAATATTGTCTTTAGGGCGTGGGTGTCTCCTCTTTAAAATTTGATGACTTTGTTTCTATGCCGGATGTTCCAAAGGTAATTTCCCATTTTCTTATCTTGGTCTTCTCGTGGGTGAAGCGATGAATCATTTAGATCATTGGAAACCGTTGGTGGATCGTTTCAGGAATAAATTATCCGGGTGTAAAGCTAATATGCTTTAGATTAAAGGCCACCTAACGCTTATTCGCTCGGTTTTAAGCTCTTTAGGAATTTATTTCCAATCTTTATTTAAGTGTCTCGAATCGATATTACAAGAGATAAAGAGTTTGAGATCGGGTTTCTTTTGGGGATCGGCTTCGGATAATAAAAAAAGTTGGATTCGTTGGGATTAAGTCATGGCATCTTTAGAACATGGTGGCTTGAACATTGCTATCACTCAAGCTTTTAATTACGCGCTTTTGTTTAATGGGTTTGGAGGTTTGTTTTGTCCGAGGAGTCTAAATGGTGCCAAGTGATTAGGGCCATATTGTAGTGACCCGAACTTTTCCATGTTTATATATATTAATTGAGATTGATATTTACATGATTAAATGTTTCTAACATGTTAAACAATCAAACTTATTAAGACTTGATTAATTGAAATATGTTTCATATAGACAATTGACCACCCAAGTTGACCGGTGATTCACGAACGTTAAAACTTGTAAAAACTATATGATGACATATATATAGATATATATATAGTTAACATGATACTATGATAAGTAAACATATCATTAAGTATATTAACAATGAACTACATATGTAAAAACAAGACTACTAACTTAATGATTTTTTAAACGAGACATATATGTAACGATTATCGTTGTAAAGACATTTAATGTATATATATCATATTAAGAGATATTCATACATGATAATATCATGATAATATAATAATTTAAAATCTCATTTGATATTATAAACATTGGGTTAACAACATTTAACAAGATCGTTAACCTAAAGGTTTCAAAACAACACTTACATGTAACGACTAACGATGACTTAACGACTCAGTTAAAATGTATATACATGTAGTGTTTTAATATGTATTTATACACTTTTGAAAGACTTCAATACACTTATCAAAATACTTCTACTTAACAAAAATGCTTACAATTACATCCTCGTTCAGTTTCATCAACAATTCTACTCGTATGCACCCGTATTCGTACTCGTACAATACACAGCTTTTAGATGTATGTATTATTGGTATATACACTCCAATGATCAGCTCTTAGCATCCCATGTGAGTCACCTAACACATGTGGGAACCATCATTTGGCAACTAGCATGAAATATCTCATAAAATTACAAAAATATGAGTAATCATTCATGACTTATTTACATGAAAACAAAATTACATATCCTTTATATCTAATCCATATACCAACGACCAAAAACACCTACAAACACTTTCATTCTTCAATTTTCTTCATCTAATTGATCTCTCTCAAGTTCTATCTTCAATTTCTAAGTGTTCTTCATAAATTCTACAAGTTCTAGTTACATAAAATCAAGAATACTTTCAAGTTTGCTAGCTCACTTCCAATCTTGTAAGGTGATCATCCAACCTCAAGAAATCTTTGTTTCTTAAAGTAGGTTATCATTCTAATACAAGAACTTCGAACCATCCAAGGATCCGTTGAAGCTAGATCCATTTTTCTCTTTTCCAGTAGGTTTATCCAAGGAACTTAAGGTAGTAATGATGTTCATAACATCATTCGATTCATACATATAAAGCTATCTTATTCGAAGGTTTAAACTTGTAATCACTAGAACATAGTTTAGTTAATTCTAAACTTGTTCGCAAACAAAAGTTAATCCTTCTAACTTGACTTTTAAAATCAACTAAAAACATGTTCTATATCTATATGATATGCTAACTTAATGATTTAAAACCTGGAAACACGAAAAACACCGTAAAACCGGATTTACGCCGTCGTAGTAACACCGCGGGCTGTTTTGGGTTAGTTAATTAAAAACTATGATAAACTTTGATTTAAAGGTTGTTATTCTGAGAAAATTATTTTTATTATGAACATGAAACTATATCCAAAAATTATGGTTAAACTCAAAGTGGAAGTATGTTTTCTAAAATGGTCATCTAGACGTCGTTCTTTCGACTGAAATGACTACCTTTACAAAAACGACTTGTAACTTATTTTTCTGACTATAAACCTATACTTTTTCTATTTAGATTCATAAAATAGAGTTCAATATGAAACCATAGCAATTTGATTCACTCAAAACGGATTTAAAATGAAGAAGTTATGGGTAAAACAAGATTGGATAATTTTTCTCATTTTAGCTACGTGAAAATTGGTAACAAATCTATTCCAACCATAACTTAATCAACTTGTATTGTATATTATGTAATCTTGAGATACCATAGACACGTATACAATGTTTCAACCTATCATGTTGACACATCTATATATATTTCGGAACAACCATAGACACTCTATATGTGAATGTTGGAGTTAGCTATACAGGGTTGAGGTTGATTCCAAAATATATATAGTTTGAGTTGTGATCAATACTGAGATACGTATACACTGGGTCGTGGATTGATTCAAGATAATATTTATTGATTTATTTCTGTACATCTAACTGTGGACAACTAGTTGTAGGTTACTAACGAGGACAGCTGACTTAATAAACTTAAAACATCAAAATATATTAAAAGTGTTGTAAATATATTTTGAACATACTTTGATATATATGTATATATTGTTATAGGTTCGTGAATCAACCAGTGGCCAAGTCTTACTTCCCGACGAAGTAAAAATCTGTGAAAGTGAGTTATAGTCCCACTTTTAAAATCTAATATTTTTGGGATGAGAATACATGCAGGTTTTATAAATGATTTACAAAAAAGACACAAGTACGTGAAACTACATTCTATGGTTGAATTATCGAAATCAAATATGCCCCTTTTTAGTCTGGTAATCTAAGAATTAAGGAACAGACACCCTAATTGACGCGAATCCTAAAGATAGATCTATTGGGCCTAACAAACCTCATCCAAAGTACCGGATGCTTTAGTACTTCGAAATTTATATCATATCCGAAGGGTGTCCCGGAATGATGGGGATATTCTTATATATGCATCTTGTTAATGTCGGTTATCAGGTGTTCACCATATGAATGATTTTTATCTCTATGTATGGAATGTGTATTGAAATATGAAATCTTGTGGTCTATTATTATGATTTGATATATATAGGTTAAACCTATAACTCACCAACATTTTTGTTGACGTTTTAAGCATGTTTATTCTCAGGTGATTATTAAGAGCTTCCGCTGTCGCATACTTAAATAAGGACGAGATTTGGAGTCCATGCTTGTATGATATTGTGTAAAAACTGCATTCAAGAAACTTATTTTGTTGTAACATATTTGTATTGTAAACCATTATGTAATGGTCGTGTGTAAACAGGATATTTTAGATTATCATTATTTGATAATCTACGTAAAGCTTTTTAAACCTTTATTGATGAAATAAAGGTTATGGTTTGTTTTAAAATGAATGCAGTCTTTGAAAAACGTCTCATATAGAGGTCAAAACCTCGCAACGAAATCAATTAATATGGAACGTTTTTAATCAATAAGAACGGGACATTTCAGTTGGTATCCGAGCGTTGGTCTTAGAGAACCAGAATTTTGCATTAGTGTGTCTTATCGAGTTTGTTAGGATGCATTAGTGAGTCTGGACTTCGACCGTGTTTACTTGAAAAATGATTGCTTAACAAATTTTGTTGGAAACTATATATTTTTAACATGTGAATATTATGTGATATATTAATCTCTTAACGCGTTTGATATTATGTGATAGATGTCTACCTCTAGAACAAGTCCCATTGACTCACCTAATAATAATGAAGAGTCAAATATAAATTGGAATGATTCGTGGACTGATTCACAAGTTCCCGAAGAGGAACCGGAAGAAGAATTGGAACCGGAAGAAGAATCAGAACCGGATGAAGAAATAGAACCG
This sequence comes from Rutidosis leptorrhynchoides, assembly GCF_046630445.1. Taxonomy (NCBI): domain Eukaryota; kingdom Viridiplantae; phylum Streptophyta; class Magnoliopsida; order Asterales; family Asteraceae; genus Rutidosis; species Rutidosis leptorrhynchoides. The sequence continues at coordinate 392,578,516 of NC_092334.1, forward strand.
GTGGGGGAAATAATAAAACGGTTAAGTAAAAGAAAATCCTCAACCAACCGACCAAGGTTAATTATGGTCAATGGTGTTTCCGCCAAGGAAGCAAAATATTGGGAGGATTACCAATTCTCCGATGAATCGGATTCCGATGAGAATTCCGATGATGTTATAGAAATTACCCCAACTGAATTTAAAAAGGCAAAAGAAAATAATAAGGGAAAGGGCATAAAAATAGAGAAATCTAATTCCAACCCCGATGAACTTTATATGTATCATCAACCCCCGAAGTCCTTAAGTTGTAACAATGACCCGGGAACCTCTAAACCACCAGGTTTTTCTAAACCAATGTGGAAAACGACGGCTCGTATTAGGGGAACATCATATATCCCTAGAAACTTGGCAAAACGAACCAAAACCGAAGAAGAAGAAACAAGCGAGTTGGAATAAGATAGTTGTATTCGTGTGGTGTAATATATGTAATATAGTGTGCTTATGCTTTATGATATATGTAAAAATTGCTTGTATTAATAAGTATTTTTTTTATGAATCTAACTCTTGTCTATTTTACAGTATAAAAACACAAAATGGATAGACAACCCAATATTTTGAGAGACCTACCCGGAGACATGATTGATGAAATCTTGTTTAGAGTCGGTCAGAATTCTTCGGCACAACTATTTAAGGCGAGATCAGTTTGTAAGACATTCGAAGAACGTTCCAAGAATGCCTTGGTTTATAAAAGGCTTTCGTTCTAAAGATGGGGGATATCACATTGGGAAATCCATAAGTTACGATGTGTTTACTTTGACGCATATATTGCGGGGAACCCAAATGCTATTTTACGCAATGGGTTAAGAAATTATTTTGACTCAATATATTCGAATATTGGACTTCGTGATTTAGAAAAAGCGGCTAACATGCAACATAAAGAAGCATGTTATGCTTACGGATTAGTAATGTTCGCTTCTCACCAAAGTGAGAACAAGAACATCGGGCTACAACTATTAAACAAAACGTTCCCACAAGTGACGGAGTCGGTAATTGAGGTAAGAAATGAGGTTTTTAGATTGTTACGGGACTGTTGGACATTACGTAACCCTCGTCCCTTTGACGACGTTACAACATGCTGTCTTATCAACAGCCATAACGGTTATGTTCCACAAGACCAAGGATGGGAAGTAATCCTAGTAAAACCAGAATGCATGACTTGTTTCTGGATGTATGAATTACGTGTCTTTGTTGCCTTTGCTGAACGACTTGTGTACTAGCTAGAATTATCTTCACAACCATCTTGTATCAAATTTATTGTGTGCTATATTTCATGATATATGTAAAATAAGCGGTATTGTAAGTTTGTAAAATATTGTGTAAAAGTTTGAACGCGAAATATTATTATAATCAGTTTTTCATATAGAATTGTAGTAGTTGAATTGTATATTAGCTACTAAGTATGAACTTAACGGGTAGGTACTACCCGAATTTAAACTTATAAAACGCTAATATGAAGAAAAATCTTTTATAAATGAGTTCATATTATGCTACGAAATACTATTAACTACTCTTAATATTCTGTATGATTAACTTGTTCCATTTGACTATTTTGAAGGAAATGGCACCGACTACTCGACACACCGTGAATATGAATGAAGAGGAATTCCGTAATTTTCTAGCTTCAAACATAGCCGCAGTACAGGCTGCGCTACATACCAACAATAACCTTGGATCTAGCAGTACAGGAAATCGTGTAGGATGCACCTACAAAGAATTCACTGCCTGCAAACCTTTGGAATTTGATGGAACCGAAGGACCGATCGGATTGAAACGGTGGACCGAGAAGGTCGAATCAGTGTTTGCCATAAGTAAGTGTACTGAAGAGGACAAAGTGAAGTACGCTACGCATACCTTCACAGGTTCTGCGTTAACATGGTGGAATACCTATCTAGAGCAAGTGGGACAAGACGATGCGTACGCACTACCGTGGTCAGCATTCAAGCACTTGATGAACGAGAAGTACCGTCCCAGAACCGAGGTCAATAAGCTCAAGACAGAACTTAGAGGGTTACGAACCCAAGGATTTGATATTACCACGTACGAAAGACAATTCACAGAATTGTGCCTATTGTGTCCGGGAGCATTCGGAGATGAGGAAGAGAAGATCGACGCGTTTGTGAAAGGATTACCGAAAAGAATCCAAGAAGATATAAGTTCACACGAGCCCGCCTCCATACAACAGGCATGTAGAATGGCTCACAAACTCATGAACCAGATTGAAGAAAGAATTAAAGAACAGACTGCTGAAGAGGCCAATGTGAAGCAAGTCAAAAGAAAGTGGGAGGAAAATGGTGATAAGAATCACCAATATAACAACAACAGTAATTACAACAATAATCGCAACAATTATCCCAACAATCGCAACATCAATCGCAACTACAACAAACGGCCCAACAACAACAACAACAACAACAACAGCAACTACAACAATCATCCCAACAATAATAATAACCGCAACAACAACAACAATCAGAAGCAGCTATGCCAAAGGTGTGAAAAGTATCACTCGGGGTTCTGCACCAAATTTTGCAACAAGTGTTAAAGAAATGGTCATAGCGCGGCGAAGTGTGAGGTCTACGGACCAGGGGTTAATAGAACGAAAGGAACAAATGGTGTCGGAACGAGTAATGGCGGAGCAAGTAGTGTCGGAGCAAGTTATGCCAATGTAGTTTGTTATAAATGTGGAAAACCGGGCCACATTATTAGAAATTGCCCGAACCAGGAGAACACGAATGGACAAGGCCGCGGAAGAGTTTTCAATATTAATGTGGCGGAGGCACAGGAAGACCCGGAGCTTGTTACGGGTACGTTTCTTATTGACAATAAATCTGCTTACGTTTTATTTGATTTGGGTGCGGATAGAAGCTATATGAGTAGAGATTTTTGTGCTAAATTAAGTTGTCCATTGACGCCTTTGGATAGTAAATTTTTACTCGAATTAGCAAATGGTAAATTAATTTTAGCAGATAATATATGTCGGAATCGAGAAATTAAACTGGTTAGCGAAACATTTAAGATTGATTTGATACCAATAGAGTTAGGGAGTTTTGATGTGATAATCGGTATGGACTGGTTGAAAGAAGTGAAAGCAGAGATCGTTTGTTACAAAAATGCAATTCACATTATACGAGAAAAAGGAAAACCCTTAATGGTGTACGGAGAAAAGGTCAACACGAAGCTACATCTTATTAGTAATTTGAAGGCACAAAAACTAATAAGAAAAGGTTGCTATACTGTTCTAGCACACGTCGAGAAAGTATAAACTGAAGAAAAGAGCATCAATGATGTTCCCATTGCAAAAGAATTTCCCGATGTATTTCCGAAAGAATTACCGGGATTACCCCCACATCGATCCGTTGAATTTCAAATAGATCTTGTACCAGGAGCTGCACCAATAGCTCGTGCTCCTTACAGACTCGCACCCAGCGAGATGAAAGAATTGCAAAGCCAATTACAAGAACTTTTAGAGCGTGGTTTCATTCGACCAAGCACATCACCGTGGGGAGCTCCTGCTTTGTTTGTCAAGAAGAAAGATGGTACATTCATGTTGTGTATCGACTACCGAGAGTTGAACAAACTTACCATCAAGAACCGCTACCCACTACCGAGAATCGATGACTTATTTGATCAACTACAAGGCTCGTTTGTTTATTCAAAGATTGACTTACATTCCGGGTATCATCAAATGCGGGTGAAAGAAGATGATATTCCAAAGACTGCTTTCAGAACACGTTACGGTCATTACGAGTTTATGGTCATGCCGTTTGGTTTAACTAATACACCAGCTGTGTTCATGGACCTTATGAACTGAGTGTGTGGACCATCCCTTGACAAGTTTGTCATTGTTTTCATTGATGACATACTTATTTACTCAAAGAATGACCAAGAACACGGTGAACATTTGAGAAAGGTGTTAGAAGTATTGAGGAAGGAAGAATTGTACGCTAAGTTTTCAAAGTGTGCATTTTGGTTGGAAGAAGTTCAATTCCTCGGTCACATAGTGAACAAAGAAGGTATTAAGGTGGATCCGGCAAAGATAGAAACTGTTGAAAAGTGGAAAACCCCGAAAACTCCGAAACACATACGCCATTTTTTAGGACTAGCTGGTTACTACAGAAGGTTCATCCAAGACTTTTCCAGAATAGCAAAACCCTTGACTGCATTAACGCATAAAGGGAAGAAATTTGAATGGAATGATGAACAAGAGAAAGTGTTTCAGTTATTGAAGAAAAAGCTAACTACGGCACCTATATTGTCATTGCCTGAAGGGAATGATGATTTTGTGATTTATTGTGACGCATCAAAGCAAGGTCTCGGTTGTGTATTAATGCAACGAAAGAAGGTGATTGCTTATGCGTCTAGACAATTGAAGATTCACGAACAAAATTATACGACGCATGATTTGGAATTAGGCGCGGTTGTTTTTGCCTTAAAGACTTGGAGGCACTACTTATATGGGGTCAAAAGTATTATATATACCGACCACAAAAGTCTTCAACACATATTTAAATCAGAAATAACTGAATATGAGGCAGCGTAGGTGGATTGAATTGTTGAATGATTACGACTTTGAGATTCGTTACCACCCGGGGAAGGCAAATGTGGTAGCCGATGCCTTGAGCAGGAAGGACAGAGAACCCATTCGAGTAAAAACTATGAATATAATGATTCATAATAACCTTACTACTCAAATAAAGGAGGCACAACAAGGAGTTTTAAAAGAGGGAAATTTAAAGGATGAAATACCCAAAGGATCGGAGAAGCATCTTAATATTCGGGAAGACGGAACCCGGTATAGGGCTGAAAGGATTTGGGTACCAAAATTTGGAGATATGAGAGAAATGGTACTTAGAGAAGCTCATAAAACCAGATACTCAATACATCCTGGAACGGGGAAGATGTACAAGGATCTCAAGAAACATTTTTGGTGGCCGGGTATGAAAGCCGATGTTGCTAAATACGTAGGAGAATGTTTGACGTGTTCTAAGGTCAAAGCTGAGCATCAGAAACCATCAGGTCTACTTCAACAACCCGAAATCTCGGAATGGAAATGGGAAAACATTACCATGGATTTCATCACTAAATTGCCAAGGACTGCAAGTGGTTTTGATACTATTTGGGTAATAGTTGATCGTCTCACCAAATCAGCACACTTCCTGCCAATAAGAGAAGATGACAAGATGGAGAAGTTAGCACGACTGTATTTGAAGGAAGTCATCTCCAGACATGGAATACCAATCTCTATTATCTCTGATAGGGATGGCAGATTTATTTCAAGATTCTGGCAGACATTACAGCAAGCATTAGGAACTCGTCTAGACATGAGTACTGCCTATCATCCACAAACTGATGGGCAGAGTGAAAGGACAATTCAAATGCTTGAATACATGCTACGAGCATGTGTTATTGATTTCGGAAATAGTTGGGATCGACATCTACCGTTAGCAGAATTTTCCTACAACAACAGCTACCATTCAAGCATTGAGATGGCGCCGTTTGAAGCACTTTATGGTAGAAAGTGCAGGTCTCCGATTTGTTGGAGTGAAGTGGGGGATAGACAGATTACGGGTCCGGAGATTATACAAGAAACTACCGAGAAGATCATCCAAATTCAACAACGGTTGAAAACCGCCCAAAGTCGACAAAAGAACTACGCTGACATTAAAAGAAAAGATATAGAATTTGAAATTGGAGAGATGGTCATGCTTAAAGTTGCACCTTGGAAAGGCGTTGTTCGATTTGGTAAACGAGGGAAATTAACTCCAAGGTATATTGGACCATTTAAGATTATTGATCGTGTCGGACCAGTAGCTTACCGACTTGAGTTACCTCAACAACTCGCGGCTGTACATAACACTTTTCACGTCTCGAATTTGAAGAAATATTTTGCTAAAGAAGATCTCACTATTCCATTAGATGAAATCCAAATCAACAAAAAACTCCAATTCATCGAAGAACCCGTCGAAATAATGGATCGTGAGGTTAAAAGACTTAAGCAAAACAAGATACCCATTGTTAAGGTTCGATGGAATGCTCGTAGAGGACCCGAGTTCACCTGGGAGCGTGAAGATCAGATGAAGAAGAAATACCCGCATCTATTTCCAGAAGATTCGTCAACACCTTCAACAGCTTAAAATTTCGGGACGAAATTTATTTAACCGGTAGGTACTGTAGTGACCCGAACTTTTCCATGTTTATATATATTAATTGAGATTGATATTTACATGATTAAATGTTTCCAACATGTTAAGCAATCAAACTTATTAAGACTTGATTAATTGAAATATGTTTCATATAGACAATTGACCACCCAAGTTGACCGGTGATTCACGAACGTTAAAACTTGTAAAAACTATATGATGACATATATACGGATATATATATAGTTAACATGATACTATGATAAGTAAACATATCATTAAGTATATTAACAATGAACTACATATGTAAAAACAAGACTACTAACTTAATGATTTTTTAAACGAGACATATATGTAACGATTATCGTTGTAAAGACATTTAATGTATATATATCATATTAAGAGATATTCATACATGATAATATCATGATAATATAATAATTTAAAATCTCATTTGATATTATAAACATTGGGTTAACAACATTTAACAAGATCGTTAACCTAAAGGTTTCAAAACAACACTTACATGTAACGACTAACGATGACTTAACGACTCAGTTAAAATGTATATACATGTAGTGTTTTAATATGTATTTATACACTTTTGAAAGACTTCAATACACTTATCAAAATACTTCTACTTAACAAAAATGCTTACAATTACATCCTCGTTCAGTTTCATCATTAATTCTACTCGTATGCACCCGTATTCGTACTCGTACAATACACAGCTTTTAGATGTATGTACTATTGGTATATACACTCCAATGATCAGCTCTTAGTAGCCCATGTGAGTCACCTAACACATGTGGGAACCATCATTTGGCAACTAGCATGAAATATCTCATAAAATTACAAAAATATGAGTAATCATTCATGACTTATTTACATGAAAACAAAATTACATATCCTTTATATCTAATCCATACACCAACGACCAAAAACACCTACAAACACTTTCATTCTTCAATTTTCTTCATCTAATTGATCTCTCTCAAGTTCTATCTTCAAGTTCTAAGTGTTCTTCATAAATTCTACAAGTTCTAGTTACATAAAATCAAGAATACTTTCAAGTTTGCTAGCTCACTTTCAATCATGTAAGGTGATCATCCAACCTCAAGAAATCTTTGTTTCTTACAGTAGGTTATCATTCTAATACAAGAACTTCGAGCCATTGATGTCAAAGCAGAGGGGTATAAAATACTATTAATTTTTAGTGCGAAAATACTATTAAATACGATACAATTTTACACAAGATATTTATTTATTTATAGAATGGATATACTTAAACCTTGCTACAACACTTATAGGCAGTGTACCTAATCGTACAGTAGTGTAGTTTTTAGTAAGTCCGGTTCGTTCCACAGGGAAATCTTTAAACAAAGCTCAATGCTATATTAGTTTACTTTTATAAAAATACAAATATATATATAAGTAATATTATTATTATAAAGGGGGGTTTTTACCGTTTAATGACCGGTTTGTCGATTTTAAGACTTTAGTCGCAGTTAAAACCTAATGTAAAATATAAAATAAATACAAGACTTAAATTAAAGCGTAAAGTAAATAACGATAATGAAATTGCGAATAATAAAAGTGCGATAAAATAAACTTACGATAATTAAAAAGTACGATAATTAAAATTGCGATTAAATAACAATAAATAAAATTGCGATAATTAGAAGTGCAATTAAATATAAAATAAAGGAAATTAAATATGAAATAAAAGAATTATGCTTATTTAAACTTCCGTAATCATGATGTTTGACGTGTTGATTTTAGTTTTATGCCCATGGGTTAATTGTCCTTTGTCCTGGATTATTTAATATGTCCGTCTGGTTTTTGTCCATAACAGTCCATCAGTCATAAATATAAATTGCAAGTGTCCTTGTCAAATTATTATTATACCCGAAGATAAATATTCCAACTAATTGGGGATTCGAATTGTAACAAGGTTTTAATACTTTGTTTAATGAATACACCAGGTTATCGACTGCGTGTAAACCAAGGTTTTACTACTTTGTTAACAATTACACCAATTACCCTTGAATGTAATTTCACCCCTGTTTTAATTATTCTAGTGGCTATTAATCCATTCCCGTGTCCGGTTAAATGAACGATTATTCGTACATATAAATACCCCGCCCATCGTGTCCGATCGAGTGTATATGGTAATTTATAGGGACGCCCAATTGTAAATCTTTATATTAACATTAACAAACTTTCATTTAGTTAAACAAATATAAAGCCCATTAATAGCCCATAGTCTAATTTCCACAAGTGTCGTTCTTTTGTCCAAACCCCAATTATGGTACAAAGCCCAATTACCCAATTTTAGTAATTAGCCCAACATCATGATTACTTCGTTTTAAATAAGCATAATAATAACTTAGCTACGATACATTAATGTAAAAAGGTTGAACATAACTTACAATGATTAAAAATAGCGTAGCGTTACACGGACAGAATTTCGACTTACACCCTTACAACATTCGCTAACATACCCTTATTATTAGAATTAAAATTAAAATTAAAATATAAATTATATATATATATATATATCGTATATATTGAGAGATGAGAGAAATAAGATATGAAATTTGATCAGAATTCGGTTTGCTTTATAGCCAGAGTTGAATTTTGGGGCTCCGCGACTCGCGGCAAAATCCCCTTCAAACTCCGCGAGTCGCGGAGATAGTATTTACAGCTCAGTCCTTGGAGTTTTCTCTGCCGACGGTTTTATATATATAAATATAATATATATATAATTAATATAATTAATTATATATTATATTATATTTATATACATAGTTAACTTGTAATTTTTAGTCCGTTGCGTCGAGCGTTAAGAGTTGACTCTGGTCCCGGTTCCGGATTTTCGAACGTCCTTGCGTACAATTTTATATTTTGTACTTTGCGTTTTGAATCTTGTACTCTTGTAATTTCTAGACGTTTCTTATCAATAATTGGAACCTTTTTGATTGTCTTTTGTACTTTTGAGCTTTTTGGTCGTTTGCGTCTTCAATTCGTCGAATCTGTCTTTTGTCTTCACCTTTTATTATTTAAACGAATATCACTTGTAAATAGAACAATTGCAACTAAAAGCTTGTCTTTGTTGAGGAATAATGCTATGAAATATATGTTCGTTTTTAGCATTATCAAATATTCCCACACTTGAGCGTTGCTTGTCCTCAAGCAATATTGTCTTGAAATACTAGAATCACTTCTTTATTCTTCACACTTTGTACATCAGTGATTTCTATACGGCGGTATAAACAATGGTAGTAACGATATGGTTTACAGTCCCACATGACTATAAAAATTTAGATCCATTAAGGAAATTGGATCTTTATGAAAACATTTGATCTTTTGAAATCTAGTTTTTACCCTAGATAAGTTTTCCGGAATAACCCTTTACCGGTGTTTGCAAAATATTTTTGTGGGGTTGGTGGGTTTCAGATTTGAAAATTTTAGCTCAAAACTTGCGGTTTTGTGTCACCCACTTGCTAACCTTGTATTAGGAAAGCAACACGTCCAGTTTACTTGTTCCGTATATTACCTTTCGGCAAACTACCGTCCGGTTGAAAGGAAAGCGTTGAACAAGCAACTGTTAAGGCAATGTCCCGTGACATGCTTTTGATTATGGTCTATAACGTGTCGGACGCAATTACTATCCTTGGTAGGAGCAATAGTAAAGCTCACCCTTATAATTTTTCGGCCTGGCACAAGGTCCTGTCTTTGACCATGCTATGCAACCACCGTTCTTACGGTTGACACCCGATTTAGTTCAGGTGACCTAATGAATTCCAGGTGAATTCCTAGGATTTTACGTTCAATGGTAATGAACGCATTGAAAATAGGGTTTTCAGAAAACAAATCGGTTTGTAATTTTGATCAAAATATTTTCTCGTTTAAGCTCGAGTTTAGATATCATCGAATTCCATGAGTTTGTAATTCTCAATCTTTAAGGTCAATCTCTAGGATTGAGTAATATCAGTCTTAAAAGCTGATTTTTAATCTTTAAGGAGATTATCCTTTCTGGGGATCTGATTCATTAGTCTTATCCAGCTAATTTGCATGGTGCCCCCCCATTGTACGAGATAAATCCTTCTCATGGTTAGGATAAATCTGACCACTTGGCGACCCTGTTTAATGCTGAGGTCCGTGGATTTCCTGCTGATTTTAGTGATGACTTTTCTAGATTTTTCGTCAACCTACAGCTGGTCTGGACGACAACTTCATGACCTAAATCAAGAAGCGCGTGTCTTTTTCGGAAGACTTTACTTCCTTTTAATGATGGAATTGATTCATCGTGTAGATCCATCTCTTCTTTTCTTTCATCGGGTAAAACAGTTTAGTTTAGTTCAAAGCAAAAGTATTTTCAGTTATTTGTTACAGATATATGTGACATATGTTTAAAATAACTTGGTAAATTTTCCCACACTTGGCTTTTTATTTTTCTTTTTATCGTCCTCTATTCCATTTTAAATGAATTTTGACATTTTAGTTTGTTTCTTTATTTATGTTCTTTCTGAGATAACAATAATTTCGGTGTTAAAACCTAGTTTTATCGTTCATAAATATTTATAAACATGATTTGAATTCATTTAATTGAAAAAGTTTACTAGAATTGGGTAGTCAGTATATAAGACTAGGGCTGTTCTTTTTTTATCAGAGAGCACTAGATTCTAATACAACTACTGCTTTACTAGTATTTTTAATGGTAACCAAGTGTATAAAGTAAAAAATTTAAAATCCGAAAGAATTTAACCCCTTCCCACACTTAAGATCTTGCAATGCCCTCATTTGCAAGAAATCAGTAACAATTTAAATTATTGAGGGTGATTAGTGTGAAAATGATTAAATTTTACCAAAGTTTCCAAATATATTGGCGTTTGTTTGCTGAATGATAAATGGTGCACATCATTTGTTCATTCCGTCTTGTTGTTATTTCACATATATTTTGCATCTTGTCGTCAAAATTAGTTGCTTTTGCTGAACTTAATGCCAGTCTTTGAAAATGCGTTGTTTTACCCTGTTGTGTACATAAGATAAACTGCAAACATATATACATATTTTTGAAGTTTGGTATATTACCCCACATTCAAAAATTATTAAAATCTAAGAATAAAAGTTAGATAATTATAAAAATGATTACAATATTAACAAAAATATTAAATGTATCAATAATTACAAATTACAAAATAAAAAAAAATAAGTAAACTAAGGATGATATTGGTACCAATAGGGGTTCCAGGCATAACCATAAGTGCTATAGAATGCTTCGGCAGGGTCATACGTAGGATATGGTGGCTGCATCTCTATCGACCAAGGAGGGAAGACGGGTTTCGGTGTAGGAATATAGTTTCTACCTATGTGTTGGCAATGAGCTATGATCTGGTTCTGATGAACTTGCCAATCTTCAAATGCTCTCTGTCTAGCATTTTCGTATTCCTGAGAAGCTATAAACCTATGCATCTCTTGCATCTCATTCCCCCCTCCTACATTACCTTGTTGCTGGTTTCTCTCCACCTGTGGATGTCTACCATGGTATCGTACTGCGGCGTTATTTCGCCTCTTCAAAACTTTCGCACCATGGTATACATTTAAACCTATAGTATCGCGGGGTTCCGGCTCTTCTACTAATAATCCCCCCCGACTTATATCCACACCGAGATATTCACCAATCAAAGTAATAAAAATACCACCTCCTATTATGCTATGTGGTCGCATCCCCCGAACCATAGCTGATAAATAATAACCCACACAATATGGTATACTTACAGCGCTCTGTGGGTCTCGAATACACATATGGTAAAACAAATCTTGTTCATTTACTTTTTCTTTGTTCTTACCCCTTTGTGTAATCGAATTAGCTAAAAACCTATGTATCACTCTTAATTCGGCTCTATCTATATCCAAATAAGAGTAGTTTCCCCCTTTGAAACGGTGATGGCTTGTCATTTGACTCCACACACCGTGTGTATCAAAATTCTCATCTATCTTTCTACCGTTTAGTATCAATCCTCTACAATCGGCAGACGCTAACTCCTCAGGCGTATATATACGTAAAGCCTGAGCCATGTCTAGTAAAGACATGTGGCGCATCGAACCGCCTAACAAAAATCTAATAAAAGAACGATCGGTTAAACTAGCTACCCGATCATTCAACTCTATACTACATAACAACTCTTCACACCATACTTTATATACAGGTCTGCGTATGGTGAATAAACATATCCAGTCATTAAAAGAAGAACTACCATACCTCTGTACAAGTAATTCCCTAATTGGCCCGGCCAATTCTACAGCTTCTAAGGGTCCCCATTCTATGACCCTCGGTACCTCAACAACCTTGGAATGAAGAGTATGCAAACCCCGTTGATATTTTGGATAATCTATCCAAAGTCTGTCAAATCTCAGGTTCGGGTGCAACTCTTCCAAGTGCATATCGGAAAAGGTCATGACTGGATGAGGTACATCCTGCTTGTAGTAGTTATCCACCTCCTGTTGTTCCAAATTCTCAGCAGGAGCATTGCGGGCTTGGGATGAAGATTCACCCCTTTCATTCTGCAAAACACATCAAACACAAATTTTGTGCATCCAAATATGCATTAGTGTCAGCAAAATTATCAATCAAAATAATTACAATGACATTATCAATTTATATCAAACTTAAGCTTATTTTTACATTTTTATCAACTCTACACTTTTTTAAATAAGCATATACGAAAATTTTCGCCAAGTTCATAAGCATTCAACTCAAATAACATGTCAAAATAATCATTACTAGCAATTAAACAAGTCTCAAATGGCATTATCTTTCAAAAATCAAGTTCATGAATTTTAGACTTGAAAAAGTCCACTTTAATTCTCAAAATCATGTTTAGGCTCAAAGTTTGGATCATTTAACTACCTAGACATGTTACACTACTCAATTTAGCAACAATTCATGACAAAAATCGGCCATAACCTGTTTATATCAAAAAGCCCCAAATTTGCTCAAGAACACAAACCCTAGATTACTCAAAATTTGAAGTTTAAGGCTTCTAATCATGTTAAACAGCATCAATCTAGGTTATACAAGCATAATACATAAACAATTTAAGTCTAATTACACTAAAAAGCATCAAAATCAAATTGGGGAAAAAATAGCTCAAGAACACCAAATTTCGAATTAAATGGTGTTTAGGTGTAGAAATTTACCATTTTTCTTGAGTAATTCTTAGATAGCATCCTTCTCAACATGATTTTAGCAAAAGATTTGGTGATTAACGGTTAAAAATTGGGATTTTTGGGGTGTTTTTGGGTGTATTTTCGGGGTTTTTCGCGTGCAGAATTCGGGTGTTTATGTGTGGGGAGTGAAACTGATCTGTTGTTCAGTTATATTTTTTTTCCAGTTTTTAGTCTCTCCGCGAATCGCGGAGGTTTTGCACTTCAAACTCCGCGAGTCGCGGAGTTTGCTCTTTTTTTTTTTTTTTTTTTTATAATCATTAACTTATTAAAACAATTAAGTAATTAATTTTAAAATTTTGTTTCCCTTGTTATTTAGGACGAGGTCGTTTCGGATCGATGTCCTAGTCCGTCCTTCGACAAAATTTTAAAATTTGTCTTTTTGTAGCGATTGTTTTAAAAGCTAAGATTTTTGGGTTTTTTTAATGTTTTTGGCATACTTTAAATTAATAAGATTAAAAATAATGATAATAAAAGTTCTCGTCCCTCCCTTGGGTAAAGCAATTTCGGTTCAAAGACCTAGTCTTCAACTTACGACGAATTTTAAAAATCATATTCTTAACTTAATGAGATAAAGTAAATTTTTGTTTTTAAATTCACACAACTTAAATATAAAATTCAAAATTAATATTAAAAATTCACACCAAACTTAAAATTTGAAATGCATAAAATTAAAAATTAATATTTTAAAAATTAAAAATTCATACCAAACTTAATTTAAAAATTTATAAATTCATATCAAACTTATATTATTTTTTTCAAATATTTACAATTTTAAATATATTGTTTTTATAAAGTTTACAATATTAATTTAAGATTTAAATATTAAGATTAAAAACATGGTAAAAATAAAATTAAAAATCTTTTTGTCTTTTTATCCCACTTTAATCAATCAAATATTATCAAAAATATGCGCCCCTCTTTTCGGTAAAGTAATTTCGGTTCCAAGACCTAATTTAACTCATGACGAATTTTTGAAATATTTTGGGTTGATTGATTAAAGATATTTATACCTTAAGAATAAACGTTAAATTTCGCAGTGATGTAATAAATTTTTGAATGATATCAATAATTTCGGTCGCCAAACCTAATTTTATTCAATACCAATTTAATACTTTTTAGCGAACAAATTAGCGTTTATTATCAAAAGGTTAAAAATAAAATAAAAAAAATAAAAACTGTACAGACATACCTGTGAAATAGATCTTAGTTATATGATCTATTCCATTCATAAGATAGTCGGTTTAATTGGTTTTCCATGGCTCCAAAGGCGTAACCTCGAGCATTCAGTGTCTTTTCTTCTAAACATATGAACGGTCCGTCTCTGCATAAAGTAACAAATTCGGTATTTGAATAGGTTTGATTATTTGAACATTTACCTCCATGTGACCATTTTCCGCATTTGTGACATCGTTCTAGGTGTCGTGCTCTTCTTTTCGCTGCGGATTTTGATTTTCCTTTACCAAATTGTAACTTATTATCTTCGCATCTGGATTCTTTTCTAACTCCGTCCATTCTTTCTCTGATTACTGATACTAATTCGCTCGGTAGTATGTCATTATTACGTTTAGTGATCAAAGCGTGTAGCATTAGACCATGGTTTAGTTCACAGGCAGTCTTCATTTCGTAAAAACCTAAAAAAAAATAAAAATTCAGAATGGGGGGAGAAGACTAGTTCTTTAGGGTCTGCTAGGGAAAGACCATACGTGTTCCATTTTCGAGAACTACACGAAAACAGACAATCTAACTCTAACAGAAATATATATTATCCTTTAAAGACTTGATTCTCCCCACACTTAGTTAGCTGTGGTGTCGAAATTGTGATTAACTTCGTTGTCGACTTCCATCGGACCATGTATGTAATGTTTAACTCTGTGACCATTGACTTTAAATTCAATCCCATTTGAATTTATTAATTCTATCGTTCCGTATGGGAAAACTCTTTTGACTATGAATGGTCCAGACTGTCAAACCCCGTCCTAATCCATCTGGACGAAGTCATCAACATCTGGTTCCATTGCGATGATCGACTTCAAATAATGTCTTTAAAATGAGCAAATGCACAGCGGAAGATTTCTTTCATACCTGAGAATAAACATGCTTTCAAGTGTCAACCAAAAGGTTGGTGAGTTCATAGGTTTATCATAAAACAATAAAATTCATCATTTTGATAGACCACAAGATTTAAATCCTGCATGGTACAAATGGGCCCGAATCCTATACCCACCTGTAATGTGCATGCAATATCTTTTAAATACAGTACACATTTCTCGTGTACGAAACCATTTTAACAGATCATAGTAACTGTACACATATTCCGTGCACAAAAATAACATACACATAACCTGTGTATAAAATCATTCTCTCAATACATAACTTTCATATCAATTGGTGGCAATTATCATGTCCACATAATTCGATGGTGGCAATTATCATGTCCACATAATTCAACAATAATCCGCAGAACTTCTGTCTGCATAATAATTCATTCGAGAAATGTTTTGCTTGTGTCTATCTCGTCAAACATTTATAAAAGCATTTCATGTATTCGCAGTTCAAAATGTATTTCAAAAGCATTTAATAAAGCAGTTATAAAAACAGCGCATGTATTCTCAGTCCCAAAAATATAAAGAGTAAAAGGGAGCAAATGAACTCACCTAATGTATTTTGTAGTAAAAATACATATGACTATATTGAACAATGCAGGGTTGGCCTCGGATTCACGAACCTATATCAAGTATATATATTAACATCTATACTTGTAATCGAACAACTAAGTTTATATATAATTAGTGATATAATTGTTGTTTTAGTAAGTTATATACTTTTATCAATAAGTAATTTAAATATTTCTATTTTTGTGTACCTTAACTAATTAATTAGTATTTATTTTAAAACGTTAATATAGATATGTTATATGTATTAACTATAGTGTTATATAACTAAAAATCATTTGATAACATAATATAAATGATAATGAATAAAAAGTTATATTATTTTATAATAATAATATTAGTAACTATACTTAATAATGACAACAATGATAAGTATGATAATAATTTTAGTAGAAACATTGTTAATACTAATAATAATAGTTTTAATGATAATAATACTTATAATAGTAATGAAGATGAAAATTTTAAATAAAATACCTTTGTTAAAATATATAATTTTAAAAATGATAATACTAGTACTAATGCTAATAATAACAATAACAATGATATTAATATTTATATAATGACATTAATGTAATAATAATACTTTGTATTATGATAGTAAAACTAATGAAATTCTTAACAATAATAACACTAACTAATAACAACAACAACAACAACAACAACAAACAATAACAATACAATAATAATAATAATAATAATAATAATAATAATAATAATAATAATAATAATAATAATAATAATACTAATACAAATTTTTAATATAAAAACTACCTCAAAAGAAGCCTTAAAAAGAAAACTGCGGCGAACGAGACTCGAACCCGTAACCTCTCGCCCACCCATAACATGGAACACCCCTTAACCATTACTCCATCCGTTTTTCCTGTTTTAACTCCCAAACTAAATCTATATAACCCGTCTTTTTTTTTTAAACAAAAGAAGTGGGCTTCGGCCCAACTGAATACATATTTATCTCGGCCCAATCTTCCATAATAGGACTCGGCCCAATCATAACAAGTCTCGGCCCAACAGCATAAAATGGAACACGGTTTTTTTTAAGAGGTCTTCAAGTTCACACAATAACTCTTGAACTTTATCTTCATCGTGACTAAAAAAAAATATGTATATCCCACAAGGTGTGGGTCTTGTAGTAAAAGAAAATATATACACACTCCTTTTATTCTGATGGACGAGTGTAATATCACAGGAGCCAAACGACTCCCTTAATCGATCCATTAACTTCTGGTAACAAGAGATTATTTTTTTTTATATATATATATCCAGTGGGGTTATCTAATCCATGGGTGTCGGCCACAATTAAAAACACTCCAAAAGCAATAGTCAAAAGTATGGTGTTCTTGTTAAAAATAAAATAAGCATACCATATCTCCTCAAGTGGCATGTGCGGTTTTATAATTTATCACATGTGGTTTTTGGGTGGACTAGAAGAAAAAACAGAAAGCTCACAGCAGGTATACAAATTCTTCGATTAGTCGTTTAATCAATGGTGGGTTTGGTGACCGGTTAAAGGTGAAGAAGAAATAACAAGGTGGTGGGTTTCGTTGATGTCAAAAAAAAAGATTGAGTTCGAATAAAAAAAATAAGGGTATGTTCATCATGTTAAATATTAAGATGGTGTTATGGTTGGCGATTGAGATAGGTGTCGTTTGTTGATTATTAAAAGAGAAAAGAAGAAATCACTCGACGTTTGTTGGTTTTGTACCGAACCCAAAACAGAAATTTGTCCGTGTAAAGGGTGCGTTTATGGTGTTGCATGTGTTGGTTTTTATGGTTCGTTTGATGGTGGGTTTTTTTTTTTTGAAGGTGGTTCATGGTGTTTGTAGATGATGGTGGTTCCTTTGGTTGTTCAAACCATGATCAAACGAGAGAGAAAATGATGATGGTGTTCTTGGGTGGTGTAGGTGGCGATTGAAGATGATTCAAGTGGGATAGAAAAGAGAAAGGGTTGATGGTTGCAGGGGTACTCGTTGGTTGTTTAAGATAGTGACTAAGGTGGTGGTGATGTCAAGGGTGATGGTAGTTTAAAGGTGGCCGGGTGGTAAGCCAATGAAATGGGTTTCATTTTGGTTCTATGATTAGTGTGTTGTTGATGTGTGGTGGCGATGGTACAAACCAAACAGAAGCAGTAGTATCTTGGAGCACAAAAAGGGTGATGAGCGTGATGTTTGTCGTTGGTTGGGATGTTGAAGCACTATTATGAGGGTGATGGTGGTTCCGTTGATTAAGGTGGCGATGACATTATTGAAGGAGAGGAACAATGTACAAGTTAGATGATTGATCAATTATTCCCATGCCATATGTAGCTTATATGTGTGTGTATATATATATATATATATATATATATATATATATATATATACCGTAAGTAGCCAAATAATAAAGATAATAATAATAAACAAAATATTAATAATTATTAAAAAAAAACGTGGAATAAGATACTGAAGTCTAGCCGCCCCCTATGTTCATCCGTGATTTGTTATTTTTATTTTTTTTTAACCCATATTGTTCACGGACTAGTATATCGTGCTCTCTTGTCAATTGGTGATGGGGTAAAAGTTTTCAGAAAAATTCCAAAATTTTAAATTAACCTTATTTATTTATTTTGATCATTATGGTATAAAATTTGATCATAAATTGTTAAATAAAAATTACATCAACTGTCCCTTCCATTTCTGGGTAAAATATAAAAAGTGTTGAAATTTATTAATTAGCTTCTAAATATATTTATAATAAGCCTAAAATTTATATGACTCATTTACGAATCACCGTTTATTTTAAAATCATGTAAGTTTGAATTTAACTTGTCTAATATCCATTGGATGACAATTGAGTGTTACCGTCGTTTACTATATAGATTCGAAATCACAAAATATATATTTAATATACTTTATTTATATACATAGATATGTTTTAAATAATAATTATCATAATATCATATTTTTATTTTATTTTATATAATTAATTTTAATACAACAACATATAATATTTAAAGTAAATTTCCAAATTATTATATTTATATATACATATATATTTAAATACACACAAATCTATTTACAATTATCTGTTCGTGAATCGTCCAAATTGGTCGAAGGTCAATTGAATATATGAAACAGTTCTAAATTTTTGAGACTCAACATTACACACTTTGCTTATCGTGTCGGAATTATAAAAGATTAAGTTTAAATTTGGTCGGAATTCTCCGGGTCGTCACAGTACCTACCCGTTAAAAAAATTTCGTCCCGAAATTTGAGTGAGATGGTCCTGGCTGACAATAAGTATGTTTTCATGACACATACGAGTTATAAATTAGTCTTTATCATCAGTGAGTAATATGAACAAGACAATTCGATTACTCGAAGCGTATGTGTGAAGCTATCACAAAATAGTGAAATGATGGAAATAAGATTTGTCTTGACTTTTGACGTAGTCCCGATTGAATTCCGGAATTCAAGGGATTTAGAGAAAATCTTCGAAATCTAAAAGATCTGATTCTTCGATAATTTAGGAAATTAAGATCTCCCTAATTAAATGTGAAGATCTGCCTTGATTTCCTTATCAGATATTTCACTATAAATTAACTTCTTCTGTTCCATTGATTTTACCATTCCTATACTAAATTTCCAAATTCAAAAGATTGTGAAAATGCTTAATCCAGTTCTGATCCTTGTCCTTATCCTGACTATTGCAACAATCATTCTCCTTTTCCAACTTTCACCGGAGGAATCCGTTTTCTTCTACTTCGCCCTTGGGGTTATAGTGTGTTTAATTCTCCCGTGTCTTTACGTTGTGATAAACATTGACATATACAGTTTGTAATTTATGTGTTGTTATCGGGCTTTATATTCTCCCTTATATTTCAAAGCTCTATGTTTTTTATTTTCTCTTCCCGACTTAAAGTCAAGCGAATAATGGTCCAGAATTTGTAGATATAGAGTTTCGAATTATTATAATGTTCTAAGCAGGAAGGAACGTGATAGTACGATTTGATTTTCAAATTTATCAACATCACGGAAGATAGAACTATCAAGAATACATTTTCTTGATTTGTTCAGGAGTTAAGTAGAATGAAAGAGTTATGTAACTTGGCACATGATGATGTTATGATCTGTGAATCATCACGTCCCATTAGAAACTCAGCATGACTTACTGTAATATAATCACGTTGATCAAGTGTCATTATATTATACTAACTCATGCATCAGTTCCCAACATTACTTCAATAACATTCATATTTTAAGCTCGAAAGTTTACAGAATATAGAAACTAACCGTTTCTATATGATGTAACACTGATAGTACTAAGAGATTAATGATTTCAGATAAGAATAATTATGAAAATATCTTCAGAAATATGGAGGATATTTATAATGAAAGATACGATGATATCTTGGAATTTCTAATATCGAAGGATGGTGAAGAAAATTTGTCCGCAAGAGTTTGGAGTCAAAAGCAAGGTATTCGTTAATGACTTCAGCAGGCATTGAATCATTTGGATTCTTTGAAGTCAAACTTATTCTTTGTGATTTGTCCACGGCTTCCTTCATAGTTTCGCATAATCCACTTTTCGGTACAAAATTTTCTATTGAGTGTTTCCAATACTCCATTCTTTATCATCAAACTTTTGATTGCTAAGGTGGTTTATAGTTTTTGCTGGTTCCATCAGCTTTTCAAAATTCAGAGCATTAATTTGCAGATTGGGTGCTTTTCAGAATTTCAGAATGAAAGATCATAACTCTAAGAGATAAGTGTCATACATATAACTGTTTATGTAGATATGCTGTGAGTTTTCAGAGTACTGATTGCTGATTCCTGGTAATTGGTATGGCAGTTCCCGTTACAAGATGCGGATGAGTATATGATAGGGTTTCAATGAATAAATATAATGATTTATCAGAGAGATTTAAGCCAAGAAGCATCGAGTTTGTTGGTACGTTTGCTGGTAATATAGTGGAATATAAAAGAATTCTCCGGTATCAAAAGGGTAATCGTATATATCAGGATTATAGTAAGACTACTTCGAATGAAAAGTCGAAGTTGACTTGCTGGAGCTGTGACAAAATTGGCTACTTTGAAAAGGGATCGCAAAGTTATTTTTGCTAATAAATGCCAAAGGATCTGACGCGGCTACGTGTTAAACTTTTACTCAGTTGCTGAGAGTTTCTCAGGTGCATAACTATATGCATAAATCTTTTCTTCTGTAGATGAAGTGTCGTTGGTTCATTCTCTCGATTGAGGTGTTTTTAAGAATCATGAAAGGTTTGAACGCAGAATGTGATCGTGAAGATACAAATGATGTTTAAGACGAAATCAAGTGGCAAACTTGAAGAATTGTTTAATTTCATATGTTATAATCAATATTTTAATTCATTTTAACTGTTCAATGTTGGTCCTCAGTCGATAGTCCACAGTTAATAATTCAATAATATATATACATACATACATATATTCGAATTAATTAATATGTAACGTGACCCGTATATGTCTCAGACTCGATCACAACTCAAATTATATATATTATTTGAGAATCAACCTCAACCCTGTATAGCTAACTCCCGCATTACTGCATATAGAGTGTCTATGGTTATTCCAAATAATATATATAGATGCGTCGATATGAAATGTCAAAACCTTGTATACGTGTCCCGACATTTAAAGTGCGTTAAATAAATAACAGAAATTAAATGACGATAAATAAAATTGCGAGAATTAAAATTGCGATAAATAAAATGCGATAAATAAATTGCGATAAATAAAAGGTAATACGGAATTAACAGTTAGCTAGGAACAGTTAGCTAGGAACAGTTAGCGTGGATTCTTAACAAATTTTCTCATAGTTAATTTGTTTGTTTCTAACAAATTTTATTTTGTCCAATGTTTTCTTCATTATGCCACTTGCTGGATTCTGATAGATCAAGATCCAAATATGAAATTGAATGAAAAGGGTTATTCTGCGGTGAACGAATACGTATATCTATGGGTGTAAGTAGGATAATAAATGATCGTTGAATCAGATTCGAAGAACGTACAATGTAACTTATTAATGTGAAATCTAAATATTCCTCGGGTATTACCTACCCGTTAAAATATTTTCACCATTAACAGTTTGTACAAAAGAATTTACAATCTTTATGAAAACATATATACTTATATATTTTTTTTTCAGATGTAATCATAGACTTAATGAGTTAATATGATATTAAATTCATTTGATTTACCGCTAGAACAAGAATATATAATCTCTAAAACATTAGAGATTACATAATTGCTATGTCGAACGAAGATAAATGATGGAGAACGTCATATAGAACGATGATTATACTCGAGGTACAGAATGATATGTTGATGCATGGATTGTTGATGATACTGGTGCTGTTGCTGATGGTACTGTTGGTACCGATGATGTTGCTGAAGCTGGTAAATTTTGCACCATATTTTCCAAATTTATTTCTCGAGCGCGAAGTTCGTTGATTTCTTCTATTATTCCGGGATGATTGTCGGTCGGAACGAGCGAATGAATAAAGTTTAGAATTGTGAATAGAATATAATCGTGTCGAGCTATTCTGGAAATGAGTGTGAAAATGGTGTTTCGGATAGGTTCGTCGGTAAGTACTTCAGATTCTTCACCAAGAGGGAACTGTGGTGGATGAAAGGGATCTTCTTCTTATCTCCAACGATTAAGTAGGCTACGAACCCATCAGATGAATTGGGGATGGCTGATTGGTTGATTCATTATGGTGACACCGCTTTCGAAGCTTAGGTGAATATCCATGTCGAAATAGTTGTCGGAATAACTATCGAAATAGCTATCGAAATCTGAGGGACTCGAACTAGTTGAGGGATTCATCCCGTACAATCAGATGAAGGATTTTCGATAAGAAATAGATTATAGGATATAGATTAGTACCCTGCAATACATAATTTACATATGCATATATAATACTTAAATCCCATAAGTTACGGAGAAATCTACGGAAGCTTTCAGGCAAAGGTAACAATAACAGATACGCTAAGATATGAATTAGCAGATACACTAAGATATGAATTTTGTCTATACACTATTCATGTAGTCAATGCAATAAGATGTGTCTAGACTAAGAATAATAAGCAGGTAATTTACTAAGGATGATAAGCAAATGATTT
Organism: Rutidosis leptorrhynchoides; assembly: GCF_046630445.1. Classification (NCBI taxonomy): domain Eukaryota; kingdom Viridiplantae; phylum Streptophyta; class Magnoliopsida; order Asterales; family Asteraceae; genus Rutidosis; species Rutidosis leptorrhynchoides. The sequence goes on from NC_092334.1 coordinate 392,601,763, forward strand.
CCGACAAAAATGATAAGCAAAACTTTTGACATGCAGACACGGTCGAAGTCCCACCTGGGACATATACGTGATTGTAAATATTCGTGTTAATGAGTGTTGTGAATTTACCTTTCAAAAAAAAAAAAAAAAAGACACGGTCGAAGTCCAGACTCACTAATGCATCCTAACGACTTATCAGTTAGACACACTAATGCAGACCCGGTTCACTAAGACCACCGCTCTGATACCACATGTCAAACCCCGTCCTAATCCATCTGGACGAAGTCATCAACATCTGGTTCCATTGCGATGATCGACTTCAAATAATGTCTTTAAAATGAGCAAATGCACAGCGGAAGATTTCTTTCATACCTGAGAATAAACATGCTTTCAAGTGTCAACCAAAAGGTTGGTGAGTTCATAGGTTTATCATAAAACAATAAAATTCATCATTTTGATAGACCACAAGATTTAAATCCTGCATGGTACAAATGGGCCCGAATCCTATACCCACCTGTAATGTGCATGCAATATCTTTTAAATACAGTACACATTTCTCGTGTACGAAACCATTTTAACAGATCATAGTAACTGTACACATATTCCGTGCACAAAAATAACATACACATAACCTGTGTATAAAATCATTCTCTCAATACATAACTTTCATATCAATTGGTGGCAATTATCATGTCCACATAATTCGATGGTGGCAATTATCATGTCCACATAATTCAACAATAATCCGCAGAACTTCTGTCTGCATAATAATTCATTCGAGAAATGTTTTGCTTGTGTCTATCTCGTCAAACATTTATAAAAGCATTTCATGTATTCGCAGTTCAAAATGTATTTCAAAAGCATTTAATAAAGCAGTTATAAAAACAGCGCATGTATTCTCAGTCCCAAAAATATAAAGAGTAAAAGGGAGCAAATGAACTCACCTAATGTATTTTGTAGTAAAAATACATATGACTATATTGAACAATGCAGGGTTGGCCTCGGATTCACGAACCTATATCAAGTATATATATTAACATCTATACTTGTAATCGAACAACTAAGTTTATATATAATTAGTGATATAATTGTTGTTTTAGTAAGTTATATACTTTTATCAATAAGTAATTTAAATATTTCTATTTTTGTGTACCTTAACTAATTAATTAGTATTTATTTTAAAACGTTAATATAGATATGTTATATGTATTAACTATAGTGTTATATAACTAAAAATCATTTGATAACATAATATAAATGATAATGAATAAAAAGTTATATTATTTTATAATAATAATATTAGTAACTATACTTAATAATGACAACAATGATAAGTATGATAATAATTTTAGTAGAAACATTGTTAATACTAATAATAATAGTTTTAATGATAATGATAATAATACTTATAATAGTAATGAAGACGAAAATTTTAAATAAAATACCTTTGTTAAAATATATAATTTTAAAAATGATAATACTAGTACTAATGCTAATAATAACAATAACAATGATATTAATATTTATATAATGACATTAATGTAATAATAATACTTTGTATTATGATAGTAAAACTAATGAAATTCTTAACAATAATAACACTAACTAATAACAACAACAACAACAACAACAACAACAACAAACAATAACAATACAATAATAATAATAATAATAATAATAATAATAATAATAATAATAATAATAATAATAATAATAATAATAATAATAATAATAATAATAATACTAATACAAATTTTTAATATAAAAACTACCTCAAAAGAAGCCTTAAAAAGAAAACTGCGGCGAACGAGACTCGAACCCGTAACCTCTCGCCCACCCATAACATGGAACACCCCTTAACCATTACTCCATCCGTTTTTCCTGTTTTAACTCCCAAACTAAATCTATATAACCCGTCTTTTTTTTTTAAACAAAAGAAGTGGGCTTCGGCCCAACTGAATACATATTTATCTCGGCCCAATCTTCCATAATAGGACTCGGCCCAATCATAACAAGTCTCGGCCCAACAGCATAAAATGGAACACGGTTTTTTTTAAGAGGTCTTCAAGTTCACACAATAACTCTTGAACTTTATCTTCATCGTGACTAAAAAAAATATGTATATCCCACAAGGTGTGGGTCTTGTAGTAAAAGAAAATATATACACACTCCTTTTATTCTGATGGACGAGTGTAATATCACAGGAGCCAAACGACTCCCTTAATCGATCCATTAACTTCTGGTAACAAGCGATTATTTTTTTTTATATATATATATCCAGTGGGGTTATCTAATCCATGGGTGTCGGCCACAATTAAAAACACTCCAAAAGCAATAGTCAAAAGTATGGTGTTCTTGTTAAAAATAAAATAAGCATACCATATCTCCTCAAGTGGCATGTGCGGTTTTATAATTTATCACATGTGGTTTTCGGGTGGACTAGAAGAAAAAACAGAAAGCTCACAGCAGGTATACAAATTCTTCGATTAGTCGTTTAATCAATGGTGGGTTTGGTGACCGGTTAAAGGTGAAGAAGAAATAACAAGGTGGTGGGTTTCGTTGATGTCAAAAAAAAAGATTGAGTTCGAATAAAAAAAAATAAGGGTATGTTCATCATGTTAAATATTAAGATGGTGTTATGGTTGGCGATTGAGATAGGTGTCGTTTGTTGATTATTAAAAGAGAAAAGAAGAAATCACTCGACGTTTGTTGGTTTTGTACCGAACCCAAAACAGAAATTTGTCCGTGTAAAGGGTGCGTTTATGGTGTTGCATGTGTTGGTTTTTATGGTTCGTTTGATGGTGGGTTTTTTTTTTTTTGAAGGTGGTTCATGGTGTTTGTAGATGATGGTGGTTCCTTTGGTTGTTCAAACCATGATCAAACGAGAGAGAAAATGATGATGGTGTTCTTGGGTGGTGTAGGTGGCGATTGAAGATGATTCAAGTGGGATAGAAAAGAGAAAGGGTTGATGGTTGCAGGGGTACTCGTTGGTTGTTTAAGATAGTGACTAAGGTGGTGGTGATGTCAAGGGTGATGGTAGTTTAAAGGTGGCCGGGTGGTAAGCCAATGAAATGGGTTTCATTTTGGTTCTATGATTAGTGTGTTGTTGATGTGTGGTGGCGATGGTACAAACCAAACAGAAGCAGTAGTATCTTGGAGCACAAAAAGGGTGATGAGCGTGATGTTTGTCGTTGGTTGGGATGTTGAAGCACTATTATGAGGGTGATGGTGGTTCCGTTGATTAAGGTGGCGATGACATTATTGAAGGAGAGGAACAATGTACAAGTTAGATGATTGATCAATTATTCCCATGCCATATGTAGCTTATATGTGTGTGTGTGTGTGTATATATATATATATATATATATATATATATATATATATATATATATATATATATATATATACCGTAAGTAGCCAAATAATAAAGATAATAATAATAAACAAAATATTAATAATTATTAAAAAAAAACGTGGAATAAGATACTGAAGTCTAGCCGCCCCCTATGTTCATCCGTGATTTGTTATTTTTATTTTTTTTTAACCCATATTGTTCACGGACTAGTATATCGTGCTCTCTTGTCAATTGGTGATGGGGTAAAAGTTTTCAGAAAAATTCCAAAATTTTAAATTAACCTTATTTATTTATTTTGATCATTATGGTATAAAATTTGATCATAAATTGTTAAATAAAAATTACATCAACTGTCCCTTCCATTTCTGGGTAAAATATAAAAAGTGTTGAAATTTATTAATTAGCTTCTAAATATATTTATAATAAGCCTAAAATTTATATGACTCATTTACGAATCACCGTTTATTTTAAAATCATGTAAGTTTGAATTTAACTTGTCTAATATCCATTGGATGACAATTGAGTGTTACCGTCGTTTACTATATAGATTCGAAATCACAAAATATATATTTAATATACTTTATTTATATACATAGATATGTTTTAAATAATAATTATCATAATATCATATTTTTATTTTATTTTATATAATTAATTTTAATACAACAACATATAATATTTAAAGTAAATTTCCAAATTATTATATTTATATATACATATATATTTAAATACACACAAATCTATTTACAATTATCTGTTCGTGAATCGTCCAAATTGGTCGAAGGTCAATTGAATATATGAAACAGTTCTAAATTTTTGAGACTCAACATTACACACTTTGCTTATCGTGTCGAAATTATAAAAGATTAAGTTTAAATTTGGTCGGAATTCTCCGGGTCGTCACACAGACCATCTTGATTTCAATTTTCCAGGAAATAGCTTGAATCGTGAATTGAAAAGAAGAACTCTGTCTCCTTCTTTAAATTCTTTTGAACTTCTGATTCTTTTATCATGCCATTTCTTCGTTTTTTCTTTATAGATTAACGAATTTTCGTATGCTTCATGTCTTAATTCTTCTAATTCGTTTAGTTGACTTAATCGTAGACGTCCGGCTTCATGTAAATCAAGATTACATGTCTTCAAAGCCCAAAATGCTTTGTGTTCAATTTCTACTGGAAGATGACATGCTTTTCCATAAACAAGTCTAAAAGGTGTGGTTCCAATTGGAGTTTTGTAGGCTGTTCTAAAAGCCCAGAGTGCATCCACCAATTTAATGGACCATTCCTTCGGATTTGATCCTACGGTTTTCTCTAGAATACGTTTTAAAGCTCGGTTGGTATTTTCAACTTGTCCACTTGTTTGTGGATGATATGCGGTGGAGATTTTATGAGTTACTCCATATCTTTTAAGAACTTTCTCAAGTTGATTATTACAGAAATGAGTACCCCGATCACTTATTAAAGCTTTCGGTGTTCCAAACCTTGCAAAAAGACGTTTTAAAAAGTTGATTACAACTCGTGCATCGTTAGTTGGGAGAGCTTGTGCTTCCGCCCATTTAGATACATAATCAATGGCTACGAGTATATATAGATTATTATGAGATTTTGGAAATGGACCCATAAAGTCAATACCCCAAATGTCAAATACTTCACATACTTGGATGACATTTTGTGGCATTTCATCACGTTGACTTATTTTTCCGGCCCTTTGACATGCATCACAGGATTTGCAAAGAAGGTGTGCGTCTTTGTAAATTGTAGGCCAATAGAATCCAGCTTCATAAACTTTTCTTGCTGTTAGTTGAGGCCCATAATGCCCTCCTGTTGGTCCTGTGTGACAATGGTTTAAAATTTTACTAGCTTCATCTCCAAATACACATCGGCGTATTATTCCATCGGGACAACTTTTAAACAGATGTGGATCTTCCCAGAAATAGTGTTTTATATCACTGAAGAATTTCTTTCGTCTTTGGTACGATAATCCTTTTTCAAGGAATCCACAAACTAAGTAGTTTGCATAGTCTGCAAACAATGGGATTTCTTTGTAATCTATCTTCAATAGATATTCATCAGGAAAGTTGTCTTGTATGGCCGATTCATTCAGAACTTCTAATTCGGGATTTTCAAGACGAGAAAGATGATCAGCGGCGAGATTTTCTGCTCCTCTTTTATCTCGGATTTCAATATCAAACTCTTGTAAGAGTAAGATCCAACGGATTAATCTTGGTTTAGCATCTTGTTTTGAAAATAGGTATCTAAGAGCAGAATGGTCGGTATAGACCACCGTTTTTGCTAGAACGAGATATGATCGAAATTTGTCAAAAGCAAAGACAATAGCAAGGAGTTCTTTTTCAGTAGTTGTATAGTTCGTTTGTGCTCCTTGTAATGTCTTACTAGCATAATATATAGGTTGAAATCATTTTTCAATCCTTTGTCCTAAAACGGCTCCCATTGCAAAATCACTTGCATCGCACATTAGTTCAAATGGTAGATTCCAATTTGGTGTTATCATGATTGGTGCATTAGTGAGTTTTTCTTTAAGAATATTAAAAGATTTGATACATTCATCTGAAAAGATGAATGGAGCATCCTTTTCTAGGAGTTTATTCATAGGAGTGGCAATTTTAGAAAAATCTTTTATGAAACGTCGGTAAAAACCGGCATGCCCTAGAAAACTCCTAACTCCTCTAACATTTGTGGGATGTGGAAGTTTAGCAATTACATCTACTTTAGCTCTATCCACTTCAATTCCTTCTTTTGAAATTTTATGTCCAAGAACGATGCCTTCTTTAACCATGAAATGGCATTTCTCCCAATTAAGTACTAGATTTGATTTTTCGCATCTAATTAGCATTCGTTCCAGATTAACTAGACATGATTTAAATGTATCACCGAAGACTGAAAAGTCATCCATGAATACTTCCATGCATTCTTCTATCATGTCGTGAAAAATCGCCATCATACACCTTTGAAAGGTTGCAGGGGCGTTGCAAAGTCCAAATGGCATGCGTTTGTAAGCAAAAGTACCATAAGGGCACGTGAATGTGGTTTTCTCTTGGTCCTCGGGTGCTATTGGAATTTGAAAATATCCGGAAAATCCATCTAGAAAACAATAGTAACTATTTCCGGCTAATCTTTCCAACATTTGATCTATGAAAGGTAAGGGAAAGTGATCTTTTCTGGTGGCGTCATTTAATTTTCTATAATCAATACATACACGCCATCCTGTTACAGTCCTAGTAGGAATAAGCTCATTTTTCTCATTTGTAATGACAGTCATGCCACCCTTCTTAGGTACGCATTGAACTGGGCTTACCCATGGACTATCAGAGATTGGATATATTAAACCTGCATCTAGCAGTTTAATAATCTCTTTCTTAACTACATCTTGCATATTAGGATTTAGTCTTCGTTGGCGTTGCACATACGTTTTATGACCTTCTTCCATAAGGATTTTATGTGTGCAATACGAAGGACTTATTCCTTTAATATCATGAATCTTCCATGCAATGGCTGGTTTATGAGCTTTCAACACAGAAATGAGTTGTGATTTCTCATTTTCAGTAAGAGAAGACGATATTATTACAGGTAATTCAGATTCACCATGTAAATAAGCGTATTCCAAATGGTTTGGAAGTGGCTTTAACTCTAATTTCGGAGGTTCTTCTATCGATGATTTATATCGATATCTGTCTTCTTCTTTTAGCATTTGAATTTCTTCTGTTGTTGGTTCATATCCATTAGCTATGAGTGTAGCTAACATTTCAGCTTCATCAATTGGTTCATTACCTTCTCCTAAAGAACATTCTCCTGTTCCTTGTAATTCTGGAAATTCTTCTAATAATTCTGCATGTGCATCTATAGTTTGAATATAATAACATGTATCATCTGCAGATTGTGGTTGTTGCATTGCTCTATCAACTGAAAAGGTAACACTCTCATCCTCTATACTTAGGGTCAGTTTCTTACCGAACACGTCTATCATTGCTTTAGCCGTGTTTAAGAATGGTCTTCCTAATATGAGAGGAACTTGAGAATCTTCTTCCATGTCCAAAACAACAAAATCTACTGGAAATACTAAAGTACCAACTTTAACTAGCATGTTCTCCATTATCCCTCTAGGATATTTTATTGATCTATCGGCTAGTTGTATGCTTATTCTGGTTGGTTTCAATTCTCCAAGGTCTAGTTTAGCGTATAGTGAATACGGCATTAGATTTATACTAGCACCTAAGTCTGCCAATGCTTCTATTGAACTAAGACTACCCAGAAAACATGGAATTGTGAAACTTCCTGGATCAGATAATTTTTCTGGTATCTTATTCAACAGCACTGCTGAACAATTAGCATTCATAGTAACAGCCGAGAGTTCTTCCATTTTCTTTCTATTTGAGATTAGATCTTTCAAGAATTTAGCATATCTTGGCATTCCTGAAATCACATCAATGAAAGGAAGATTTACATTTATCTGTTTAAACATATCCAAGAATTTGGATTGCTCGGCTTCAAGTTTTTCTTTCTTCATTTTACTCGGATAAGGAAGTGGTGGTTGGTATGGTTTAACATAAGGTTTATCCTTAACTGTGTTATTTTCATTAATCTTTTCAACTACCGGTTCTTTTTCCTTATCTTGATCAGGTTGTGGTTCTTGTGGAGTAGGAATAGTTTCATCAGAAGTTACAGGTATTTCAGGTGGTTTAAGTGTTGTACCACTTCTTGTGGTAATAGCTTTAGCTGTTTCATTTCGGGGGTTAGCATTTGTATCGCTAGGTAGACTTCCCGGTTTTCTTTCACCTATTAACCTTGCTAGGTTACTTACTTCTTGTTCCAGATTTTGAATAGAAGCTTGTTGATTTCTAAATGCTTGAGCATTTTGTTCATTTGTTTGTTTCTGAGATGTGAAAAACTGTGTTTGAGTTTCAACTAGCTTCGTCATCATATCTTCTAAATTCGGCTTTTTATCATCGGTTTGTTGTGGTGGTTTGTTTTGAAAATTCGGTCTTTGCTGATTATAAGTATTATTGGATACTTGTTGATTGCTAGGACCTTGTTGGTTGTTGTATGGAATATTTCGGTTATAATTCTGGTTTTGATTGTAAATCGGTCTTGGCGGTTGATAATTATTCTGATAATTATTTCCAGGCCTTTGGTTTATGTATGAAATATTCTCTCTTTGTTCCATTGTTAATTCAATACTGAGACAATCTTTTGTCAAATGTGGTCCTCCACACTGCTCACAACTAATTCGTATTGAGTGAATATCTTTAGTCATCTTTTCCATTCGTCTCTCGAAAGCATCTATCTTTGCGGAAATGGAATCTAAGTCATGGCTAGAATCGGCTCTAGCTGCTTTAGATGATCTAATGATATCTTTTTCTTGGTGCCACTCATGTGAGTGGGAAGCAGTATTATCAATAATTTTGTAAGCATCAGTTTCGGTTTTCTTCATAATAGAACCACCAGCTGCTATATCTATATCTTTCCTTGTAGTGATGTCGCATCCTTGGTAGAATATTTGTACTATTTGACAGGTGTCTAAACCATATTGCGGACATCCTCTTAACAACTTTCCATATCTTGTCCACGCCTCATATAGAGTTTCATTTGGCTTTTGTGTGAACGTAACAATTTCTGCTTGAAGTCTTACGGCTTTAGATGCAGGAAAGAATTGTTTAAGAAATTTGTCAATTAAAACATCCCATGTATCAATCGCCCCTTCAGGTAACGATTCCAACCAATCTTTGGCTTCTCCCTTTAAAGTCCAGGGAAATAACATGAGATATATCTGTTCATCCTCCACTTCTCGGATTTTAAATAGTGTGCAGATCCTATTAAAGGTACGTAGATGTTCATTTGGATCTTCCTTCGGCGCACCACTAAATTGGCATTGATTAGTCACCATGTGTAGAATTTGTCCTTTGATTTCATAATCTGGCGCATTAATGTCTGGATGAGTAATTGCGTGACCTTGGCCAGTGCGTTTAGCTCTCATTCGGTCTTCCATACTTAAAGGTTCCAGATTCTCCATAATTGAATTTGTTGAATCGGTATCACTAGATGATTCTGATTTAATAGTTCGTTCCTCAACAATCTCTGTTTGAATGATTGGTGGTTCCGGAGGAAAGTTTAGTGGTTCAGGATCTATGAACCGTTCCTGAATATTCTCCGAATTCTCAATTGTGAGGTTGGGTTCAAAAAATGGATTATCGGAAATTTGAACTGAAGTACTTGGTCTACTGGATGACGATTCTAAAGAAAAATCAACGGCGGTTATATTTGCTAAATGTCTTGATCTAGTTACAGGTGGTGAACGTACAAAAGGTGACGAACGTCTTGCTCGGTGCATTCACTGAATATCCTATTAGTTTTTAAAAGGAAAGAAAAATTATAATAAGTTATCCAATCAATAGACTTTTCTGATTTTGCCCACGTTTCGAATAGCCAAAAGATGCAGCAGAGGGGCAGGATTCGTTTGGTCTCAATATAATTGAGGACTGTTTGGCTCCAATAACCCGGTCCACGTACAAATCCAACTATTACTACGAACCATAAAATTTTGATGTCTATCAATTTAACCACTTAAAATAAATTTTCGTAATTTTAAGAAATTTAGATAAGAAGTAGAAAAAATTCTAAGTCCTAAAAACTAGAATAGCGAGAAATAAGAGAGAAAAAGAGTTCGTCGCAAAAGGTCGAAAAAGAAAAAAAATGGTTGAAAAATAAAAGGTGACGGAAAAAAATAAAAGAAACTTATCAAAACTTAAAAATACTTTACTAACCTAACCTTATTACTACAACTAACTTAAAATTATAATCGCAAATTGAAATTACTAATTGGAATGATAATTGGTACATAGTAAAAGGTCTAAAAATATTAAAGCTTACAGGAAAAACTAAATCCCAAATGGAAATAACTTAAAAAGAAACTAAAACTTAAAAAGGCGTCGCAAAATTCTAAAGCACCTAAATCTTAGTCTAAAGAAAAAGCACTTAAGGAATTCTACGGCAAAGCCTAAAAATCTAGGAGTAAAAATAACTATGGCAAAAACTAAGTTTAAAATTAAATATGAGCGAAAAAATACAAATATTACGCTACAGCGATTAAAAAGGTACAAAATATAAAAATATACAAAAAGTTGTAAAAAGTACTATTTTTATAAAAATATTATTTTTATATTATTTATTTAATAAAACTACTAATTTTACAAATTAATAAAACTAATTAATACTAAATAAAACAAATTAAATAAAAAGTAAAAATAAAAATAAAACTAATAATAATAATAATACATAATTAGGTTTAAATAATAATAATAATAATTAATAACCCGTAATTAATGCAGTTTTAGGGTTTTTGTCCGTGTGTCAGACGGTCTCCGCGAGTTGCGGCAATTAAAGAAGAAAACCCCGCGAGTCGCGGGGTTCAGAAATTCAGTTGACAGCTTTCAATTTTTACGCGTTTTTCTTTATTTTTTTTTTATTTATTTTCTGTTTTCTGTTTTTTAATAAATAAAATATTTTAAAATAAAACTTATATTTTTATAAACTAAAATAAAAATAAAGAAACTTATAAAACTTAAATATTTAACAAAATCTTAAAAATACATATATTTTTGTTTTTCTTTTTATATTTTTCGAATATTTAAAACGTATTTTTACAAGACGAATTTTAATAAAAGTAAACTAAAATTTTTTTTTTTTATATTAGCGTTGCGCTTCCGGCTTTTAAGATGATTCCCCGGCAGCGGCGCCAAAAATACTTGATGTCAAAGCAGAGGGGTATAAAATACTATTAATTTTTAGTGCGAAAATACTATTAAATACGATACAATTTTACACAAGATATTTATTTATTTATAGAATGGATATACTTAAACCTTGCTACAACACTTATAGGCAGTGTACCTAATCGTACAGTAGTGTAGTTTTTAGTAAGTCCGGTTCGTTCCACAGGGAAATCTTTAAACAAAGCTCAACGCTATATTAGTTTACTTTTATAAAAATACAAATATATATATAAGTAATATTATTATTATAAAGGGGGGTTTTTACCGTTTAATGACCGGTTTGTCGATTTTAAGACTTTAGTCGCAGTTAAAACCTAATGTAAAATATAAAATAAATACAAGACTTAAATTAAAGCGTAAAGTAAATAACGATAATGAAATTGCGAATAATAAAAGTGCGATAAAATAAACTTACGATAATTAAAAAGTACGATAATTAAAATTGCGATTAAATAACAATAAATAAAAGTGCGATAATTAGAAGTGCAATTAAATATAAAATAAAGGAAATTAAATATGAAATAAAAGAATTATGCTTATTTAAACTTCCGTAATCATGATGTTTGACGTGTTGATTTTAGTTTTATGCCCATGGGTTAATTGTCCTTTGTCCTGGATTATTTAATATGTCCGTCTGGTTTTTGTCCATAACAGTCCATCAGTCATAAATATAAATTGCAAGTGTCCTTGTCAAATTATTATTATACCCGAAGATAAATATTCCAACTAATTGGGGATTCGAATTGTAACAAGGTTTTAATACTTTGTTTAATGAATACACCAGGTTATCGACTGCGTGTAAACCAAAGTTTTACTACTTTGTTAACAATTACACCAATTACCCTTGAATGTAATTTCACCCCTGTTTTAATTATTCTAGTGGCTATTAATCCATTCCCGTGTCCGGTTAAATGAACGATTATTCGTACATATAAATACCCCGCCCATCGTGTCCGATCGAGTGTATATGGTAATTTATAGGGACGCCCAATTGTAAATCTTTATATTAACATTAACAAACTTTCATTTAGTTAAATAAATATAAAGCCCATTAATAGCCCATAGTCTAATTTCCACAAGTGTCGTTCTTTTGTCCAAACCCCAATTATGGTACAAAGCCCAATTACCCAATTTTAGTAATTAGCCCAACATCATGATTACTTCGTTTTAAATAAGCATAATAATAACTTAGCTACGAGACATTAATGTAAAAAGGTTGAACATAACTTACAATGATTAAAAATAGCGTAGCGTTACACGGACAGAATTTCGACTTACACCCTTACAACATTCGCTAACATACCCTTATTATTAGAATTAAAATTAAAATTAAAATATAAATTATATATATATATATATATATATCGTATATATTGAGAGATGAGAGAAATAAGATATGAAATTTGATCAGAATTCGGTTTGCTTTATAGCCAGAGTTGAATTTTGGGGCTCCGCGACTCGCGGCAAAATCCCCTTCAAACTCCGCGAGTCGCGGAGATAGTATTTACAGCTCAGTCCTTGGAGTTTTCTCTGTCGACGGTTTTATATATATAAATATAATATATATATAATTAATATAATTAATTATATATTATATTATATTTATATACATAGTTAACTTGTAATTTTTAGTCCGTTGCGTCGAGCGTTAAGAGTTGACTCTGGTCCCGGTTCCGGATTTTCGAACGTCCTTGCGTACAATTTTATATTTTGTACTTTGCGTTTTGAATCTTGTACTCTTGTAATTTCGAGACGTTTCTTATCAATAATTGGAACCTTTTTGATTGTCTTTTGTACTTTTGAGCTTTTTGGTCGTTTGCGTCTTCAATTCGTCGAATCTGTCTTTTGTCTTCACCTTTTATTATTTAAACGAATATCACTTGTAAATAGAACAATTGCAACTAAAAGCTTGTCTTTGTTGAGGAATAATGCTATGAAATATATGTTCGTTTTTAGCATTATCAGCCATCCAAGGATCCGTTGAAGCTAGATCCATTTTTCTCTTTTCCAGTAGGTTTCTCCAAGGAACTTAAGGTAGTAATGATGTTTATAACATCATTCGATTCATACATATAAAGCTATCTTATTCGAAGGTTTAAACTTGTAATCACTAGAACATAGTTTAGTTAATTCTAAACTTGTTCGCAAACAAAAGTTAATCCTTCTAACTTGACTTTTAAAATCATCTAAAAACATGTTCTATATCTATATGATATGCTAACTTAATGATTTAAAACCTGGAAACACGAAAAACACCGTAAAACCGGATTTACGCCGTCGTAGTAACACCGCGGGCTGTTTTGGGTTAGTTAATTAAAAACTATGATAAACTTTGATTTAAAGGTTGTTATTCTGAGAAAATGATTTTTATTATGAACATGAAACTATATCCAAAAATTATGGTTAAACTCAAAGTGGAAGTATGTTTTCTAAAATGGTCATCTAGACGTCGTTCTTTCGACTCAAATGACTACCTTTACAAAAACGACTTGTAACTTATTTTTCCGACTATAAACCTATACTTTTTCTGTTTAGATTCATAAAATAGAGTTCAATATGAAACCATAGCAATTTGATTCACTCAAAACGGATTTAAATGAAGAAGTTATGGGTAAAACAAGATTGGATAATTTTTCTCATTTTAGCTACGTGAAAATTGGTAACAAATCTATTCCAACCATAACTTAATCAACTTGTATTGTATATTATGTAATCTTGAGATACCATAGACACGTATACAATGTTTTGACCTATCATGTCGACACATCTATATATATTTCGGAACAACCATAGACACTCTATATGTGAATGTTGGAGTTAGCTATACAGGGTTGAGGTTGATTCCAAAATATATATAGTTTGAGTTGTGATCAATACTGAGATACGTATACACTGGGTCGTGGATTGATTCAAGATAATATTTATCGATTTATTTCTGTACATCTAACTGTGGACAACTAGTTGTAGGTTACTAACGAGGACAGCTGACTTAATAAACTTAAAACATCAAAATATATTAAAAGTGTTGTAAATATATTTTGAACATACTTTGATATATATGTATATATTGTTATAGGTTCGTGAATCAACCAGTGGCCAAGTCTTACTTCCCGACGAAGTAAAAATCTGTGAAAGTGAGTTATAGTCCCACTTTTAAAATCTAATATTTTTGGGATGAGAATACATGCAGGTTTTATAAATGATTTACAAAAAAGACACAAGTACGTGAAACTACATTCTATGGTTGAATTATCGAAATCGAATATGCCCCTTTTTAGTCTGGTAATCTAAGAATTAGGGAACAGACACCTTAATTGATGCGAATCCTAAAGATAGATCTATTGGGCCTAACAAACCCCATCCAAAGTACCGGATGCTTTAGTACTTCGAAATTTATATCATATCCGAAGGGTGTCCCGGAATGATGGGGATATTCTTATATATGCATCTTGTTAATGTTGGTTATCAGGTGTTCACCATATGAATGATTTTTATCTCTATGTATGGGATGTGTATTGAAATATGAAATCTTGTGGTCTATTATTATGATTTGATATATATAGGTTAAACCTATAACTCACCAACATTTTTGTTGACGTTTTAAGCACGTTTATTCTCAGGTGATTATTAAGAGCTTCCGCTGTCGCATACTTAAATAAGGACGAGATTTGGAGTCCATGCTTGTATGATATTGTGTAAAAACTGCATTCAAGAAACTTATTTTGTTGTAACATATTTGTATTGTAAACCATTATGTAATGGTAGTGTGTAAACAGGATATTTTAGATTATCATTATTTGATAATCTACGTAAAGCTTTTTAAACCTTTATTGATGAAATAAAGGTTATGGTTTGTTTTAAAATGAATGCAGTCTTTGAAAAACGTCTCATATAGAGGTCAAAACCTCGCAACGAAATCAATTAATATGGAACATTTTTAATCAATAAGAACGGGACATTTCACATATATGGTCAACAAGGTGGTCTTGATAGTATGTCATTCGAATGGTCATTCAGATCTTTCGTAAGGCGAAACGCGATAATCTTATCCTTAGTAACTCGTTACGGATTAAAGCTGGAAATAGATCTTTGATTAAGTTTTGGAAAGATAATTGGAAAGGAGATGCTACTTTATGTTCAAACTTTCATAGAATGTTTCATCTAGACGCCAATCCCGATTGCTTGTTATCCGACCGATTAGTTACAGACTCATAGTCAGGGGATTGGCATAGGAATCCTATAGGTGCTTGCAATGATGTTGTTTTACAGCAGCTTCTGGACAAAATCACCACTCCTACAATCGTTCCCATGTTAGCTGACGAATAGGAATGTAGCCTCTCGGATGACGGTATGTTTTATGTGAGCTGCACATGTAATTTTTTAGAGAATGTTATGTTACCGAGAACGGATATTAAATTCAAATGGGTTAGATAAATCCCCCGTAAGGTGGTATTCCATAGAAGAGTTCCGTGGGATAGACTACCTACCCGTTTAAAATTTTCTATTAGAGGCATGGATATTGACGATATTTGTTACCCCATTTGTTATAATCATATTGAATCCTTTAATCACGTTTTATTCGAGTGTGACTTGGCTCGTGAATTGTGGAGGAAATTTATGATTTGGATCAAGGCAGTCTTGATGCATGATTTTGATTCATGGAGCGAATGGTTCAAGTGGTACCACGCTTGGCATGCTAGTGCAAACTCCAAAATGAATCTCTTTGTGATCGTCGCATCGTTCTTATTGATTCTCTGGAGATACCGCAATAACGTTATTTTCGATTCGCGTACAATGATGAAAGATCATTCGATTCGTGATTTTTCCTTTAGTTTTGTAATAGAGGAAAAATTATAGTTGGTTGGAATAGTTGGTTGCTTAATCCTTTGTAATCATTTTGTTATTACTCTCTAGCGCCTTGCTAAGGAGGTTTAATAATAAAATTCTTTTTGTTGGTAAACAAAAATACGCAAGGAAAATGAAGACAATCAATTTCTTGACCATAACTCCTTTTGAAATACCGCCGTATTAAGAACCTGGGACACGCTGCACTTCCGCCCTTTGGGAAGAAGACTTTTAACACCCAAAACCGAGCCATAATCCAATCGTCGTTACTCACTTGAGAACAATCCAATTCTCTCTGTTTCTGGCAGATATCACACTGAACTGTGAGATAAGATCGGAGCCCGACTTGACTTTAACAGCCCTATCAGCCAAGTGATACATCCATACACAATGCAATCTACACAATCTATCTCTCCAACAAAGAATATACAACTTGGCATATAAAACCCATTGAGATAACCATCAAGACATCCGTGAGAGAACACCATCACATCCTTGATCTTCAACCCCACCACTTTTCCTTTCACCGTTGGAACACTGACCACATATGTTCGCACGAAGACCAACCCAATTATTCAACCCGAGTCTGCTCCTACCGTAAGGATGTAGTAATACCAGTGACTCCCACAAGAATATCATGTTCTTCTTCTCTGGTCAATTGCAACATAGTTTCCATTGGATGTGATTATCAGAGATCTTGAAAACACTAGTGTTTCCAAATCGACAAACATATTTAGCGGCTTCAAAACTCCCACTTAAACCCAATTCCCCATTAGTTATGTGTCTTCCGAAGCTCCCACTCGACCAAGATCCCTCAACAAAATCAGAAAGTTCAAGCACGCTATAATTTTCAACACCTAACCTCCTACCTAATTGTTCCTCAATATAAAACTTAACCATATACATGGTTCCCGTCTTAAACCCGTGAACAATAGTTCAACCGCCCCTAAACACCTTTCATTGTTGATCTACAAATAGAACATAACAACTATCATCATCTAACTACCCAACAGAGATCAATTTACTCATGAGCTTGGGAATGAATCTCACGTTCTTCAAGGTCCAACGTAATCCAAGTGTCTTATAGAAAGATCACCAACAACCACAACATCATGTGATTTTACATACGGATATCGAACCCTAGTAGAATACCATCTCATCCATGTATCGGGGAGGATGATACGAGGCACCCGAATCTAAAACTCAAGATTCGTCAAGGAACTCCTCATGGCACATCAAATCATCTTCAACCACCATTATGTTCTTACCTGCATTCATTCCCGTCAATGCGATCTAAAGTGACTGACTTGCTGACAATTCCACCATACAATGTTTCTCACCTGTGATGGATCTCTCTTAGATCTTGTCCTGCTTCTACTTCTACCCCTGCCTCTACGCGTTGCACTTAAAAGAGAACCCGATGTCCTAGCTGAATCTTTCCTCCTGATTCCCTCACTTAGAATTAAATTTTGGATCTCTTCAAAAGGTCAACTTAATAGTTCCATATGATCTACTAACAACTGTAACCCTGCCAGACCAACTCTGGGGAAACAAGGACAAATAACGCATCCAGCTTATCCTCAAACTGAACCCTTACTAATTTCAACCAAGTCAAAATCAGGTTAAACTCTTTCACATGATCTGCTGCAGAAGAACATTCCTTCATCCTTGCATTAAGTAGTTACCTAATCAAGAAGACTTTATTCAAAGCCCAGGGTTTCTCGTACATATTGGACAGTGTTGTCAACACTCCTTCAGTCTTAGTTTCACCCATGATATCGTATACAACATTCTTGACCAGAGAAATCCAGAATACACCAAGTGCCTTCCTATCCAACAGTTCCCACTCCTCCGGCTTCATCTCTTCCAGTTTAATACCAGTGATCGGATGATTTAAACCCTTCTGATATAACACGTATTTGATTTGCATATTCCAGAAGCTAAAATCTGAACCATCAGACTTATCTATTTTAATCGTGTTATTATCTGCCATTATTCCAGGTAATGCTCGCAACGCAAGCTCTGATACCACTTATTAGCAACTTTTTCGAGGTGTAACAAGAACTTGATAAACCTAGTTATCATTTCCTAGCAACAAATAGATTAATAACAAGAACACGCAAAGATAACGAATAAAGAAACATAAATAACATCGAAATTTAACGTAGTTATGTCTAATCGTTTAATCTAACAATTGGTATAGTCCATGGACAAATAGAGATAGTTTTATTGATAAAATTTCGTAGGTGCTGCATATACAATGAGGTTACGGTTACAATATATAGTGCATAATGAAATAAGAAAACAAATCGTTCGACTTGTCCTGCAAGACAGAGCCTCGCTATCGCGAAAACCCAATTATGATCACGAGGTCTTCAGTCGAAACTTCCAAACTTCTGTTTGCCACTTCGCGGCCGCGAGCCTAGCAATTACTGTCGCGAAAATTTTCATTTTATCTGTTTCAATCCTCTTTGTACTCCAACAAATGTATCAATATTATACGCAGATTATAGGTTCAATCCCAGCCTCTTATCTCTTTAATCACGAGTTACATGATTTTCCTCTCTTGTGTTAACCATGTGACCGACCGATAGTGTTGAAAAATATTCCATACATTAATTAAGTTAGATAAAATAAATCAAAACTGATTTTCTAGGATCAACAAAAGATACTAAGCTTTCCTTGGGATACAGTTTCTCAATTTATTTATCTGTAAGACAATAAATAAAGAGTAATCATGGTTAAAATAAGTGTCTTTACCTAGCGTAAAAATCTGATTTCATGAACTAATATCTCCTCTTTCTACTTGTATCAAATTTATTATACAATATTTGATCAATATATACATATAACTGAGAAAATCTTCTTTGTATTCTGCCAATTTTGCTTTTGTTTTCTTTTAATCTTTTGTTTGGATGACAAACGGTCCAACAACTAATATAAGAGAAAATAGAGAATTATTTTTTATATAATTATCTTTAATGATCAAGTGATTATCAAATAACAAACTATCAAAATATACAATAATCCAATCAGCAAAATATCAACAAAATTGTTACTTATGTCACGGTTAGTAAAGGCGTACATATCTTTAATTATACTGAAATTGTCACATGGAACTAAAAGTTCTATGTTACTTTGATTCCATCCAGGATGAAATGGAACATGTTCTAACTTATGGATCAATTATTTCAAGTAGATACACAGGTCTAGTCTTAAATGAAACTGGTAGTGTAAGAACGTACATCTAATAAGTTTGTTGCTATTGCAAAAATAAATGGATAGAGCAGGATGCTACCTTGTTTAAACTTGACACTAAAAATCAAGTTAATCATCGAAAATGTTGTTATAATTCTAGTCTTAAAGAAGATCAGACATGCTCCTAAAACAAAAGCTAAGTTAGAAATTCTTATAGTTACTTATGATTATCAACCCAAAAAAGAAATGAGTATTTGGATAACCTTCATTCAAAATTTCAAGTAGTAATTAATTATGTGTTAACATGTGTATGTGTATTGTATAGGTTTTGCCCAGTATCTTTATAAATTAGGGCTTGAGCTCATGACGTACTCTATATATGTTTGTATTGTAACATTGGAATACATAAAAAATAATTACTCAATATGGTATCGGAGAGAAAATGATCGTCTTACCAAAATTTCAAACTACCTTCTACACTATTATTGGAAATAATTTATTTCTTACCTCCAATTACGTACACTTCTTTATTCCTCAAATCTTCAATTTTTATTTATTTTTATTTCTCATTAACTTGATCAATTTTCCATCTTATATCCACCACCTAAACAACCGACATCTTCATCCTAATTCCGGCCATACTTCACCATCTTTCTCCATTATTTTAGTTCTCCACTTAAACGTACACACCATGACCACCATGGCTTATAGTAATTATTCTTATATCCCTCCCACCTTAAACCTCGATTACCTAAACTAAGACGCTTGGATGGATCTATTTGAAACCCACTGTATTGGTTTTGATATTCTTGACCATATTAACCCCACATACGACAATACCCCAACACCATCTGATCCCGAATGGATTAAAATTGATTCCATCTTTCGAATGTGCATCTATGGTACCATCACACCTGATGTTATTGAAAACGTCCATGAGAAAAAGACTACCGCACGTACTACATGGCTTAATATCGAAACTCTTTTCTATACTACTCCCTATGTCCCAATTTTACTGTCCGCTATTCCTTTTTGGGATGTCCAAAATTAATTGTACATTTTCATAAATATATGAAAATAATGTAATAAAAGTCATTGTGCCCCCGCTTTATACATGTATGATAAGCAGATAGGTATAAAGTAAGGGGTAAGACTAAAAAGTTAACAAAAAATTACATGTTCTTGGTATGTTTTCATAAACTGTGTATTTTTGTCTACAGATAATAGATTTGGGATTGAGGGAGTAACAAAGACTGCACCATTCTTCGACTTGATATTGATTTCGTAATATCAAACTCGGTAGCATGTTTATCAAAGACTGTTGCACAATGATTAAATATATGGTTGACCTTTTAAAAAATATTGGCGAACCTGTTTCAAACAAAAACCTTGTTGCCTACACTCTTCAAGGTCTTCCACAAAAATGGAATGATGTTACACGTGCTACTAATTTACGAGAAAATCCACCAAAGTGAATGCAATTTTTCTTAGCGAAGAAATAATACTTGAAGACAACTGTTTTGGCGCATCATTTTCTCCAAATTGTTTGTTTGGTTGGTCTCCCGGCATTGATAATCAAGGGGTGGTCCTCGCAATGATCGTCAGAATGGCATTCGTCATAATAATAGTCGTCATCTGCCACAAACAAATGGCCAGTGGGTATTTGTTCCTTCATCTCACACGAACAAGACAAAGACATCAAGAAACTTCCAAGCCACTTAAATCTGGAATTAGACTCCTAATCCACATGTTGGGCTCCTCGGAAGACCACCATTAGGCCAACATAAATTAACACATAAACATCCATTAATCAGGCCCATGTCACTACTAGATCCCTCATTTGACCTAATACTTCAGCTTATACAACAACATCAAATGAGGCCCACTTAGCACCTGGATTATTTTCACCATCTGGACAGCTCATTAATCAATTGAATTAGGCCACTAATGGAGATCAGCCCACTACTTTACCTTATTTATTTAATACCATGACTTTACAGGAACCCGTCAGTTCAGGTTGGATCATGGATACAGGAGCAACGGATCACGTTCACTCGGATGCAGGTATACTTAAGTCTATTTCCAACAATCATGATACTCGTACTATTTATGTTAGTGATGGTTCCTCAATACTTGTAATGACCACCGAAAAGATAATCTTCATAATCCACATTGTCCACTTCATTGTACTTATTACACCTAGAATTTTTAAAAACCTTATATCAATTAGAAAATTTACAATTGATAATTGTTTCTCTTAATTGATAATTGTTTCTCTGTTGACTTTGATCCTTTTGATTTTACTGTGAAGGAATACCGTACCCGTCAACCTCCAATCCGATGTGACAGCAGTTGACCTCGTTACCTTATGACATAATCCTCTACACAAGTCCTACTGCATCTAGCTCATCACTTTGGCACCAACGTCTTGTTCATCCTGGTTACCAAGCGCTTCAACATTTTATTTCTAGTCAATTTATTTTTCTGTAATAAAGAGAAGTCGTGTGTTTTGTGCCAACCTTGTCGACTTGTGAAACACGTCCGACTTCCATTTAGTACTTCTAATTCTATTATGTGTTCTCTATTTAATATTGTACACTTAGATATTTAGACTTCACCTATTACTAACATGAGTGGTTTGGAATACTATATTATTTTTCTTATATTATTTTACTTGATCATTATAGTTATTACTTATGGGTTTATCCACTACGACACAAATCTGATGTGTTCAAAAATTTCTACATCTCACTTCTTATATTAACAAACCAATATACATGTATGATAAAATCATTTCAATGTGACAATGGTCTTGAATTTGACAATACATCATTTCATGACTTCTTTGCAAACCATGGCATCCTTTTTCGCTTTTCTGCCCACACACGTCTTATCAAAATGGTAAGTCTTAAAGATTGTTTCACACCATTAACAGCACCATTCACATCCTTTTATTTCATGCTCATCTTCCTCCCACGTAGTGGGTAGAAGCTTTTCATATGCCAGCTCATCTCCTCAACATCATACCCTCTTCTGCCATTCAAAATGATACACCTCACTTTCGACTTTTCAAGCAACACCCAACCTACGCCCACTTACGCATTTTTGGTTGCTTATGCTTTCCTCATATGAATACCACTCACAAACTTGCACCACGATCCACACCGTGTATAATTCTTGGATATCCATCAGATCATCGTTGTATATTGTACCATGTCCTTTCAACTAGTAAGATCATCATTTCTCGCCATGTTGTTTTTGATGAAACCGTGTTTTCCTTTGTTTAAGTTACTCCTACACAACCTCCATCCTATTACTTTCTTGACAACTCTTCCCCTTCGTTTCTCCCAGCCTTTCAGCCAACCTCCCCATTGCTATCCTTGGATGTTGCCAACCCATATCAGGCGATCTGCCAGCACCTGTAACTCTACCTTCTACTACTTCGACCATAGACTCACCTGCTACCACCCCAAACACATCCCCATCACCTCCCCTAGCACACCCTATGATGACCCGCAATCAGTGTTTTAAATCTCGTTATATCTCCCCCAGTATCTTCCTGAGATCTCGTTTTTGGAAGGCAACAAAGACGAGATGTCCATCTCCCAGATATATCGATCAACGGGGTCAAACTTGGTCAAAGCTATGATTTCTCAAATTTTCTCGCTCATTCTTGGATATTCTCGTAAAATCTCGGATTTTCTCGCAAAATCTTCGAATTTCTCGCAAAATCTCGGCTTTTATTGCTAATTTCTCGGATTTTCTTGTAAAATATCGTAAAAATGTATATAAGTATACATATATTTATTTATTTATTTTTATATATCAATATTAAAAGAACTAAAAATTCAATGTAAGTCAATGTCCGAAATCTTCTCGAGATTTTCCCGAGATGCTGAGATCTCCCGAAAAATGTCGAAATGAGATCTTCCCGAGATCTGAGTTCTCCAACCTTGCCCGTAGTAAACACAACATTATTAAACCCATCACTCATCTTAACTTACACACCACTACTACCCCTTTATTTGTGCCCATGTCATATTTATAGGCTCTTGAGGACCCTCACTGGCATAAAACTATGAATGAGGAATCTCATGCTCTTGTTTCTAATGGTATTTGGGTACTTGTTTCACGCCCTCCTACGGTTAATGTTGTTCGCTCTATGTAGTTATTTAAGCATAAGTTTTATGCTTCTTTGGCTCGTTACAAAGCGAGATTGGTTATTAATGGAAAAGGTCAACATGTAGGGATCGATTGTGATGAGATAAAACATCCACTATTCGCATTGTCCTGAGTCTGGCTGTTTCATGTCACTAGCCCATTCATCAGTTTGATATGAAGAATGCCTTTCTCCATGGTGACTTACATGAGATAGTTTACATGCATCAGCCTCCTGGATATCGCGATCCTAATTTCCATGAATATATCTGTCTGTTGAAGCACTCTTTACATGGTATGAAACATGCCTTTCGTGCTTGGTATCAATATCATATATTAAACATCATGAGGACTTCATAACCAATTGAAAAACAAATTGCATAATGAAAATCTTTAATTAAGGAAACCAATTGCAATGCAAATTTCTTTATGAAAATATCCAATTGAGGCTCGAACTTGAGACCACTCTAACTGTTAGGTCCAAATACGGTGAATGTGCGTGAACATGGTTTGATAATCCATGAATGTCAAGAGAGCAAAAGTCAAATAGTCAAAGTGTATTCCATGACTTTCTTAGACATCTTTACAAATCAATGGTTATCACACTAAACTAGGAAGCTTTGGGGTTCCATACATAGCCCTTATCTATAGAACCCTTCTATAAGGATTGAAACATAATCTACTCATTTTTAGGGTTCTAACAATCTTCTCCATGAGTTGATTATGTTTCAAAAATAGTTGCCTATCTAAATAATACAAAAATACATAAAATGATTAATAAAACCTTGTTATAATATATAAATATATATATATATAAATGGATAGTCAATTATTGATACACAAAAGTAATATTATTGTATTACCTAAACTTGTGATATTTTTGCTATAAATAGCCATGAATGCAAGCATTAAACTTGCACCATTTCTCACACTTACAAAGTGTTTCTTTCTTTCTCTCCATTATCATCTTTGTTCTTACACTTCATTATTAGTATTCTAAATCAAGAATCAAATCACTAAAGGTAGTTATAAGCCTACTGAATTATAACATCAAGAATCAAACCACTAAAGGTAGTTATAAGCCTACTGAATTATAACACGTTATCAGCACGATAATCTTAATACTAATTATGGTTGGCTCTGCCACCTAAATGATATATGGTCGGTTATACCACCTGAATAATATATGATCGACACTGTCGTCTAATTATCATTTATGTTACTAACATTTATATTTCAATTATCTAACATTTATATGGCCGACACTGTCGCCTAATTATCATTTATGTTACTAACATTTATATTTCTATTATCTAACATTTATATGGCCGACACTGTCGCCTAATTATCATTTATGTTTACTAATATTTATATTTATGTTATATAACATTTATTAATGATTACTTACATATGGTCGACACTGTCACCTACTTATCATTTATGTTATATTAAATTTATGTTTAATGTTTATATACTTATGAATATAAAGTGACTATAATTTATCATGTTGTTTGTTTTAATAGAAAATGTCGAATCTGGAAAAGCTTAAATTTACTCCTTTAGAATCAACTGGAAACAACTACATGCCATGGGTTATAAAAGTAAAAATGCATCTTAAATCAATGGGCATTCTTGAAGCCATAAATGAAAACAACAATTGTTCTGAAAAAGAACAAGCAACGGCATGTTGCTTTATTCATCAACATATTGATGAATGCTTACAAAATAATTATGTGACTGTAGAAGATCCCCATGTTTTATGGGAAGGTCTCAAAAGCAGATTCAATAATCAAAGAGAAATTTTACTTCCAGCTGCTATGGAACAATGGAGAACATTAAGGTTCCAAGACTTTAAGAAAGTAAATGAATATAGCTCAGCTCTGTATAATACATGTTCACAACTTAAATTCTGTGGACATGAAATAAGTGATGCGGACATGATGGAGAAAACTTTCTCCACAATGAATGCTGCAAACATCACAGTGCAAAGAAATTTGAGAATGCTAAAGTTCAAAACATATCCTGAACTTAATTCATATCTCTTAGTTGCAGAGCAAAATGATGAGCTATTAATGAAAAATCAGCAATCCCGTCCTACTGGTACACTTGCAATCCCTGAAGCAAATACTGCAAATAATTATAAACAGGGACAAGGACGCGGGCAAGGTCGTGGTTATAATAACCATCACCATCATCATGCCAAAAGCCATAACTATGGTAGAAACCATCCTTATGGTAATGGTAATGGGCGAGGACGTGGTCGTGGTCGTGGCCGTGGTGGTCAAAGAAATAATAATCCACGAAAATATAAATATCAACCACAAAACAAGCCCACTAAACAAGATGTTGAAGAAAATTCTTCTAAAAATTCTGAAGAATCTTGCTACAGATGTGGTAGAATGGGCCACTGGGCTAATACTTGCCGAACATCTAAACATCTTGTTAAGATGTATCAGGATTCGCTGAAAGATAAAGAAAAGGAAGTAAACTTTGTGGATAACGTCGATCCAACAGTCACTGAGAAACCATCTGATTTATATGAAGATTTCTTGAATGTTTAAGTTGTGTGTCTTTCGAAAAATAAACGATTTAATATCGTCTGTCTTTGTCATTATGTTTGCTAAATGTTTCAGTACTATCTATTTGCATGTAAAATATTGTGTAATATTAATGTACTCACTATTTATTTCTTATATATGAAGTTCAATATGAATTTTGCTGGAATACAACATCAATCAAGTGGTGGAGATCTCTGTATAGCAGACAGTGGAACTACACATACTATACTTAAATCCGAGAAATATTTTATTGATCTAAAACCAACGGAAGGAACTATACATACAATATCAGGACCTGCTAACTTGATAAAAGGGATAGGAAAGGCAAATTTCATACTACCAAATGGTACAAAATTTTTAATAAATGATGCCTTATTTTCTCCCAAGTCAAGCAGAAATTTATTGAGTTTCTCCGACATATACCTTAACGGGTATGATTATCAATCAGTGACAACAAAAAATGAGAAATATTTAAGTATCACTGACAAGAGTCATGTGGTTGAAAAACTGCCAAGACTTAGTTCTGGATTACATTATACACATATAAATGTACCAGAAATACATATGGTAGTTAACGAAAAATATATTGATCCTGGTGTATTCAGTTTATGGCATAACAGATTAGGCCATCCAGGATCAACAATGATGAAAAGGATTATTGAATGTACTCATGGACATCCACTAAAGGATAGAAAAATCCATCATGATACAATGGTTCCATGTACATCTTGCTCTCTTGGAAAATTGATAACTAGACCCTCACCACTTAAGGTTGAGAAAGAATCACCAATGTTTCTTGAAAGAATTCAAGGTGATATATGTGGACCAATTCATCCACCATGTGGACCATTTAGATATTTCATGGTTCTAATAGACACATCTAGCAGATGGTCTCATGTTTGTCTGTTATCAAGCCGTAATGTGGCATTTGCAAAATTTCTTGCCCAAATTATTAAATTGAGAGCTCATTTTCCTGATTACACCATTAAAAGGGTGAGACTTGATAATGCTGGTGAATTTACATCTCAAGCATTTAATGACTATTGCATGTCTATAGGAATTGTTGTTGAACATTCTGTTGCTCATGTGCATACACAAAATGGTTTAGCCGAGTCATTGATTAAACGTTTACAGTTAATTGCTAGACCATTGATAATGAGAACAAAACTCCCTGTATCTATATGGGGTCATGCAATTTTACATGCTGCTGCATTGATTCGCATCAGACCAAGTGCAAGTCATAAATATTCCCCCCTACAACTTGCTTTTGGTCAAGAGCCAAATATTTCCCATCTTAGAACATTTGGTTGTGCAGTGTATGTTCCAATTGCGACACCACAACGTACAAAAATGGGTCCTCAAAGGAGGTTGGGAATATATGTTGGATATGAAACATCTTCAATATTAAGGTATATTGAACCTATGACAGGTGACGTTTTTACAGCACGTTTTGCTGATTGTCATTTTAATGAAACATTGTTCCCTAGATTAGGGGGAGAAATGAAAAATAAAGAAAATGATGTTTCATGGTGTGAACCTCAATTAAAGTATCTTGATCCTCGCACAAAAGAATGCGAGACAGAAGTTCAAAAGATAATGCATATACAAGAACTTGCAAATCAATTGCCTGATGCATTTACAGATACAAAAACGGTGACAAAATCATATATACCAGCAGTAAATACTCCAGCTCGAATTGAAATTCCAAAAGCTGGCAATAACATCACTCATGAATCTTTGCCACGTCAGAAACGTGGAAGACCAATTGGTTCAAAGGATAAAAATCCTCGAAAAAGAAAATCAGCTGATAATGAAGTAAAAGAAAGTGTTCAAGAAGAACCACAAATCAGTACTCCTACTGCAGAGGAGATTGATGATGTCAATACAGAAATTGCAATCAATTATGCATATTCAAAAATATTATGGAACCGAAATGAAATGAAAAATCTTGATGAGAAATTTTCATTTAATGTTGCATATGACATCATGAATAATGATGATGATCCAGAACCAACATCTATGGTTGAATGTCAAAATAGACATGATTGGGCTCAATGGAAAGAAGCAATACGAGCTGAATTAGAATCACTCAATAAAAGAAAAGTTTTCGGATCCATCATTCTCACTCCTAAAGATGTGAAACCTGTAGGATACAGATGGATTTTTGTCTGAAAAAGAAATGAGAAAAATGAAGTTACAAGGTATAAAGCTAGACTTGTAGCTCAAGGTTTTTCTCAAAGACCGGGAATTGATTATGAAGAAACTTATTCCCCTGTTATGGATGCAATTACTTTTAGATACTTAATCAGCCTGACAGTTTCTAAAAATTTAGAAATGCATCTCATGGATGTTGTGACTGCTTATCTATATGGATCACTTGATAGTGATATATATATGAAGATACCTGAAGGATTTAAGGTACCAGAAGCATCAAATGCAAAACCCAAAGAAATGTATTCGATTAAATTACAAAGTTCTTTATATGGGTTAAAACAATCGGGACGTATGTGGTATAACCGATTAAGTGATTACTTGATAAGCAAAGGGTATACAAATAACATTACTTGCCCTTGTGTTTTCATTAAGAAAACAACATCCGGATATGTGATCATAGCTGTTTATGTTGATGATCTTAACATCATAGGTACAAATAAAGAGATCTATGAAGCCATTCAACTTCTAAAGAAAGAATTTGAAATGAAAGATCTCGGAAAAACCAAGTATTGCCTTGGTTTACAAATTGAGCATATGCCTAATGGTTTACTTGTACATCAAACAACATATACTGAAAAGATTTTGAAACGTTTCAATATGGACAAGGCAAAACCATTAAGTACTCCTATGGTTGTTAGATCACTCAATGTTGAAACTGATTCATTTCGTCCATGTGAAGATCATGAAGATATTCTTGGACCAGAAGTACCATATCTTAGTGCAATTGGAGCTCTTATGTATCTTACAAATTGTACAAGACCTGACATTTCTTTTGCAGTTAATTTGTTGGCAAGGTTCAGCTCTGCTCCTACCAAAAGACACTGGAATGGGATCAAACACATATTTCGATACCTTCGAGGAACTACTGATTTAGGATTATTTTATTCTAACGAATCAAAACAAGATTTGGTTGGTTATGCTGATGCAGGTTATTTATCTGATCCACATAAAGCTAAATCTCAAACTGGATATGTATTCCTAAATGGAGGTACTGCAATATCATGGCGTTCTCAAAAACAAACACTTGTTGCTACATCATCAAATCATGCCGAAGTGATTGCATTACATGAAGCTACTCGGGAATGTTTTTGGTTGAGATCAATGACACAAATCATTACTGATTCTTGTGGACTAGAACGCGATAAAAGTCCAACAATTATCTATGAAGATAATGCAGCTTGCATAGCACAGATGAAAGAAGGGTATATCAAAAGTGACCGAAACAAACACATACCTCCTAGATTCTTCTCATACACTCAAAATCTCATTAAGGACAACGAGATTGAAATGAGATATGTTCAATCCAGCAAAAACTCTGCTGATCTTTTCACGAAAGCACTTCCAACTGCTATTTTCAGAACACACGTTCATAACATTGGCATGAGACATGTTCAAAAGATGTAACAACCGAAGCGATGTCTACTTGAGGGGGAGTCAACTCCATGCTGCACTCTTTTTCCCTTAGCTAAAGTTTTTCCCACTGGGTTTTCTTTAGCAAGGTTTTTAACGAGGCAGTAACTTACAGTTGATCTTCAACAAACAAAATTGCTATCCAAGGGGGAGTGTTATAATATATAAATATATATATATATAAATGGATAGTCAATTATTGATACACAAAAGTAATATTATTGTATTACCTAAACTTGTGATATTTTTGCTATAAATAGCCATGAATGCAAGCATTAAACTTGCACCATTTCTCACACTTACAAAGTGTTTCTTTCTTTCTCTCCATTATCATCTTTGTTCTTACACTTCATTATTAGTATTCTAAATCAAGAATCAAATCACTAAAGGTAGTTATAAGCCTACTGAATTATAACATCAAGAATCAAACCACTAAAGGTAGTTATAAGCCTACTGAATTATAACAAACCTCAACTTTTATTGGTTGATGTAGTCTTCAGTACCAAAGTAATAAAATATTCCATCCTCATTAGCCTTCGTTACTTGAGATAACCCGTGTTCAGTTAAACAATTAACAGCCGTCGTTAAGTTCTTTAAAAGATAATTGTTGTTGATCCTTGATTGAACACTTTAAATCATGTTTACCATCATCACACTCTAACCAATATCACGTGACATGGACCTTGGATTCCACTTGTGTCAGATTTTGTACAGTATGTTTGTTGAATGCTTCTAAGACCACCCTATGATTAGTTACCCGCCCATTACCCGCTCATTATCCGTAACTAATCATAGACACCACTTAGTTACCCGCGTTAATTACCCGCTTTCATCATAGATTTAACGGAAGAGTTATAGGAATTGCGGGTCCCAGTACTTTTTATTGTTGGACTTAATGCTTTATTGCTTGTACGTTGTATATTAAGAGGAGTATTGTTTTAATCATAGGGAGTGTTTAGTTATGCGTTAGTTATAGGATATTGGTGTTGATGTGGCGCTGATGTGGAAGGTTAAGAGGATGAATAGTTTAGTTACGATAGGGAAGGGCCTAACGAGCATCGAATTCCTTCATGAATATGTTAAAACAACAAACTTCAATTTGATTAACCTAATAGATTTCCAATATCCTTCTACATTAGCCTAGAACACACTTTTTTTTTTTTTTTTTTTGCAAAGCAAGCAGCCTAGAACACACTTTGAATCATTCCACTTCAATATCACAATCGAAATGATTTCTTCTATAAAATTGTTACAAATCCATCACATAACACTCGTTGATTTATTTCAAGAACCAAAAACACCTCTATAATTCTAATTTTGATCTCAAAAAATTGGTAATTCAACCTTGACTTTTCTCCATCAGCTTTGACCAGACAGTTGAATAATTAAACATATGAATTAAGAGCTGAAAATTTGCAGAAACATTCATTAGATGATTGTGAATAACTCTACATATTTACTTTACACCAATGTTCCTGAATCATTCCGAGGACCTAAGCCGTTGACTTTTCGGTTGGTGATGAACTCGATTTGAAAATCATTGAAGCAAAGCTTGTTGATAGAGTGTGACGATTGACGAAGGTTAGGTTTTGGTTGATGATCACAAATCTAAGCCCAAATTTGAATTTATAACCTCTAAATGATGATCGCACAAATATGTGTAAATGAGCGGTTATGTAGATGAAGATGAACTTGTAATATGTTTTTGTTCCTGTTTCTGAATCTGATGTTTAACGAGTGTTAGTAGATCAAATAGAATTCAAAATTTCAAATAAACTTGATGTTTTATCTATGAATTGATTCAAGGATGAAGGAAACATATTTGATGATGATGAAATTTTTAATTAAAAATTGATTTTGAGCTGAGATGAAGTTTCAAATAGAATTCAAAATTTCAAATAAACTTGATGTTTTATCTATGAATTGATTCAAGGATGAAGGAAACATATTTGATGATGGTGAAATTTTTAATTAAAAATTGATTTTGAGCTGAGATGAAGTTAATATGATGATGATGTATATGATCTATGATGATGATCTGATGATTTGATAAAAAGAAACGAAATTAGATGTTTATTTCTATGTTTTTGTATAGTATTTTGATTAAAAAAATATATTCGACGAAATTTGAATATTTAAAGATTTGAGGTTTTAATGATAAAGGTTTAAAGAGATATATGATATGATTAGATGTTGAAGATGTTTATGATGAAGGTTTGAAGATGTATAGGATTAAGTGTTGAAGGTTTGAAGGTGATCATGCACATTCATGATGAAAATGTATATGATCGGGACTAGAAAGTTCTAGAATTCGCTCTTATACCAATTGTTAGGTCCAAATACGATGACCGTGCATGAATATGGTTAGATAAACAATGAATATCGGAGATCAAAAGTCAACTACTCAAAGTGTATTCCACGGCTCTCTTGGACATCTTTACAAATCAATGACTAACACTAAACTAGGAAGCGTTAGGTTATATATATATATATATATATATATATATATATATATATATATATATATATATATATATATATAGACACACTAGTTTTTTTGAACATGTGCATTGCGCGAGTGTGTAAAAAGATGTGAGAAAATGTAATTTGCAGTTCATATTAGTATGTAAATGACTAAATTGTGATACTAAAAAATTGAAAAAGTATAAGAATTATTTAAGAGCCCGTGGCGTTGAAAATTTTTAAACATTGTGCGTTACACGATGAGTAAAATAATCGTGTAAAATTAATTAATTTTTTCAAAACATTATTCTTTTAAATTTAAGAGCCTGTGATGTTGATAAATTTTAAAAGTTTTTTTGAGTTTAAGAGTATAACACCCCGAATTCTAATATAGGCATCTGTTGCGCTGCGACAGGTGCTGGTGGGTTGCTATGCAATTTATTTTATTTTGGGGACTTAAATGCGATTATACATGTGACGGGTTATAAGCATCCAAAACTGATATTGAGCTCATTCTATCTTCAATTCCTATCACCAAACTCACTTTAGAGAGAGAGAGAGAGAGAGAGAGAGAGAGAGTGTGTGTGTGTGTGTGTGTGTGTGTGTGAAGGGAGCTAGAGAGAGAGCTCAAGATTATGAAGAAGATGGTGATGCATGCTCGTTTTGGAGTTCATCTTGGAGTGTCTAACTTCTAGGCTTCTCTTTGGATCTTGAGGTAAGCTCTATTTCGAACTGTATTGTGTAATTTTGGGTTTGTGTTAGTGGTGACCTATAAACCCTAATACCTTTGAATTTGGGGTTTTTGGTGTAATTTTGGTTGTGTGAACCCTAGTGTTGTAGTCTAGGGTTTGGATGACGAATTTTGGGTAAATAGTCATAATTTTGGGTGTGAATCACTAGCTAATATGCTAGTGGGTGTTTTAGGTGTTCTTAAGAACGTGTTGGTAAGTTAAAATTAGATGTTGACTTGATTTGGGTCAAACTAGTGTTAGTCATATGTGTTGGTGGGTTAAGTACTTAAAGTACTTGGTACATATTGTAAATTGGTAAATTGGTGACTAATGTTGATATTTGGTCAAAATGTGTAATTTTGGGAAGTAAGTACTTAAGTACTTGGGTTAATTGGGTAATTGGTGTTTTGGTAACATAATGACTAGTAATAGTGATTATGGGTGTTTTTGACTTGTATCAAACTATGTTTTTGTGCATATCGATCAAAATGGTACTTGTTTGTGTGTGGGTTGAAATTACCACAAGTAGTGGTAAGTCGGCAGTGTCCATTAGGTGTCTAAATAGACGGGTTTTAGTGAGCAAGGTGGGAACCTTTGGTTAAGGGTGGGGGCGTT
Organism: Rutidosis leptorrhynchoides; assembly: GCF_046630445.1. NCBI lineage: Eukaryota > Viridiplantae > Streptophyta > Magnoliopsida > Asterales > Asteraceae > Rutidosis > Rutidosis leptorrhynchoides. The sequence goes on from NC_092334.1 coordinate 392,635,075, forward strand.
AGATTCTCTTTTAGAGAATAAGTGTTTATGTGTTGAAATGCCTATGTGTTAAATAGGTGGATACTTGCTCGAATGAGAGGACGAAGGTTGTACATACATGGCGTGTACTTGTGCATGCGTTGCTAGGTGAGTGGAATAATTATGTATGTATGTATATGATTTACTTTCTTGCGGTAGGTGGATTATATGGTGTGTATCGTGTGTTCATGCCACTAAGGGTTATATGGTGTCTATCGTGTCTTCGTACCACCAAGGGTTATATGGTGTGTATCGTGTGTTCGTGCCACCAAGGGTTATGTGGTGTGTATCGTGTGCTCGTGCCACCAAGAGTTATACGATGATATCGTGCATTTGTGTCACCATGGGGTTAGTGTGTATCGCGTTTTCGTGCCACTAACGGTTGTTGTGAACAATCGATGGTCCTTGTAAGAACCACTCCCTTGTGCTAATTGTAAACCATGAGGTATGTGTTCAATGTTGTTTTATAGCATACTATTATTATATTGTTGTTGTTAGCATGTTATTACGTTTATGCCATGCTAGTTGAGATGCTTGTTGCGGTCCTTCGTTTGCTATATTTGTGTTGTGGTTGCGGGTCGGTAAGTTGTATGCATATGTGTACAGTTGTTCTCCTCACTAAGCATTGCTTACCCTCTCGTTGTTTACCTTTTTATAGGTACCGGTTGATTTGGCTTGAAGCAATCTAGTTGCTAGACTAGACGCTTAGGAGTGCTTGAGCTTGGCAGATAGGTTTGTAGCCTTCTGTGACGACCCGGAAATTTCCGACCAAATTTAAACTTTAATCTTTATATTATTCCGACACGATAAGCAAAGTTTGTTAAGTTAAATCTCAAGAATTTTAAACTGTGTTCATACATTCATTATAACCTCGACCAAATTCCGACGATTCACGAACCGTTATATATAAATAGATATGTATATGTATATATATATTATAACTTGAGAATATTAATAAAGTATTAAACGTATAATACCTTACACGAACGTATTTGTTTCAATATGATTTTCGATGAAATTAAAAAAATATATTAAATGATTGAATTATCAGAAACATTGAATTATGATTACAAGTCTCTGTTGAGAGGTCCACTATGATTTGAGAAAATCTATTCCTCTTAACGATATTCAGAATAATTTGTAAAGCTATTTATAAATAAAAACAAAAAGTGTCATTTACGAAAGTTAGACAAAAGTTAGTGGAGAATTGGTTTCCATAATATTCTATTAATTTAGTTTCAAAAGTACAAAAAACGTTTTCAGTTTAAAAAGAACTTTATTATTAAAACGTATATATCTTTTATAAATATCTAGAACCACTTTTGACAACTCATTACTTAACCAGTATGATAAAGATAACGATATTTATATTTTATTTTATTAAATATATATAACGATTTAAATTAATATTATATATACTTATACGCGTATTATATGTATATAGTTTTATACTTTTACTATACTTTAACTTTACCTTTACTTTACTTTTATTTTACTTTAACTTTAATAATTCATACTTTAATAATTCAATTTAAAAATTCATACTTTAATAATTCACTTTAATAATTCATACTTTAATAATTCACTTTAATAATTCACTTTAATAATTTATACTTTAATAATTCACTTTAATAATTCACTTTAATAATTCATACTTTAATAATTCACTTTAATAATTCACTTTAATAATTCATACTTTAATAATTCATTTTAATAATTCATACTTTAATAATTCACTTTAATAATTCAAAAATCTGTTATAAATAGAATTCAATAGGTTTCATTATTTCATAGAAACTTGAAAATATATTTCTCTAAACTCTCTCAATCGAATTACATATATATATTTTCTTTGTATTATTTCAAGATATTATTAGTATACATAAAATATTACGACGGAGTTGTAACATCCCGCGTATTTCCGTTAAATTTATTTTAACACCGTCTTTTTTTTTTTAAATAATATCTTTCGTTATTTAAATTCGTATTTTCCGTTGACTAACGTTCATAATATTCCCGTTATTTAATTATAACATCACTCGTTTACTCGAGCGTTTTTAAAATATTCGTTTGGTTAATTCCCGTACCCGCTTTGAAACTCGAGGGACCAAAGTTGCAAAGGGGCCTAACTAGTGACTAGGTCAACTAGTCAAACCCCATCTCATCCATTCATTATCACCACCCACCTTCATCCTTCCCTTTCTCTCTACTTCCCATTTTTGAACACAAACCCCAACTTCATAAAATCATCATCTAAATTCGGGATTGGAAGCAAACTTCAAAACAAATTACATTTTCGTGATCCTCTCTTCATCCTCTACATTTTGATACCAATTTCATCAAGTTTGGGTCAAGGCTAAGCAACTTTCATGCACACGTTTACTTTGTGAAGTACTTTATACTCGTGCACTCGAGGTGAGATCATAGTCCCATCTTTCAAATAACTTTTATGCTTTAAACTATGGGATGAGAAACATATACGTATCATACTTTTATACATTGAACACAAGTACGAAAACGAACATTCCACGTACGGGTTTGAACAAAAATCCTCAATTCAATTATCATTAGTTACACTTGCAGGGTGTAAACGTGAACTTATATTATGTGATCACATGGGCTTGACGAGCCTCATTCGGACGGTTCGCTACCGTTAGCGGATGAAATATATTTTCGGGTCTAGTGTATGTTCTAACACTACGCAAAGGGTGCAAAACAGTTAAGTTTGATAATTGGGTGCCCGCGATACAAACAACAACTTTGGAATGCAAATGATTTGATAATCATCTTATACTAAATCTTGTGGTTCAAATACAACGTTTACTAAAACACCTATGATTTCACCAACGTTTTCGTTGACAGTTTTCTATATGTTTCTCAGGTTCATACTTGGCTATTTGATACATGCTTCCGCGTACACTCATACTTGCTTGGAGTCGAGCATACATGCATACACTCTAATTTCTTGCTTGGGGTCAAGCATACATACATACATACGCTAGTGATAGCACCTTTGGATTCAAACATATTGTTTACATACTTACGCTATTTATAGCAACCGCGATTTTAAACTAATTATGTCGCAAGTTATTTCATTTATACTTTATACTCTTGTAAACTTAAACTTGTCGTCGAACAGTTTTGTAAACTAAACTTTGCAAGCATGATACGTTTCAAGAATGCGACATAATTTTGGTCAAACGAGTCTCATATAGGGACTACGACCACGTAACGGGACCTAAGTAGTCGGCGCCGTCAAACATGATTTGGTCGGGTCGCTACAAGTGGTATCAGAGCCAGGTTGTAGGGAACTAGGATGTGCATTAGTGTGTCTGACAGAGTCGTTAGGAAGCATTAGTGAATCTAGACTACAACCGGATAGTTAGCATTTGCATTCTGACATACATTTGCTATAGATAGCACTTACTTGACTACTTGTGCATTATACTTGAATCATTCTTAGGCAAACTTTTTAATGGTACCCAACCTTCATCATACGAACTCGTATTCCGCCACTTTTTGGTAACACACGTAAATTCATGATTCATACACGTATGGATGACGACGACTTCATTAGTCACACTTGTTCGGGAACTCTGTCTCCCGGATTGTTATTTGCCACCGTTTCAACTTACTATCGGTTTCCCACTGGTGTTTCTTACTATCTACTTTTTGGTGTTACTACCATCACTACTCAAGGTGAGTATCGTCATCAACATTTATCACTACGGTTGCGTGCTACTCGTTATCATGACTCGTTACTCTTTTCATACCTGAATACCTTATTGTCTGACTCGAACCACATTGACGTGAACAATCATTTATACACTTCCCTCGGGGAACGCTTCTTTATAGTTGCACTAATTCTTTCGATTCAATACGAGTCACGTTAGAGACGTCGTTACACTTTGTTTATTTTAAACTTCACGATTACACGAACTTGAATCTATAGAGTGATGTGGGAATGGAGGTATGAGTTAGCGTAATATAACGACACTCGATCAACGTGGTTATATTACGGTAAGACATACCAAAGTTCTAGTGACACATGATGGTGGTTAGACTCGATCAACCTAAACACCACCATGAGCCATGTACATGACTTCATCTATTCATGTTGGACATCTGAAAACTCCGAGAATATTGATAACAACCATACCGGGGACACACCTTCGATTTTTGTCGAACTATACTTATGCTTCCGAATGAATTACCGATTCCTTTCGACTTCAACCGTATGTTACAAGTGTATACTATCTCGTCCTCGCACAGTCTTATTGACTAACTACAATTTACTCGTTATGCTCGCATCGAGGCGGAAACTTCTCTCGCCTTACACTCGTAATTCTGGTTCAGGAAATCTTTTATTTTAAATTCTCAATGGAGAGAGACTCTTCACGTTATACTAGTATTCGCCTCGAGGGTGAATAGTCCTAACGAACGTTTTTAGAAACCGATAAATCTTCCGCGGCGCAAAATTCTTGAGAAACAGAAACTTGTTCCAACAAACGTTTTCAAGTCCTAACAAACTTTTTCAAATATACCTTAAAGAAATGTACCTCGTTTCGGATCGAGATTCTCATTTCACTTCTAGATTTCAGAGTGCCTTACAAAAAGCTTCGGGACCACGTTTAAACATGAGTACCGCGTATCAACCACAACCCGACGGACCGAGCAAACATACGATTCAAACCTTGGAAACCGTAATACGAATTTGTGTTATCAACTTCAAATTTACTTGAGAAAAGTTTTTGCCTTTAACCAAATTCTCTTACAACGATGGTTATCATTCAAGTCTTAACGTCACACCTTTTGAAATCTTATATGACCGGAAACGTCATTCTCCTTTTGTAGAACCAAGTAAATGATAATCAAGTCACCGAACCTGGACTCATTCATGGAGTAACCGTTAAAATTATTCAATTCCAAGAAGGGCTCAAGACGGCCCGTATTCGCCAAAAGAGCTACACCGATGTTAGACGTAAACATTTCAAATTCCAAGTGGGCAACCGCGTAACGTTAAAAGTCACACCTTGAGAAGGTGCAATCCGTTTCGGGAAACATAGAAAGCTAAATCTGCGATACACAAAACCTTTTAGAATCCGGGGGCGTTTTGAACCCGTTACTAGCCGTTTAAATTTTCCGACACGTTTGAGTCTCCGTTCATCCTACATTCTATGAATCAACTTACAGAAGTGTCTTGCGAAAAAAGAACTTGTTATTCCTTTCGATGAGCTTACTATCGATGACAAACTTCACTTCCTAGGAGGACCGGTTGAATTATAAATCGTGAAACCAAACTTTAAAACAACGTAAAATCCCAAATGTCAAGGTTCGTTGAAATAACCGAGGGAGTACCTTCACTTATTCGTAGAACCGACAACGCAAGATCTCGAGGAAGAAACAACGACTACTACTTCCAACTAAATTTCGGGACGAAATTTCTTTTAAGGTGTAGGTAATGTAACATCCCGCGTTTTTCCGTTAAATTTATTTTAACACCGTCTTTTTTTTTTAAATAATATCTTTCGTTATTTAAATTCGTATTTTCCGTTGACTAACGTTCATAATATTCCCGTTATTTAATTATAACATCACTCGTTTACTCGAGCGTTTTTAAAATATTCGTTTGGTTAATTCCCGTACCCGCTTTGAAACTCGAGGGACCAAAGTTGCAAAGGGGCCTAACTAGTGACTAGGTCAACTAGTCAAACCCCATCTCATCCATTCATTATCACCACCCACCTTCATCCTTCCCTTTCTCTCTACTTCCCATTTTTGAACACAAACCCCAACTTCATAAAATCATCATCTAAATTCGGGATTGGAAGCAAACTTCAAAACAAATTACATTTTCGTGATCCTCTCTTCATCCTCTACATTTTGATACCAATTTCATCAAGTTTGGGTCAAGGCTAAGCAACTTTCATGCACACGTTTACTTTGTGAAGTACTTTATACTCGTGCACTCGAGGTGAGATCATATTCCCATCTTTCAAATAACTTTTATGCTTTAAACTATGGGATGAGAAACATATACGTATCATACTTTTATACATTGAACACAAGTACGAAAACGAACATTCCACGTACGGGTTTGAACAAAAATCCTCAATTCAATTATCATTAGTTACACTTGCAGGGTGTAAACGTGAACTTATATTATGTGATCACATGGGCTTGACGAGCCTCATTCGGACGGTTCGCTACCGTTAGCGGATGAAATATATTTTCGGGTCTAGTGTATGTTCTAACACTACGCAAAGGGTGCAAAACAGTTAAGTTTGATAATTGGGTGCCCGCGATACAAATAACAACTTTGGAATGCAAATGATTTGATAATCATCTTATACTAAATCTTGTGGTTCAAATACAACGTTTACTAAAACACCTATGATTTCACCAACATTTTCGTTGACAGTTTTCTATATGTTTCTCAGGTTCATACTTGGCTATTTGATACATGCTTCCGCGTACACTCATACTTGCTTGGAGTCGAGCATATATGCATACACTCTAATTTCTTGCTTGGGGTCAAGCATACATACATACATACGCTAGTGATAGCACCTTTGGATTCAAACATATTGTTTACATACTTACGCTATTTATAGCAACCGCGATTTTAAACTAATTATGTCGCAAGTTATTTCATTTATACTTTATACTCTTGTAAACTTAAACTTGTCGTCGAACAGTTTTGTAAACTAAACTTTGCAAGCATGATACGTTTCAAAAATGCGACATAATTTTGGTCAAACGAGTCTCATATAGGGACTACGACCACGTAACGGGACCTAAGTAGTCGGCGCCGTCAAACATGATTTGGTCGGGTCGCTACAGGAGTGCTGTCCGAGTGATTTCAAAATAGTTTTTTTGAATGAGTCGAAGCTAAGGAAATTATGGGTTATAGCTATGGAGGTGATGGGTATGGTTCATGGGTATGCTCGTGAGGTCAATCTAGTGTTTATCATCTCCGTTGCGTCTATGTACTTTCCTGCAATATTGAATCTCAATATTGATACGTTCGTGAATCCGAGTCCAACCTTGCACTTGTTAAATGACGTTATATGTATTTTTACTACGAAATACAGTATTGTGAGTTTCATTTGCTCCCTTTTATATATATTTTTGGGACTGAGAATACATGCGCTATTTTTTATAAATGTTTTACGAAATAGGCACAAGTACTAAAACTAATTCTACGTGGGTTTAAACCAGAAATATACCCTTAGCTTGGTAACATTAAACTACTTGTCTATGTACGGTAGGCGCGAATCCTAAAGACAGATCTATTGGGCCTGACAAACCCCATCCTGACTATGGGATGCTTTAGTACTTCGAGGTTATTTTAAACACACCTGATCTGGTGTACTTCAGAGGGTAAAACATGAACGTTAAGGCTTGTTACCGGGTGCCTACAACTTATAGAATACTTTTATACACTTGCGAGTGTACATGTATTTATAAACAGAAATCTTGTGGTCTATTAATATATTGAAATGATTGTTATGATAAACCTATGAACTCACCAACCTTTTGGTTGACACTCTAAGCATGTTTATTCTCAGGTATTAAAGAAATCTTCCGCTGTGCATTAGCTCATTTTAAGGATATTACTTGGAGTCATTCATGGCATATTTTGAAAGACGTTGCATTCGAGTCATTGAGTTCATCAAGATTATTATTAAGCCAATTATAGTTGGATGTATTATGAAATGGTGTGCATGCCGTCAACTTTCGTTGTAAAGAAAGTTTGTCTTTTAAAAACGAATGCAATGTTTGTAAAATGTATCATATAGAGGTCAAATACCTTGCGATGTAATCAACTATTGTGAATCGTTTATAATGTATATGAACGGGTCCTTTCAGTTGGTATCAGAGCGGTGGTCTTAGCGAACCAGGTCTGCATTAGTGTGTCTAACTGATAGTCGTTAGGATGCATTAGTGAGTCTGGACTTCGACCGTGTCTGCATGTCAAAAGTTTTGCTCATCATTTTTGTCGGAAATTATCTGCTTATCATTCTTAGTCTAGACACATCTTATTGCATTGATTGCATGAATAGTGTATGGACAAAATTCATATCTTAGCGTATATGCTAATTCATATCTTAGCGTATCTGTTACTGTAAACTTTGCCTGACATATTCCGTAAATTCCTCCGTAATCTACGAAACCTTTTGCTCTATATAATTAGAATACCACCTGATAGCTGGAAAATCATTTCATATCGAAAAATTCTTTATTCAATCGTACGAAATGGAATTCGTCATTAGTTCAAGTCCCTCAGATTCCGAAATGGAATCCCACTCAAGTTCCGAAAGCAGTGTGACCGGAATGGATCAACCAATTAGTCATCATCTATTCTGGATGAATTGGGGATGAGTTCGTAGCCTCCTTAATCATTGGAGACAAGAAGAAGGTGATCCTTTCCATCCACCACATTGCCCTCTTGGCGAAGAACCTGAAGCACTTACCGGCGAACCTATTCGAAACACCATTTTCTCTCTCATTTCCAGAGTATCTCGTCATGATTATATACTACACCAAATTCTAGATCTTATTTATCTGCTCGTCCGAACCGACAATCACCCCGGTGTAATAGAAGAAGTCAACGAGCTTCGCGCTCGGGTAGTGGCTTTGGAGAATATGGTGCAAAGGTTACAAACACCAGCAGCAGCACCAACAACATAACCAGTACCACCATCAACAACATCAACAGTACCATTACCACCACCAACAACAACCGCATCGCAAACCTCAACTTCACAATCTGTCACATGAGCATCGACGTCATACGCCCTGTAGATACTAAGGAATACCACAACGATGAAGTATTGATTCATAACTTCATTGGGGAAACATTCTATGACGATTATGTAATTTCTAAAGTTTAGAAATTATCTATCCTAGCCTTAACCATAAATTAAGTGAGTTTAATTTAATATTAACTCATTAAATCAATATTACATCTGAAGAAATATACACATATATTTCCATAAAGACTGTAATAAAATTCTTTTGTACAAAATATTAATTGTGACAATTTTTTTTAACGGGTAGGTAATACCCTAGAGATATATAAATTCACAATTAATATGTTACATTCTTCGAATCTGATTCAGCAAATCATCCATTATACTCCCTACTTTCACAACAATATACATTCTTTTATAGAAATCAAAACAACCATACTCATTCAAAAATCTAATTACATATTCTGATTTTGAAATCGCCGAATTCAATTCAAGTTATAACCGGTATCATCACTCTTAGATTCTTACATCTTTCAAAGCTATACTTTAACTTCAAAACTGTGTTAGAACATCGTATGTATATTAACGATTATAATCTGTGTTCAAGCCCTTCGAAATACCTGAAGACACTTCAAATAATGAACAATCGAGATGATGATCCAACCACATGTTATCCACAGTTACGTACCTGATAAACTCTTGAAACCAAAGTCATAATTTAACATGTATCCATGTCAGACCTTTTGACATTTACTAGCTAAAATAACTTTTCAATCCCTTCTAAAAATAGACGGTTTTGTCATAGCTCTAGCAAACCAACTTCAATTGTTCAATCGAATAAGCCTTATTATAATGATTACCTCTTCATCAATATTACCGGGGAACCTTTCATATCTCGCCACATTAGCAGTAAACTTATTAATAACTTCATTGATCTTTGACTTTCTGAAAAATCTTTATATTTATCAAAACCCCATCATTTACTCATCTGCATCTTGTAACGAGAATTGCCATACGAATCATCGGAAATTAGCAATCAGTATTTTGAAATCTCGCAGCATGTCTACGCCAACAATTATATGTGTCTATCTTCTGGACTTATATACTTTGAATGTGAAGTTTCTGAAAAACACCCTAAACTGCGAACTAGTTCTCGAAATACTGATGAAGCAGCAAAAACTATAAACGACCTTAACAGTAAAAAGTTTGATGATAAAGAGTAGTGTGTTGGCAAAGCTCAGAAAAATAGAATATTTGGTACTGAAAAATACGGATTGAGCAAACCATGAAGAAGGCTGTGGATAAATCACAAGGACGAAATCTACCTTCAAAGAATCCAAATAATTCCGTGTCTGCTGAAGTCATTATCGAATACCTTGCTCCTGACTCTAAACCCTTACGGACAATATTCTTCATCATCCTCTGATATTAGAAATTTTAAGATATCATCGTATCTTTCATTATAAATATCCTCCATATTTCTGAAGATATTTCCATAATTATTCTTATCTGAAATCATTTACCTCTTCGTGCTGTCTGTATTACATCATAAAAGAAACTATTTTAGTTTCTAAATTCTGAAACTTTCGAATTTAAAATAGGAATATTTTTGAAGTAGTGTTGTGAACTGAAGCATGAACTAGTATAATATAATGACACTTGATCAACGTGATTATATTACAGTAAGTCATGCTGAGTTTCTAAATGGAACGTGATGATTCACAGATCATAACGTCATCATGTACTATGTTACACGACTCTTGTATTCTCTTTAACCTCTAAAATATCAAGAAAATATTTCTTGATGATTCGGCCTTTTTCGAGGTATTCTAGTAATTTGACAAGTCAAGATCGTGCCATTACAATTTCCTTCTTAGAACATTAACAATGTTCATTCCGAAATTCATATATGCAAATTCTGGACCATTACAAGCGGTGCTTAATCGCAAGAAGAAGAAACGAAAGGACAAAACTCCGAAATAGAAATTGGGGTATAAATCGCAGCAAATAAAAGAGAGCATTAATTGGGGATGACAATGATTATAGAAGAAGCAAGGACTTTGAAATATAAGGGAAGATATAAAACCCAACAACAACCCAGAAATCACAAACCGTATATATCAATGCATATAGCAATATAAAGACACGGGAGAACTAAAAACACTATAAAACCAAGAGTATAGTAGAAGTAAATAGATTCTTTCGGAGGCAGATGAAAAAGAAGAGCGACAGATATGAAAGTGAGGAGTATATCAAGAATCAGCACTGGATGAAGCATATTGACAAATACTTTAAAATATGAGTTGAGAAGGTGTGAGTTGTAAGAAAACAAATGAGGTGGATTTATAGTGAAATATCCGACAGAGAAATCAAAATGGATTATCGCATTAATTCAAAGAGGATCATAATTTTCTTAATCGCCGAATAATCAAATCCAATATAGATTACAAATATTTTCTTTTCGAAGATCAATCGTGATGACGTCAAAAGATACGACGAATCAATATTATCTTATTTCATTCATTTACGATAACTTCACTCACACGTTTCTATTAATCGAATTATTTTATCCATTCTTCTTGAACATGATAAAACTCTATAATCGTTATAATAACATTCTCATTGTTAGTCATGACGACCTCTATCAAATTTCGGGGACGAAATTTCTTTAACGGGTAGGTACTGTGACGACCCGGAAATTTCCGACCAAATTTAAACTTTAATCTTTATATTATTCCGACACGATAAGCAAAGTTTGTTAAGTTAAATCTCAAGAATTTTAAACTGTGTTCATACATTCATTATAACCTCGACCAAATTTCGACGATTCACGAACCGTTATATATAAATAGATATGTATATGTATATATATATTATAACTTGAGAATATTAATAAAGTATTAAACGTATAATACCTTACACGAACGTATTTGTTTCAATATGATTTTCAATGAAATTAAAAAAATATTTTAAATGATTGAATTATCAGAAACATTGAATTATGATTACAAGTCTCTGTTGAGAGGTCCACTATGATTTGAGAAAATCTATTCCTCTTAACGATATTCAGAATAATTTATAAAGCTATTTATAAATAAAAACAAAAAGTGTCATTTACGAAAGTTAGACAAAAGTTAGTGGAGAATTGGTTTCCATAATATTCTATTAATTTAGTTTCAAAAGTACAAAAAACGTTTTCAGTTTAAAAAGAACTTTATTATTAAAACGTATATATCTTTTATAAATATCTAGAACCACTTTTGACAACTCATTACTTAACCAGTATGATAAAGATAACGATATTTATATTTTATTTTATTAAATATATATAACGATTTAAATTAATATTATATATACTTATACGCGTATTATACGTATATAGTTTTATACTTTTACTATACTTTAACTTTACCTTTACTTTACTTTTATTTTACTTTAACTTTAATAATTCATACTTTAATAATTCAATTTAAAAATTCATACTTTAATAATTCACTTTAATAATTCATACTTTAATAATTCACTTTAATAATTCACTTTAAAAATTCATACTTTAATAATTCACTTTAATAATTCACTTTAATAATTCATACTTTAATAATTCACTTTAATAATTCACTTTAATAATTCATACTTTAATAATTCATTTTAATAATTCATACTTTAATAATTTACTTTAATAATTCAAAAATATGTTATAAATAGAATTCAATAGGTTTCATTATTTCATAGAAACTTGAAAATATATTTCTCTAAACTCTCTCAATCGAATTACATATATATATTTTCTTTGTATTATTTCAAGATATTATTAGTATACATAAAATATTACGACGGAGTGCTGTCCGAGTGATTTCAAAATAGTTTTTTTGAATGAGTCGAAGCTAAGGAAATTATGGGTTATAGCTATGGAGGTGATGGGTATGGTTCATGGGTATGCTCGTGAGGTCAATCTAGTGTTTATCATCTCCGTTGCGTCTATGTACTTTCCTGCAATATTGAATCTCAATATTGATACGTTCGTGAATCCGAGTCCAACCTTGCACTTGTTAAATGATGTTATATGTATTTTTACTACGAAATACAGTATTGTGAGTTTCATTTGCTCCCTTTTATATATATTTTTGGGACTGAGAATACATGCGCTATTTTTTATAAATGTTTTACGAAATAGGCACAAGTACTAAAACTAATTCTACGTGGGTTTAAACCAGAAATATACCCTTAGCTTGGTAACATTAAACTACTTGTCTTTGTACGGTAGGCGCGAATCCTAAAGATAGATCTATTGGGCCTGACAAACCCCATCCTGACTATGGGATGCTTTAGTACTTCGAGGTTATTTTAAACACACCTGATCTGGTGTACTTCAGAGGGTAAAACATGAACGTTAAGGCTTGTTACCGGGTGCCTACAACTTATAGAATACTTTTATACACTTGCGAGTGTACATGTATTTATAAACAGAAATCTTGTGGTCTATTAATATATTGAAATGATTGTTATGATAAACCTATGAACTCACCAACCTTTTGGTTGACACTCTAAGCATGTTTATTCTCAGGTATTAAAGAAATCTTCCGCTGTGCATTAGCTCATTTTAAGGATATTACTTGGAGTCATTCATGGCATATTTTGAAAGACGTTGCATTCGAGTCATTGAGTTCATCAAGATTATTATTAAGCCAATTATAGTTGGATGTATTATGAAATGGTGTGCATGCTGTCAACTTTCGTTGTAAAGAAAGTTTGTCTTTTAAAAACGAATGCAATGTTTGTAAAATGTATCATATAGAGGTCAAATACCTTGCGATGTAATCAACTATTGTGAATCATTTATAATGTATATGAACGGGTCCTTTCACCTTCGGACTTGGGTGGGGGGATTGGTAAAATTCCGGGATCATGCTCGTGATTTTGGGTTGGGTTGTGGAGTCAAAACGCGATGCGTTGTGTGTACTTTGGGTCGTAATGTACACTTGTTAAATTACGGGTCTTAAGTACCCGAATGTGTAAACTCGTAACTTGGTTTATTTTGCGTCGTTATGATTTTTGAACAAGTTGTTGTCATGTTGGTTTCATTGTTTTGAGACTTTGGAAAATGAGTTAAACACTTGTGTAAATTTGTTAAAAACATGAAACTGACCCAGCTAGAGGTTGCGACGCGACCCCCTTCAATCACGACGCGAACAAAACTTGAATTTGGATACCGAGCATATTTTAAGGGCTGAACATCTAGTACAGTGTAGGGTCGCGACGCGACCATGCCAGGTCGCGACGCAACTCGGTGTAGGTGCAAATGGTCTGGAATGGTAACTATGCTCGACATCAGAAACACACATGGGACCGCGCCGCGACCAGTTTGGCTCACGACGTGATGGTCCCCTTAAAAAAAGTGTCTTTTTCGGTTAACGGGTTTGAGTCGTTTCAAAGTGTCTGTGGTGTTGACATATTTAAAAGTGGATTTGAGTGGTGTTAGTAACTTAATATCTACAATTTTTTTTTTACCATTAATATCTTTTTAATTATTAAATAATTATATACTACGTAATATTTAGAGAAAATATGAGTACATTGAAAATTTGTCATGGAACTTAACGTTATTAAAATCTAAGTTTTATTATTTTAGAATTATTATATACAATTATTTTTTGATTAAGAGAGTAATCCGCGAGTTTAATTTTATGGAAAGTTGTTAGTCATTTCAGCAAAATTTTGTATTTTTTGTGTGAGGACAATTATTCTTAGACGGAGTGAGTATTCTAACACTTAAAATAAAAATTTACATACGCCTACTACGAAAGTGTTTATATGGAGTACCTTACGGTCCGCCTGTGATACTCAATTTCTACGACATTTTTTTTTTTTTTTGGAATAGCCATTAAAATATAAACATACTCACTCTAGAAAGAAACTAGAGGAGCAACCAAGGTTGGAGAACTCGGATTTCGGGGAGATCTCGTTTGGACTTTTTAGGGGGATCTCGGCATCTCGGAATAATCTCGGGGAGATCTCGAACGTTGACTTACGTTGACTTTGTAGTTTTTTTAATTTAAAATATACATAAAAACATAAATATATGTATAATTATATACTTTTTTACGAGATTTTAAAAAAATATCCGAGAAATGAGTGAGAAAATCTTAGAAATTACGAATTTTACAAGAAACATATATATATATATATATATATATATATATATATATATATATATATATAACTTACAAACTAGCAAGAATATTCGAGAAATCGTGGCTTTGACTAAGTTTAACCCCGTTGACCGAGAAATCTCGGGAGATGAACATCTCGTCTCGGTTGCCTTCTAAAAACGAGATCTCGGGGGAGATCTCGGGGAGATCTCGGGAGATTTACAACACTGGGAGCAACAAACAAGTATTACAATGGCTTATAGAGCCAATCGTTTTTGGAGATATTACATTTTCTTCTATATCTAATCCAATGAAAAGAAAAATTACATATAGAGTCAAACAATTCACTTTTCTTCATCTTGTTAGTCCGAATATCACGTTGTTTCTGAATCTCCACATAATCCACATGTACGCCACCATAATGATATACAAGTGACTTTAGTTATAGCTGTAAAATTCCAATTATTGAGCCAAAACAAAGCTTGACTCCAAGAACAAAATTGACGCATATCCACATTAGTCTAAAGTTGAATCCTAGACCATACTTCATGAGCAATTTGACATTCAAACAAAGCATGATTAGTGGACTCAACACAAAAACCGCAAGTAGGACAATCAATACGAGGAATTTCTAAACCATTTTTTGAAAGATTAAGTCGCGAAGGAAGCTTGTCCACCCTCCATACAAAGATGTTGACTTTGCGGGGCAAGGTAGAAACTCAATGAGTCTGATGATCTATCGAATGTAAGCAATGATCATCAATAATCCTTCTGCCATCTTTCACTCTATAAATACCTTCCTTTGACATAGAACACAACCAAGAGTCCGCATTCTCTGACTAAGAAAACGAACTTACCATAGCATTCAACTCTTCCAGCGAAGGAAGATGACGACATGAAGTTAATGGCCGAGACCAATTCCAATGCCACACACCATCAAAAAATTTGTCTGCAATCTTACAATCACTATCGAGTTCAAGAGCAAATAGTCGATTAAACTTGGACGCAAGTGAACAATCTCCGAGCCACATATCTTTCCGTAACTTTGTATTTGATCCATCACCTATCTTTTTCTGAAAAACATTATTGGAAATGATATTTTTATCATGTAAGAAATGCCATGATGAACAAATGGAACTCCAAACCCCACGATTAACAAGTCTAGGAGCTGCATGACCAACACCATCTCCATTAACTTTTACCCACAATGCTTTACCATCAATCAAAAATCTGCATTTCCATTTTAATAAGAGCGTCAAATTGAATGCATTTAAATTCCCCACATTAAGACCACCTTTATTGAAGGGAGCGAGAACTTGATTCCAATTAACCCAAGCCATCTTTCTCCCTTCATCACCACATCCCCAAAAGAATTTCGAACGCTTACTCTCCAACCTTTTAATCACACCACCCGGACATTTAAATAAAGAATGAAAATAAATGCCCAAACTACCTAGTACTGATTTTATAAGAGTCAATCTACCTCCCGTTAAAAGCATGCTACCTTTCCATTTAGATAAATTTTTTATCGAACGCTTACTCTACGACATTATTATGCTGTATTATATTATGTTGTTCCTAATTTTTAAAATGAACTTAAACTTGGACCCTATCAAGAATCAAGAATCTATATATAGTCTAATAAACCTCTAAAATGATGACATCATCATTAAGTTAAATTACTATTTACTTTTTATAATGATGATGTCATAATTATATATTAATTTAATTAAAAGAATAATAAAAAATCTTTTATAAAAGGAAATATTAAACTCTCTTAAATTGTAATTTTATTTTTCTAAAAAAATTTAAAAGACATTTATTATTATTAATAATTATTATTATTATTAAAAATATAAATATAAATATTCAACTTTGAGCGAACTTTATGTTTGTAAAATCAACGACAAGTTTCTTAGTCAGAATCCGTGGTTCCATGGGGCAATAAACTAAATGACTTTAACATTTACATTTACATTCACTTAATACCTAAAACATATCATTAAACTGTTTCTTTTTAACAAACCCGTGTTTGTACGGGTCATTTCCCTAGTAAATAATAAACAATAAGTTTTTTTGTAAGTTGGGAAAGAGTAAAATATATCACGTGATAATCATGTAAGTAGTTAATAATATACTCCTCATTTACGCATTTTCTGATAGCTTAAAAATATAAAATTTCCATCATTTAATTTGTTCATTGCAATCTTGAAATAAAAAAGGAAAAATTCTGATTAGACATTATTTTTGCATTTCAAATTGTGATTGTGCTTCAAATTCAAATACTCGTAAAAGGAAAAAATCGAAAACATCATTACACTCGCCCTCGGTCCATGACTACCTCGATCTCCTTTACAAGATGAGATAAGATTATTTTTCGCCATGTGGCAAACAATTTCTGGTTGTTTAATGATAAGGCATGCAACTATGTGGACACAATGCATGAGCCATAACATCCACCAGCCAAAATCACTAAAAGTTAACCATGATTTGTATCTGTCTATGAAGATGCAGCCCAATTGCTCCCTAAACAACCATTATATATAGACCTTTGAATTCTAAAGTCACTCATCTGATTTGCAAAGGCTAATCTAAAAGCAAAATTACTAAAATGGCCTCAATTTCTTCCTCTGCCATCGCAACCGTCAACAGGACCGCCTCCGCTCAAGCGAGCTTGGCCGCTCCTTTCACCGGTCTTAAGGCCAACACCTTCCCTGTTACCAAGAAGTCTAACGACTTCTCAACCCTTCCTAGCAACGGTGGAAGAGTTCAATGCATGAAGGTAATTAATATTTTTGGTACAGTTATGGTTCCGCTTTATTAAAGCGGAACAATTGTTGTATATAATTGCTCTGTTTTGAAAAACATAACAATTAAACAATGTTTTTTATAAATATTAAGATCAATTGTTCCGCTTCAATAAATCGAAACACGTTTATATATAATTGCTATGTTTTGAAAAACAGAGCAATTAAACAAGATTTTTTAAAATATTAAGATGTTAGCTATTGCTCCGCTTCAATAAATAGAAACAATTGTTATATATAATTGCTTTGTTTTGAAAAACATAGCAATAAAACATGTTTTTTAAGATATGAAGATGTTTTTGTTTAAATGTATGTATAGGTGTGGCCACCATTGGGTTTGAAGAAGTTCGAGACTCTTTCATACCTTCCACCTCTATCTAATGAAGCTTTAGCTAAGGAAGTCGACTACTTGCTCCGCAACAAATGGGTTCCTTGTTTGGAATTCGAGTTGGAGGTCTATTTCTTATTTTTTACACAATTACTTATTTTTAGGATTCCACAAAATCTTATAAGAAATGAAGCTCATTATGTTTAAAAGATACGAAATACGATTTACAACAATGTACATTTCAAGTTCATATAGTTCAGTTTGAGAAATCTAGATATATGGTTATTCATATCATTTCTTAATAATTAAGTGCTCATTGTAGTTACAATGAAAGTATTAAACCATGAACAACAAATTTCTTACTTATAGATCTTGTAATCACATATTAACATTGAATGAATCAAATTGTTAGGACACTAGGACATTTAATTATTATTGCATAAACAATTAACGAGTTCCTATCAAAAATGATTTTTAGGTTTTTATCGTCTAGTAAAATTATTACTAATGTCTTGCTCCATATTATTTTAGCAATGCTATACTTACAAATTTATACAAAGAGTTTACAAAATGATTTATGGTTCAATTTTTCTCTCATTTTGATCTCAATTACAAAGAGTTTACAAAATGATTTATGGTTCAATTTTTCTCTCATTTTGATCTCAATTATCTTAACTTTGTTAGCTCATTTTGAAAAAAGATTTTTGCGAACTTTTCGTAAGTAAATCATTTCTCTATTAATTTAGCAACATAATCGTTAATACAACCACATGTGAGAACATTCTGATATATAGTTACCAACTTATGATAATCAATAATTCAACACAAATGAGAACTTTATGATAGATTGATAGTTAACAACTTCTATTATGAGTTGCACATGACATTTCCCTATGTATTACTGTAACATTTTATTGGTTAAATAAATGGTCTCTTATTGACATATTTTGATACTATTATAGCACGGTCACGTGTACCGTGAGCACGGTAACACCCCAGGATACTATGACGGAAGATACTGGACAATGTGGAAGTTGCCTATGTTCGGGTGCACTGACTCTGCACAGGTGTTGGCTGAGGTTGTTGAGTGCAAGAAGGAATACCCACAAGCCTTCATCCGTGTTATCGGATTCGACAACGTTCGTCAAGTGCAGTGCATCAGTTTCATCGTTTCCAAACCAGAAGGCTACTAAGCAAGTACCTATAAATTTTTCGATCTAACCTAACCATCTTATAATGGGATGGTGGGGTTTGTTTGAATGTTTAGAGTTCTGGCTTCTTTAAATTGTTTTTTTAATTTGGAATTTGTCAATTTCATGAATTTTTGTTCATTGTGTTGTTTATTCCCGGATTATATGAGGTGGATAAAAGATAATCACATATATAAAATAATCATTTGTCATAATGTGTTGGATTGTTTTGTACAAAGAAAACACACACACACACACACACACACACACACACACACATATATATATATATATATATATATATATATATATATATATATATATATATATATATATATATATATATGCGTATATTCCATTGTTATGTCATTCGATTGGTGCCTTCTTTACTTGTCTAGACAACCATTCAAAATTTCTGACACGACTCTCGTAATTCATGACGAAAGTAGCCCACTTTTTTTTTTCTAAACTTTTTTATATTTCTAGCTTTCCAAATCATATATCTATGTATCCGGTATCCATTAATAGACCGCTGGCTATATATTTTTTTAACCAATTATCGATCTAATTTGTTCATTTGTGCCTTTAAATGCTTGTCAAATGCTTAAGTTCTTCAATTCATAAAGCCCCACCATCAATATACTACATCCTAAATCTCTATTTCTTGTTTATAAAAGATTAATACATGTTCTACCATCTCTAAATCATCACCATACATAGTACGGAGTATATCTTCTCTAAATCCTCACCACACATAGTACGGAGTATGTCTTAGTGTTTTACTGAATTCAAATTTGTACCGACAATCTCCTTATCTTTGGTCTTTATACGAATATACCAATCTTTTGCGTAACAAGATTGTTTCTTCTCTATGATCCCTTATCTTTTGCAGCAAGTGTTTTAATTTTAAACCCTCTACTGTCATCTAAAGGTCACTTCTACTTATCCATGGTCTTATCACCACTATATACTAAAAGTGATGGAACGGTCGTTCTTGTGTGTGAAACTTGCCCAAAAGTTAATCTTGCATATATAAAGATATAAAGCTTGCTCTAATGTGAGACCACGCTCGATTTTATTATTTTTAAATATTTATTATATTTGTGTTGTCAAATTATTACATCAAAAATTAATAAGCTTGTAACATCACTTATTTAACATAGGGTTTATTTAATTCTTAATTTAAATAAATAAATAAATAAATAAATGGGGTGTGTAAATTTCCCAATATCTAAAAATCTACTAAACTTTAAAAGTGACTTATAATAAATTTACTATCAATTTAATAAATTCTCTAATACTATAACTAATAATACTCCCTCCGTCTTAATAGTTATTAGTTGACTTTGTTTTCTTAAACTTGACAAAAAAAAAAAAAACAAAGTTTATTTTATTACATATGATGAAATTTATATGAATAAATTAAGTTATACATGTGTTTTCATTTGATATAAATTTCATCAAATTCAAATATTATATAACAATAAAAAAGAAATTACAGTCAAAGTTATGAAAAAAATATCAACTCATTACTATTAAATTGAGACGGAAAATATATATTACTAATTACTACTAATTGTTAGAGTACAGCAACAACAAAAAGTCAAATTACCATATTTGGTAATTTGAATATGGTAATTTGACTTTTGGGATCAGAAGGTTATATTCATCATTTCCCGTTAGAGACAATTCACAAGATCACACTAGCAGCCAAGATAACGGGTCAAACTACAGCCTGCACTACCATATTTGTAAAGGGGGTTTCAAAAGTCTATTGGAGTCATCCCTTAAGTAGAAGGAGTTGTTGTTAGTTTTGTGTATAAACACTAGCTGTATGAACACTTGAAATCCAATTCAATTTGTATCAAAAACTTATTATTTGAATACAAAGATCAGATTATCATTTTATCATTATCAGATTATCAATTTATCATAGTATCAAAGCTAATGGTGTAGATCCAAGGATCATTACACTCGTTTCTTGCTTAAATCATTTACCATATTCTTTGAAGGGCCACCATGTCTCAGACGGAAGCCCTCCTTCAACTCAGTCAACCCACACAAGCCAATTTAATGATTTTACAAGTCAAATTGCTGACGTGTTAAGAAACAGTGTGTAGTGACCCGAACTTTTCCATGTTTACATATATTAAATGAAATTGATATCTACATGATTAAGTGTTTCCAACATGTTAAGCAATCAAACTTGTTAAGACTTGATTAAGTGAAATAGATTTCATATAGACAATTGACCACCCAAGTTGATTGGTGATTCACGAACGATAAAACTTGTAAAAACTATATAATGACATATATATGGATATATATATATATATATAGTTAACATGATATTATGATAAGTAAACATATCATTAAGTATATTGACAATGAACTACATATGCAAAAAACAAGACTACTAACTTAATGATTTCGAAACGAGACATATATGTAACGATTATCATATTATCATATATCATATTAACTGTATATATATCATATTAAGATATATTAATACATCATATTATCATGATAATATAATAATTTAACATCTCATTTGATATAATAAACAATGGGTTAACAATATTTAACAAGATCGTTAACCTAAAGGTTTCAAAACAACACTTACATGTAACGACTAACGATGACTTAACGACTCAGTTAAAATGTATATACATGTAGTGTTTTAATATGTATTCATACACTTTTGAAAGACTTCAATACACTTATCAAAGTACTTCTATTTAACAAAAATGCTTACAATTACATCCTCATTCATTTTCATCAACAATTCTACTCGTATGCATCTGTATTCGTACTCGTACAATACCTAGCTTTTAAATGTATTTACTATTGGTATATACACTCCAATGATCAGCTCTTAGCAGCCCATGTGAGTCACCTAATCATTTAACATCTAGCATGAAATATCTCACAAAATTACAAACTAATGGAGCCTATATGGAGACTAACAATTCACGTGAAGGAGAGGTACCAAAAACACATTCACTTTGCAATTTTCTTGAATCAAACTACTCTCTCTCAAGTGTTCTTCATTTATTCTAAGTGTTCTTCATCATCTTCAACAAAATCTAGCTCAATCTAGTTCATAAATACATACATAAACCAAGTTATAAAACAACTACTCAAGAACACACCAACAACACTTCCAAGTTTGCTAGCTTACTTCCAATCTTGCAAATCCACTTTGAGTGATCATCCAACCTCAATAAATCTTTCTTATTTATAGTAAGATATCTTTCTAATATAAGGTAATACTCATATTCAAACTTTGATTCAATTTCTATAACTTTAACAATCTTATTTCGAGTGGAAATCTTACTTGAACTTGTTTTCGTGTCATGATTTTGCTTCAAGAACTTTCAAGCCATCCAAGGATCCTTTGAAGCTAGATTTATTTTTCTCATTTCCAGTAGGTTTATCCACAAAACCTGAGGTAGTATTGATGTTCATAACATCATTCGATTCGGATATATAAAACTACCTTATTCGAAGGTTTAAACTTGTAATCACTAGAACATAGTTTAGTTAATTCTAAACTTGTTCGCAAACAAAAGTTAATCCTTCTAACTTGACTTTTAAAATTAACTAGATACATGTTCTATATTTATATGATATGCTAACTTAATGATTTAAAACCTGAAAACACGAAAAACACCGTAAAACTGGATATACGCCGTCGTAGTAACACCGCGGGCTGTTTTGGGTTAGTTAATTAAAAACTATGATAAACTTTGATTTAAAAGTTGTTCTTCTGGGAAAATGATTTTTCTTATGAACATGAATCTATATCCAAAAATTATAGTTATACTCAAAGTGGAAGTATGTTTTCCAAAATGGTCATCTAGACGTCGTTCTTTCGACTAAAATGACTACCTTTACAAAAACGAATTGTAATCTGTATTTCTGACTATAAACTTATACTTTTTCTGTTTAGATTCATAAACTTAAGTTCAATATGAAACCATAGCAACTTGAATCACTCAAAACGGATTTAAAACGAAGAAGTTATGGGTAAAACAAGATTGGATAATTTTTCTTGTTGTAGCTAGGTGAAAATTGGTAACAAATCTATATTAATCATATCCTAGCTAACTCATATTGTATTATACATATATTCTAATATATTATGTAATCTTGGGATACCATAGACACGAATACAATGTTTTGACATATCATATCGACCCATCTATATATATATTTCGGAACAACCATAGACACTCTATATGCAGTAATGTTGGAGTTAGCTATACAGGGTTGAGGTTGATTCCAAAATATTATATATACTTTGAGTTGTGATCTAGCCTGAGGCTTGTATACACGAGGTCTTGGATTGATTCGAGATAATATATATTGCTTTAATTCTATACATCTAACTGTGGACAGCTAGTTGTAGGTTACTAACGAGGACAGCTGACTTAATAAACTTAAAACATTAAAACGTATTAAAAATGTTGTAAATATGTTTTGAACATACTTTGATATATATGTATATATTTGTTATAGGTTCGTGAATCGACCAGTGGCCAAGTCTTACTTCCCGACGAAGTAAAAATCTGTGAAAGTGAGTTATAGTCCCACTTTTAAAATCTAATATTTTTGGGATGAGAATACATGCAACTTTATAAATGTTTTACAAAATAGACACAAGTACATGAAACTACTTTCTATGGTTGAATGATCGAAGCCGAATATGCCCCTTTTTGCTTGGTAGCCTAAGAATTAGGGAACATCACTAATTTTGAGAATTAGTGCACGCCTAATTGACGCGAATCCTAAAGATAGATCTATTGGGCCTAACAAACTCCATCCAAAGTACCAGATGCTTTAGTACTTCGAGTTTTATATCATGTCCGATGGATGTCCTGGAATGATGGGGATATTCTTATATGCATCTCGTTAATGTCGGTTACCAGGTGTTCACCATATGAATGATTTTTATCTCTATGTATGGGATGTATATTGAAATATGAAATCTTGTGGTCTATTATTATGATTTGATAAATATATAGGTTAATAGACTTGATAAATATATAGGTTAAACCTATAACTCACCAACATTTTTGTTGACGTTTAAAGCATGTTTATTCTCAGGTGATTATTAAGAGCTTCCGCTATTGCATGCTATTATATAGACAAGATTTGGTGTCAGCATGCTTGTATAATATTGTTTAAAACTGCATTCGAGATTTATTTTATTGTAACATATTAATATTTTTAAACCAATATGTATTGGTAGTGTGTAAGTGTGATATTTGTTAGATTATCATTTCTGGATAGTCTAAGTGGTGTCTTTTTAACCTTGTCCATAAAATAAAGGTTATGGTTTGTTTTAAAAACGAATGCAGTCTTTGAAAAACGTCTCATATAGAGGTCAAAACCTCGCAACGAAATCAATTAATATGGAACATTTATTATCAATATGAACGGGACATTTCACAGTGCAAATCTGTCACAACCGAAAATCTCAGACACCTTGAAGATTGGTGTTAGTTTAAACGGTTATAATTATATCTTATGGTCGATGATGATGATGGTCGCCATTGGAGGGAAATCCAAGACTCTCCTTGATCATCTAACCAAAAGTCCTCTTGATCCTAACCATGAGAAATACGAACATTGGGAACAAGAATAACTCATTGTCTTCTCATGGTTAATACAAAACATCGAACCAAACCTTACTAGTAATTTAACGTCCTTCACAACACCTAAGCTATTTTTGGATGCCCTAGTTACAACTTACAGTAGTGGTGGTGACAAACTGCAAATATACGATTTATATGTCAAAGCCACCGAAATCAAGCAAGGCAACATGAACCTTGAAGAACTTTGGATCCGGATGCAAGGCATCTGGGGGGACCTCGAAATTAGATATCCAAACCCCATAGAGAACAGCTGATATCACAAAGTATAGCAAGATTCTGGCAGAACACTAGCTATTCCAATTTAAATGCACTAGACAAAAGGCACGATACAATCAAACGTGAACTCCTTCATTTGACTCTGATATGGCCAAAACGGACCATTTTATTTATGCGGTGTCGTTAGGTCGCAACACATCAGAATCGATTATCAAAAGAGAGTAATGGTTTTATTATTTATATTTAGCTGGGTTTCCTAGCTATAGTTCACCTACTTGTCTTTCTTTTAACGAGTAAGTGGTAAATATAACTCAGTTCGTATTTTTGTATGTTTGCTCAGTAACGTGGGATAAAAGTGCCTAAATAGTTAAACATAGTGACAAGTGGTGATAGATTAAGATTAACTAAGAGTAATACAAACTATAAAGATAAAAATGGATAGGTATGAAGAATAGAATTCTGATGGGGAACTATTATGAGAATTTAACTTCCTAGAATAAACACTAAACCTCAATCAACTGGGCTATGAACCTAATTGACTTGTCACTAAGAGTTTAGGCTTTAAAGATTCTGGCTAAGACGGATATCCCTACTCCCAACGTTAACCTAAGAAGGTTTAAATGACCTTATGGATAGAATCCTAAGTACATGAATAAAGTGGTATATCCCTAAAGGAAAGTCTCAGCTTTTCTTAATCCTAGTTGGTCTAATTACAATAATATTCCACCACTTAACACTAAGCTATGCCTTAACATTAACAGATGTGCAATCTTAGGTATTCTAAGGTACTGCTAATTGGATTAGAGGTCTCTCCTTTGCGATCACTTACTCAACCTCGGATCATCTTACAACATCTCAAGGACGTTGCTTCTGACGCCAATCATGCTTCTGAGTAAGCTAGTGTTCATTGAACTCTATATTGCCTACTCTAATCACAACCTAGATAGGCAGCTCTTTTTTGATGAATAAATGGTTATTCGTACATAGGTACTATATCCCTATTGTGACGTTAAGCACACATAACTACTTACCTTGTATCATAGGGTTAATCAAGTCCTAATACTAGGTTATAGCCTTGTGAATAAGCGGAAAGGGTGATCCGTAAATTAGACTTCTAAACCGTCAAGGTTTCAGCATAACAATAGCATAAGTTTCAGATAAGTTATTCAACATTTAATAAACATTTGTAACGGATAGATAAGCATGCAAGATGAAAGCAACTTAAAGTAACAAGATAACTTTATTAAGTTAAGGAAAGCATTCACCGTTTACAGACGAGATCTGGACCATTACAAGTGATGACATCCTCTAGACCGCTCCTATTACAATCTTCGGCGTTCGCCTCCGGGTACTTAATTTCCTTCTCGGAGGTGAGAAGGCCTTGAAAGCTCTAGTGAGAGAAAGTATATTATAGTGAGAGTGAAGAGAGGTGTGTTGAAAATAGATGACAAAAAGTCTTTAAATAGAAATGGGATTTGCCTGCAAACGGCTGGCAGGCCGTTTGGCAAGCCGTTTGCAGGGCCCGTTTGCTCTTTTGGCACGTTTTTATGCCCGTTTGCATGGCCCGTTTGGCAGGCCATTTCCCATTATGGCAGGCCGTTTGGCAAGCCGTTTGGCCTGCCTGGCTTGATGAATTTACTGGGTCGTAACTTGATTTCTTGTCTTTTACCATTTTTGCTCTAGAATATTCATTTTAGCTCCGATTTTCTTGATTCTTTTTGCATTGTCTTCAAAATTACTTAATCTACAAATTTGACTGAAAAAGCAATTATTTTGCCGACAAAGTTTGGAACTTTATGTTTTTGGGACTCAATATCGGGGGTAAAAACGTGAATTTTTAGCCGATATCAGACTCCGTTACCAACAGCGGAGGAGGCCTACGCTGCTGTTAGAGAATAAGCAACCCATAGACAAATTTTTGGGCTATCTTCAACTGATCTTTCAACACAACATGAAATTGCTACTGGTTTAGTAGCAATTGATGGCAAAAGATCGTCGAGTCATCTAACCCAAGTGAACCGTTCCAATTTTACACAAAAAACTGACAAATCAAAGCTTCATTGTACAAAGTGTGGTAAATCAAGACACACAAAAGATTAGTGCTTCAAGATAAAGGGTTATCCGGAGTGGTGAACCAAACCTGGCAAGGCGGCGGCAGTAGCAGCGATAAACGAGCCAACCACCACCACCACTGACCACGGCTTTGGCGGTATTGCCACCACACCTAAACCCATCGGTACAAAACTTAAACCTTTTATCTCGTTTTTTAAAAATATAGAAAAAACTGAATCTAGGGTTCATGAGAGTAGAGATAGCAATGATAAATTAAGTAGCCAATTGGGGATAATAAACAATTTGGGGATGATAAATTTGGGAGATTGAATCAACCATCTGTGAATAAAACACGATTTGGGGAAGGTAAAAAAACAGATATCGATGGGTGAGGGTGGATACAGTAATCGAAGGGTGTAATGCTCGTGGTATTGATACAGTAACCAATGGGATTAATAAAGTAATTGATTTGTCTAGGGTTGGGCCAAAAGACAATAAGCCCATAAAGGTGGGCTCTAAAGGAGGACTAAACAAATTTATAAACCAACAGCCTATACATAGTAATTTATGTAGATATGGACTTGATAAGCCCACTAAACCTGTACATGTTAAGCCCACTAAACCTATTTGGACTAACTATATTAGACATAAAAATAAAATAAAGTCAAATTACATAAAACCCGAGTCAACTATACCATGTCAAAATACGTACTCCGTTTTACCTAAAATATAAGATGATTTTTATAAAGAAAACGTCGCTTCTAATAATGCAAAATCCACGTCTTGGATTCTTGATTGTGGAGGAGGAACGAACACTATGACTTTTGATAAAAATGACATTCTTTTTAAAACTAAACCTAGGAAAGATAAAGTACAAACGGCTAATGGTGGGATTGTTCAAGTTAAAAGTGGTGGAACTATTTAAATTTCACCCACAATTAAACTACCTAATTGTCTATATATTTCAGCTTTATCTCATAAGCTGTTATCAGTAAGTCATGTTACAAAAGAATTAAACTGTAAAGTTCTGATTTATCCGACTTTCTGCATCTTGCAGGACATTCGGACAGGACTGTTGATTGGGCGTGGCACTAAAAAAGGAGGGTTGTACTATGTTGACGAGGTTTCTCAACAAGGTACTGTGTCTCTCACTCACGGAACACCTACGAGAGAAGCCTGGTTATGGCATAGGAGATTGGGTCACCCGTCAGCCCGATATTTACATGCTTTATTTCCTAGTTTATTTCCGTCAAATGTTATTTTGAACTGCGAAACTTGTATTTTGGCTAAAAGCCACCGTAGTACATTTAAACCTACTAATACCATGAAATATGTACCTTTTACTTTGATTCATTCCGATGTGTGGGGTCCAGCTCCGGTTAATGGGGGGAATCTTCGTTATTTGGTACTATTTATTGATGACCATACAAGGATGACATGGATTTATTTTTTAACCCACAAGTCTGAAGTGTTTGAAATTTTTTCCCATTTTTATAAAATGGTACAAACGCAATTTAACAAAAATATACAAATCTTAAGATCTGATAATGGGGGTGAGTTTGTCAATACCTTGATATCGACCAAAAGTCACGTTTTTACCCCCGATATTGAGCACTAAATCAATAAAGTTTGAAGCTTTGTTGGCAAAATAATTGCTTTGTCAGTTTATTTTGTAGATTAAGTAATTACAAAGGCGATGCAAAAAGAATCAAATAAAATGGAGCAAAAACGAAGAATCTAGAGCAAAAACGGTAAAAGACAAATTACGACCAAGTAAATCAAGTTACGATCCAGGAAACAAGCTGACCAGGGCAGGCCAAACGGCTTTCCATACGGCCTGCCATTCGGCCTAGGCAAACGAGCATCACAAATGGCTGACCAGTGCAAACGGGCTTGCCAAACGGCTTGCCAGCCGTTTGCAGGCAAAACTCAAGTCTATTTAAAGGGCTTCTTCCATTCATTTCAACACACACTCAATTTGTACTTCACTTTATATTTTCAAGCTTTTTTGTTAGTTTTTAGTAGTAGCTAGCTTAGCTTTTATTTTCCGGAGGATATCCTAGCGAGTCCCTGCGATCTCGGGCAGATTTCTTCAGCTTTTTCAGGTTTTTATCTGAAACGCTTGTCTTTTGTATTAAACATGTATTGTTACCATTTATGTTTAATAATGCGTTCTAATATTACCATGTTACCTTAATTAATCTGAATGTTGCCATGATAGAAGTTTGGGTTAGCGTAGTTATGTTAATTTAGTATGGTTACCGTTGTTATGCTGAACTTGTGAGTCTGATAGATTTGTATGCTAGCATATTAAGGATTGACCAACATAGGTTGTGATCAGCACTTGTCCACCTATATGAACTTAGCTACTTCATAGGATTAAGACCCGTGGTTATACTATATCTGAAGATTCTATGAACTCGGTATGGCCGGAGTTCCCGAGAGGCATCTAATGCGCTTTTAGGACACGGAACATAGGAATTGAGACATGAATGACCTAGTATGTCCGTTGACTGTTCCAGAGAGACCTCTTAGGAGCTGTTAAGATCTAGTTAATGCCTTGACTTATGACCCAAACCTATTGTATGTTCTTGTTTGATTGTTGCCCTAGGATTAAGTCATATCAACCGTTTAGGTATCTGTTAGGTTTCTATTTGCTTTACTTTCAGTATATAAACTGTAAAGCTGTATAATGTTTGGATTAGTATGATCTCATTAGTATGATGAAATGGGTTGTTAGTTTTCATTTTACGGTTTTGTCAACTTAACCCGACGGACTCCTTCCGTTTGTGATCAGTGTTCAATCAACACGGCATGTTCTTATTCAGTTACCTACACTGATAACGAGGGTTAGGATTAGAGCTCAACTCACTAACAAACCTAGTGCTTTACTGAGGATAACCTCCGAGGTATAGTTACATTTCAATTATACAACCAAGTGACATACTTTTCACTACTCAACAAGAATTCTGAGAGTCTAGAGATAAGTAGGTCTATGTAATTGGCTCATCCAACCAGATCTACATCATTTCAATCTTAGCTTTAACATAAACATAATTACCTTTCCCTAACCCAAACTAATATCTTGGTCAACATTTCCCTGATCTGCATACTCCGGATATCCTTCCACATTCTTTACTTTTCCGCAATTGGGACTGCTAGCTTAAAACCAACTACTATCCTTTACCTAGGTAATTTAAACAAAAGCAATTATCCACTTGATCTTTAATTCGTTAAACCATTCAAAAACACGACCCTAGGTAAAGTTTACACCTTGAAAATCTAAAATTTAAGCCTTGAAGTTTACACCTTCTACCTTAGAAAGTTAAAGTAAATTTAGGCCCCGCAAAATATAAATAATAAACCACTGTTCGCTACCCTGAACAACTGATTTTGACGCCTTGCGGCCTAACGACACCACACGAATAAAACGTCCATTTCAGTTATATCATCGTAGTAGATAAAGTTTCTGGCGCCGCTGCCGGGGATCGAATATTTTGATTGAGAAAGATTTTAAACAGACAAAAGTATTGTTTGGTGGTGTATAATAAAGACAATTATACAGGGACTTGGTTGTTGGATTTTTCGAACAGTCTCCAATTATATTAGAACCAAAAGGATGCCGCCTCTTTGTAGTCGGTCTGGCCACCTAGATACGAAGTAATCTATGAGAAGTCCTATCAGTTGGAATATCCGATAAGGTTAAGCGACCGAATTTCATGAATAGTTGTTTTTATTAAATTATTGATCCTTTTAGTCAATTAATATTCTCTAAAAGTTACTTTTAAGTCTTTTTAAACAGAAAAATCTAAAAAACAAATGGAACAACAAAACACCCTTGCTTCTATGCAAAAGTCATGCTTAGAAGAAAGAGGAGGACCAATCACCTTAGGAACCGAAGGAATTCCTTGTAACACCCCGTTTTCCCCGTATATGATTTATAGGTGTATTGTGTATGTACGATAGGCGTATGAAGGGTTCGGGACATGTTCGGGTGTTGAGGTCTTGTATGCAAGAAAATGACTCAGATCACGCTGTGTGTCGCGGTGCGACAAATGAGGCCGCGGCGCGGCAATTAACTGGAAATCAGATCAGGAGTCCAACAAAAAATGATCCCAGACCTAGGCAAATGTCGCGGTGCGACATTTAAGGCCGCGGCGCGGCAATGTGGGCGAACTGGTTCCTGTTTTCGCAATATTTAGGTAAAGTGAGGGGCATTTTGGCCTTTTCGCGTTTGAACCAGATTGAGATCTTAAATCTCATCCACTCCTTTCATTTCCTAATTTCTTTTCCCTTTTCATTTCATTTTCCTCTCAAAAACTCAAACACCCAATCGGATTCAAACGGATTTTTGGAAAGGAAGAAATGGGATTTGATCTTTGGCGTAGTTGACAAGTTTGTTCTCCTCGTTCTTAGCTACACGGTGATACTAGTGGTAAGCTCTAACTCCGAATTTCATTTTTGTGTTCATCATTCAAATTTGGGGCTTTTGATGGTATGATTCATAGGTGAAACCCATTTAGTTGTTAATTAGAGATTAACACCAATATTCGGGTTTATTGTTGTTAAAGGCGGGTTTTGAGTTAGTTAATGATTTAACCATGTTTAAGACTTGTAAATGGTGTACAATCACTAGCATTAGTGATTATTGGTGTTTTGGAGACTTTTAGGGTTTTCGTGGTTGACTAATTTTGACTAGAGTCAAAAATAGGGTTTGTTGAGGATTATGACCCGAATGTCGATTCGATGAGGTTTGTAAACTTAAAATGGATTAAGTTGATGTATAAAACCGAGTTAAACATGTTTTGGTGTCAAAACTTGTAAATGGTGAGATTTTGACCTTATGGGTCAAAATTAGGGTTTATGGGCGATTTTGAGAATGATGAGTGTTAACACTTGTGTTCGGGATTAATTGGCATATTAGGACCATTATCACTTGTGTTAGTGATTATTGGTTAGTTTGGGCGCAGTTTGTCCTTGGAAGTGCATTTGGGTCGAAATTGCACTAAGTATCGAATTGGGTTGGTTTGTAGATACAATCTAAGGGTGTTGTTAAATTTGTGATAATGGATTAGGTACTTTCCATTGACGAGTTGCGGATTACTTGGAAGCATTTTCTTCAAGGTGACAAGGTGAGTGTTAATATCCTATGTGCATATGTATGTGTAGGATGGGTGCGGGTCGGGTGAAGTGGTTCTCGGTCATAGAGCTCACTTCACATATAGGTGGATTGATGGACTTGTGTATAGGTCCAATTGGCACGTTTGTGCGTTATTGGCTGACCACCTTTGGCGAGGTACATGCTTGTGTGTACGTTATCACACGTGGTTGTAATTTGGATGTTATAACCCCAATGGCGAAGGGTTGATATTGTTGTGAAGTTAGTAATCTCGTGTGGGTTCGGATTATTAAGGTTCGTGTAGCTCGGCCAATCTTCATTGTAGCGTTTGGTATTCGGTAATGGGTTAAGGGGTTAACCTTATTCATTTTATATTGTTATATATATTAATGTAATGTTGTGTTGTAGCTAACCCTCCGGGTGTCGCTTATTGGCGTTGTTCACATCGTCGTTGGTGAACTTATACTTTGTTGATATCTTTAGCTTGTTGCTTAGAGATCGTACGGTATGCTTAGTGTAGTTGTCTTATACATGGATGCTTCGGTATGCGGTATTTGATATTTGTGTGGCGTGTCCATTTTATACATATATATGTATGTAGTATATTATCATTCACTAAGCGTTAGCTTACCCTCTCGTTGTTGCTATTTTTATAGGATCGCATGCTTGGCTGCTCGGGTAAGCTTGGGGATTAGAGATCTTGGCTAGGTTGCTAAAAAGATCTTGCTTTTGTATTCGATTAGGATTTGTGTAGCGTAGTCCCAAATCACCATGCTCGGTTTTGGTTGGAAACTAAACTAGTCGGGTCTTATATGTCCGTTTGGACAATTAATCAACGTATTAAATGTTTTAAGGTTTATTAAACCTTCTATTGTATTAAAGATGTTTATGGAAAAACAATTGGGACCTAAAGTATTATTTAACGCGTATTAAAAGGAAAAAATTTTTATGGGCCGGTCTTAATACGGGTTGGGATGTTTCAAGTAGTATCAGAGCATGGTCTAAGGGATTTAGGCGACTTGAGATAGGTGCCTAGACTTAGACTTTTGTGTGTGCT
This sequence comes from Rutidosis leptorrhynchoides, assembly GCF_046630445.1. Classification (NCBI taxonomy): domain Eukaryota; kingdom Viridiplantae; phylum Streptophyta; class Magnoliopsida; order Asterales; family Asteraceae; genus Rutidosis; species Rutidosis leptorrhynchoides. The sequence continues at coordinate 392,668,430 of NC_092334.1, forward strand.
TATTTGTTGAGGGACTTGTAGGTGAACGGGTCAGAACAGGTTATAGTTAGTGCCTTGTTTGTAGGTGGACTAACTAGGATTTTTAGCTTGTGTTGTGATGCTATTCCCTTGCGTGTGTTTATATCGCGTGGAATCATCGTTGTGTTGGTTATATCATCGAGCGAGGTGGTCGTTGTACTAACGAGTTGAGACGACGTGTGTGCGTAATAAGGACTTGCAAACCTTATTACGGGTGCAAATCGTGTCTAACAAGTGATGTACGACGAGTGTTGAGCAAGATGGGGCGGTGTTATGCGTGTTGTTTTATACGTTCGTGGACTAATCGTTTTGCATTCTTTAGAATGACGACGCGAAACGAGATCGAGACGAATGACAAGGAGTTTAATTCTAGAGTTGCGGCCGCCGTTGCGGATCAAATGAGTGCGTTTCGAGAAGAAATGGATAGGAAGTATTCCGAATTTCGGGGTAGTAGTGAAATGGAGCGTTGTCTTAAGAGCTTCATGAGGACTAAACCCCCGATGTATGACGGGAAACCGGATCCTTTGGTAAGCACAACTTGGATCTCGGATGTCGAAGGGTGTTTTCGTACTATTAAATGCCCTCCTGAGAAGAAGACGAGACTCGCTACTAGTTTGTTGCGGGGTAGGGCAAAGGATTGGTTGGATGGTAAGATTGATCTTGCCGGTGGTGAACCGTTTATGACGTTATTGTGGGACGGGTTTAAGAAGGAATTCTTCGAGGAGTTCCGGACCTCAGCCGATTTGTCGGAAATGCGTAATGAGTTGCGAAATTTGCAACAGGGTTCTATGGATTTGAATACTCTCAAGACGACCTTTATGGCGAAGGCTCATTTTTGCCCGGAGTATTTGGGGAATGATAATTTGTTGATGCAAGATTTCTATCGAACTTTGAATGATGACTTGAAGAATAAGATTAGCCGGGGTTACGCGAAATCATTTTCGGAATTATTTGCCGTGGCTAGAGGTTTCGAGTCGTATACGCGATCAAAGATTGGTGAACCTTCGAGTGAGAGAAGGGTTGCTTCGTATGGTGCTCCGTGTAAGAGGACTAAGGGTCCGAGTGTGAGCACGGGTGGTACGCGGACGGGTATACCGGATTCTAGTGCATCTAGATGTTACAATTGTGGCATGAGGTGTCACAAGTCTTGGGAATGTTCGGTACCAAAGGGTGATGGTATAGTGTGTTTCAATTGCCAAGAAGAAGGACATCGTAAGTCGGAATGTCCCAAGTTAGCGGGGACGGGTGTGGCAAGGTGACGTTAAGGTACGTTTCGTTTTGATAAATATGCCCTTTGTTTATTTATTAAGTGCCGTTTGAATTTGAGTTGATTAAATGACTTGTGTTGTTCATATTGTTGTTATGGGTGACATTCCTAATGGAAGTACCCAATGGTGACGTTGATTGTCGGGCGAAGGGCGTAAGACTTGGTGCCACCAAGCATTCCTTAGTATCTGGGAAATGTTTCTACCAAGCCATGAAAATGGGTTTTGGTGTTCGGTTGTTAAGCGCGTGTTCGCTTTTGTGTGGAGGTCGATGAACCGTGAGGTTCGACGAGTGGCAGAAAACCTTGAGATCGAGTGTTTTGAATCTCGATGTATGTTGGTAATGGAGTATATAAGACGCGACATTAGGTGCCTCTTTTATACCTACTAGCGTGGTGTTCGACTCCGATTGTGTTGTGGTTACATGGTACTTAGGGTACCGGAGTGAAACCCTTAGGTACATGAGTGACTAGGTGGAAATTGACAAACTAGAGCAATTGGATGATTGCGAGGGTGTGGTTTGTGTAATCGTGGTACACTTTTTGTTCGAAGTGTTTAAGGATTGATTGAAATCCTTCGTGTGCTCAAGGCTGGAGCAAGATATGGTGATGGGTCATGTGAGCCCAATCATTTGTAAAGTCTATCTTTGGTAGCATTGTACGGTTGTACGAGTTGTGGATATGTTACGTAGTTCCAAGTGGGGGAGTTACACTCCCGCACGAGGAAGTTTTAGTGTGAGATTTCGGATGATGCTTTTGGTAGATCTGGAAAATGTTGTCGAGACCTGGTTTTGGACAATTTGTGGTAGATTACAATTTCGAACAAATTGTACTTATGGTTTGGATTTGAATTATCACCGAGGTAGTAATGTGGTAAATCTCGTTGAGAGATAATGGACGTGTTTGGTGAGCAAGGTGAAATCCTTCGGTTAAGGGAGGTGTGTGTCGGATTCTCTTCTAGAGAATTATTGTTTTGTGCCTATGTTTGATATAGGTGGTTCTTGCTCGAGTGTGTGAATGGTTAGTGGTATCCGTTAGGATTCACTATGGCATAGCAGAGCGCGATGTTACGCTACTCGTCTTTCGAGGCCAAAAGGGCGTTGATTGATGAAGCATGACTTTCGGAGTCCGCTGACTTCATCATGGTATTGGTGATTGATGAAGCATGACCTTTAGGGTCCGCTAACTTCATCATGGGAGTATGCGATTGGTGGAGCATGACTTTCGGGGTCCGCTGACTTCATCATGAGCGAGGTGTTATATCGGTGAAGCATGACCGTTGACGGGGTCCGCTGACTTCATCCGGTGTTTAGATTGGTGAAGCATGATCTTCAGGTCCGCTGACTTCATCATGGTAGTGGATCGCGTGTGGTTTCGGATTCACGATGACGCGTGTGGTTTCGGTCATCTTATTGTGGAAGTGAATCTCGTGTAGTTCGGATTCACAAATGACTCGTGTGGTTTCGGTCATGGTATTGAGGAGTGAGTCTCGTGTAGTTCGGATTCACAAATGACTCGTGTAGTTCGGTCATTCCTTCAGGATAGTGACTCTCGTGTAGTTCGGATTCACTAAGGCGCGTGTAGTTCGGCCAATCCCGATTGTTGTTGTGGTGAAGGTAGTGAGTCGCGTGTAGTTCGGATTCACTAAGGCGCGTGTGTTTTCGGCCAGCCCTCATGTTGTGTGATCTATCGGTTGTTTTATACACTGATGGTGGGGTCGTAAGGACCATGATGTTGATCTGTTGGTTGTTTTATACAACAATGGTGGGGTCGTAAGGACCGTGTTGTGTGATCGATCGGTTGTTTTATACACCGATGGTGGGGTAGTAAGGACCATGTCGTTTGATCTATTGGTTATTTTATATGCCAATGGTGGGGTCATGAGGATCATGTTGTATGAATTGTGATGCGATAGCCGTGTTTCGCTCACATGATGTTACTGGTGTGACGATAGTTGATTTTGTACATCTTGGGATTTGCGTTTCCATAGTCGTTTGGGCGCTATCGGTTTTAACCGTTGGATTATGATGTTACGGTAGTTGCGTATTGGTTTTGTTGTGCACTACAATGGATGGTTAGTGATTTGGTATTATCCGTAAGGATTAGTTTGGTTCGGTCTCCATCGTTTCAGATTCTTGACCTTAGGTTGAGACTTGGTTGCTTTTAGAGCATTGTACTTGGTAATGGTACGCTAGAGGGTTGATATCTCGGTTCGAGATTGGTTGAGTTTTTCCCGATGTGAGGGATTAAGCATGGTTTTAGTGCTCGAATTGGTGGATTTGGTAATTTGCGAGTGACGACTTTAGTCGTTAAGGCGATTCACTGGGAAGAGTTGTCTAGGAAAGTCGGTTGGGACTTATGTTTGAGGACAGTGAAGTGTGGTCCGTTTGGTTAAGTGACGAAGATCACGAGGACGTGATCGAGTCTAAGTGGGGGAGAGTTGTAACACCCCGTTTTTCCCCGTATATGATTTGTAGGTGTATTGTGTATGTACGATAGGCGTATGAAGGGTTCGGGACATGTTCGGGTGTTGAGGTCTTGTATGCAAGAAAATGACTCAGATCAAGCTGTGTATCGCGGCGCGACAAATGAGGCCGCGGCGCGGCAATTAACTGGAAATCAGATCAGAAGTCCAATAAAAAATGATCCCAGACCTAGGCAAATGTCGCGGCGCGACATTTAAGGCCGCGGCGCTGCAATGTGGGCGAACTGGTTCCTGTTTTCGTAATATTTAGGTAAAGATAGGGGCATTTTGGTCTTTTCGCATTTGAAACAGATTGAGATCTTAAATCTCATCCACTCCTTTCATTTCTTAATTTCTTTTCCCTTTTCATTTCATTTTCCTCTCAAAAACTCAAACACCCAATTGAATTCAAACGGATTTTTGGAAAGGAAGAAACGAGATTTGATCTTTGGCGTAGTTGACAAGTTTGTTCTCCTCGTTCTTAGCTACACGGTGATACTAGTGGTAAGCTCTAACTCCGAATTTCATTTTCGTGTTCATCATTCAAATTTGGGGCTTTTGATGGTATGATTCATAGGTGAAACCCATTTAGTTGTTAATTGGAGATTAACACCAATATTCGGGTTTATTGTTGTTAAAGGCGTGTTTTGGGTTGGTTAATGATTTAACCATGTTTAAGACTTGTAAATGGTGTACAATCACTAGCATTAGTGATTATTGGTGTTTTGGAGACTTTTAGGGTTTTCGTGGTTGACTAATTTTGACTAGAGTCAAAATTAGGGTTTGTTGAGGATTATGACCCGAATGTCGATTCGATGAGGTTTGTAAACTTAAAATGGATTAAGTTGATGTATAAAACCGAGTTAAACATGTTTTGGTGTCAAAACTTGTAAATGGTGAGATTTTGACCTCATGGGTCAAAATTAGGGTTTATGGGCTATTTTGAGAACGATAAGTGTTAACACTTGTGTTCGGGTTTAATTGGCATATTAGGACCATTATCACTTGTGTTAGTGATTATTGGTTAGTTTGGGCGCGGTTTGTCCTTGGAAGTGCATTTGGGTCGAAATTGCACTAAGTATCGAATTGGGTTGGTTTGTAGATACAATCTAAGGGTGTTGTTGAATTTGTGATAATGGATTAGGTACTTTCCATTGACGAGTTGCGGATTACTTGGAAGCATTTTCTTCAAGGCGACAAGGTGAGTGTTAATATCCTATGTGCATATGTATGTGTAGGATGGGTGCGGGTCGGGTGAAGTGGTTCTCGGTCATAGAGCTCACTTCACATATAGGTGGATTGATGGACTTGTGTATAGGTCCAATTGGCACGTTTGTGCGTTATTGGTTGACCACCTTTGGCGAGGTACACGCTTGTGTGTACGTTATCACACGTGGTTGTGAATTGGATGTTATAACCCCAATGGCGAAGCGTTGATATTGTTGTGAAGTTAGTAATCTCGTGTGGGTTCGGATTACTAAGGTTCGTGTAGCTCGGCCAATCTTCATTGTGGCGTTTGGTATTCGGTAATGGGTTAAGGGGTTAACCTTATTCGTTTTATATTGTTATATATATTAATGTAATGTTGTGTTGTAGCTAACCTCCGGGTGTAGCTTATCGGCGTTGTTCACATCGTCGTTGGTGAACTTATGCTTTGTTGATATCTTTAGCTTGTTGCTTAGAGATCATACGGTATGCTTAGTGTAGTTGTCTTATACATGGATGCTTCGGTATGCGGTGTTTGATATTTGTGTGGCGTGTCCATTTTATACATATATATGTATGTAGTAGATTATCATTCACTAAGCGTTAGCTTACCCTCTCATTGTTGCTATTTTTATAGGATCGCATGCTTGGCGGCTTGGGTAAGCTTGGGGATTAGAGATCTTGGCTAGGTTGCTAAGAAGATCTTGCTTTTGTATTCGATTAGGATTTGGGTAGCGTAGTCCCAAATCACCATGCTCGGTTTTGGTTGGAAACTAAACTAGTCGGGTCGTGTATGTTCATTTGGACAATTAATCAATGTATTAAATGTTTTAGGGTTTATTAAACCTTGTATTGTATTAAAGATGTTTATGGAAAAACAATTGGAACCTAAAGTATTATTTAACGCGTATTAAAAGGAAAAAAAAATTTATGGGCCGGTCTTAATACGGGTTGGGTTGTTTCATTCCTGAAATCAGTTCACATATGATCAAACTGGTCAGTATGATCTGTAAATTTCAAGGATTATCGACTGACGATCCAAAATTTCACTTAAATAAATTTATCAGTCTGGTTGACTCTTTTTAGAAGGAAGAAAACGAGAAAAACATTTTGAAACTTCATCTGTTTCAATATTCTCTATCTACACGTGATTTAACATGGTTTGATGAGCTTAACCCAAATTCAATACATTCATTGGAGGAACTAGCTACCAAGTTTCTAAACAAATTTTATACACCCTCTCTACAAACTTGTTTAAGAAATGACATCACAAACTTTTCTAAAAAAGAAAACGAGTAATTGTGTCTAGCATGGAATAGAGTAAAGGTGATGCTTAAAAGATGTCCAAATCATTCATTAAGTCGGGCAGACATAATCTGCACGCTTTACAATGGTTTGACGAAGGATGATAAGTCTCTCCTAGACATGGCCTCGCAAGGCAATTTCATGTCACGAACAGCAGACGAAGCATGGAATCTCTTAGAAACAATAGCTGCACAACAGGAAGATTGGAACAATGAAGCTGCTGAGAAGGATGACGTCTTCACTCATACGGTAAAAATACTGAAAACTGGGTTACAAGATCTCACCATCACTCTTCAAAGTTTATCAATTCCTAAAAGTACCGATGCTACTAGAACCAATCTAAGGTATCCTTACCCTAGATGGGCATATAAACAGCAGAATAGCTCGGACTTTAATATAATCCTCCCACTACACCAACCTACTCTCCACTCTAAGGAAACTTTAGTTGAATTTATGAAAAAGCAATACATGATAAACCTTCAAGTCATAGAATTCCAAAATAAGTTTGATACTTTGATAAAGACATTTGAAGAATTAATAACCAATTTTCAGCTTACGCTTAAACGTTTAACCACTAAAGTTGAAATAGAGTGTAGTGAGTTTGATGCCCTAGTAGTTGAAATGTCCCGTTCTTATTGATTAAAAACGTTCCATATTAATTGATTTCGTTGCGAGGTTTTGACCTCTATATGAGACGTTTTTCAAAGACTGCATTCATTTTTAAAACAAACCATAACCTTTATTTCATAAATAAAGGTTTAAAAAGCTTTATGTAGATTATCAAATAATGATAATCTAAAATATCCTGTTTACACACGACCATTACATAATGGTTTACAATACAAATATGTTACATCGAAATCAGTTTCTTGAATGCAGTTTTTACATAATATCATACAAACATGGACTCCAAATCTTGTCCTTATTTTAGAATGCAACAGCGGAAGCTCTTAGTATTTACCTGAGAATAAACATGCTTTAAACGTCAACAAAAATGTTGGTGAGTTATAGGTTTAACCTATATATATCAAATCGTAACAATAGACCACAAGATTTCATATTTCAATACACATCCCATACATAGAGATAAAAATCATTCATATGGTGAACACTTGGTAACCGACATTAACAAGATGCATATATAAGAATATCCCCATCATTCCGGGACACCCTTCGGATATGATATAAATTTCGAAGTACTAAAGCATCCGGTACTTTGGATGGGGTTTGTTAGGCCCAATAGATCTATCTTTAGGATTCGCGTCAATTAGGGTGTCTGTTCCCTAATTCTTAGATTACCAGACTTAATAAAAAGGGGCATATTCGATTTCGATAATTCAACCATAGAATTTAGTTTCACGTACTTGTGTCTATTTTGTAAATCATTTATAAAACCTGCATGTATTCTCATCCCAAAAATATTAGATTTTAAAAGTGGGACTATAACTCACTTTCACAGATTTTTACTTCGCCGGGAAGTAAGACTTGGCCACTGGTTGATTCACGAACCTATAACAATATATACATATATATCAAAGTATGTTCAAAATATATTTACAACACTTTTAATATATTTTGATGTTTTAAGTTTATTAAGTCAGCTGTCCTCGTTAGTAACCTACAACTAGTTGTCCACAGTTAGATGTACAGAAATAAATCGATAAATATTATCTTGAATCAATCCACGACCCAGTGTATACGTATGTCAGTATTGATCACAACTCAAACTATATATATTTTGGAATCAACCTCAACCCTGTATAGCTAACTCCAACATTCACATATAGAGTGTCTATGGTTGTTCCGAAATATATATAGATGTGTTGACATGATAGGTCGAAACATTGTATACGTGTCTATGGTATCTCAAGATTACATAATATACAATACAAGTTGATTAAGTTATGGTTGGAATAGATTTGTTACCAATTTTCACGTAGCTAAAATGAGAAAAATTATCCAATCTTGTTTTACCCATAACTTCTTCATTTTAAATCCGTTTTGAGTGAATCAAATTGCTATGGTTTCATATTGAACTCTATTTTATGAATCTAAACAGAAAATGTATAGGTTTATAGTCCAAAAAATAAGTTACAAGTCGTTTTTGTAAAGGTAGTCATTTCAGTCGAAAGAACGACGTCTAGATGACCATTTTAGAAAACATACTTCCACTTTGAGTTTAACCATAATTTTTAGATATAGTTTTATGTTCATAATAAAAATCATTTTCCCAGAATAACAACTTTTAAATCAAAGTTTATCATAGTTTTTAATTAACTAACCCAAAACAGCCCGCGGTGTTACTACGACGGCGTAAATTCGGTTTTACGGTGTTTTTCGTGTTTCTAGGTTTTAAATCATTAAGTTAGCATATCATATAGATATAGAACATGTGTTTAGTTGATTTTAAAAGTCAAGTTAGAAGGATTAACTTTTATTTGCGAACAAGTTTAGAATTAACTAAACTATGTTCTAGTGATTACAAGTTTAAACCTTCGAATAAGATAGCTTTATATGTATGAATCGAATGATGTTATGAACATCATTACTACCTCAAGTTCCTTGGATAAACCTACTGGAAATGAAAAAAATAGATCTAGCTTCAAAGGATCCTTGGATGGCTTGAAAGTTCTTGAAGCAGAATCATGACACGAAAACAATTTCAAGTAAGATTTCCACTCGAAATAAGATTGTTATAGTTATAGAAATTGAATTAAAGTTTGAATATGATTATTACCTTGTATTAGAAAGATAACCTACTGTAATTAACATAGGTTTCTTGATCTTGGATGATTACTTGGAATGGATTTAGAAAACTTGGAAGTAAACTTGCAATCTTGGAAGTATTCTTGATTTTATGAAACTAGAACTTTTGGAATTTATGAAGAACACTTAGAACTTGAAGATAGAACTTGAGAGAGATCAATTAGATGAATAAAATTGAAGAATGAAAGTATTTGTAGGTGTTTTTGGTCGTTGGTGTATGGATTAGATATAAAGGATATGTAATTTTGTTTTCATGTAAATAAGTCATGAATGATTACTCATATTTTTATAATTTTATGAGATATTTCATGCTAGTTGCCAAATGATGGTTCCCACATGTGTTAGGTGACTCACATGGGCTGCTAAGAGCTGATCATTGGAGTGTATATACCAATAGTACATACATCTAAAAGCTGTGTATTGTACAAGTACGAATACGGGTGCATACGAGTAGAATTGTTGATGAAACTGAACGAGGATGTAATTGTAAGCATTTTTGTTAAGTAGAAGTATTTTGATAAGTGTCTTGAAGTCTTTCAAAAGTGTATGAATACATATTAAAACACTACATGTATATACATTTTAACTGAGTCGTTAAGTCATCGTTAGTCGTTACATGTAAATGTTGTTTTGAAACCTTTAGGTTAACGATCTTGTTGAATGTTGTTAACCCATTGTTTATTATAACAAATGAGATGTTAAATTGTTATATTATCATGATATTATGATATATAATATATCTTAGTATGATATATATACAGTTAAATGTCGTTACAACGATAATCGTTACATATATGTCTCGTTTCGAAATCATTAAGTTAGTAGTCTTATTTTTACATATGTATTTCATTGTTAATACACTTAATAATATATTTACTTATCATTTAACATAATTAACCAAGTGTATCAATATCTTAATATGATTCATATGTACCTAGTAAGACGTTGTTATAACGATAATCGTTATATATATCGTTTTCGAGTTTCTTAAATTAATAGTCTCATTTTTATGTATATAACTCATTGTTAAAATACCTAATGAGATACATACTTATAATAAAATCATGTTAACTATATGTATAACCATATATATGTCATCGTATAGTTTTTACAAGTTTTAACGTTCGTGAATCACCGGTCAACTTGGGTGGTCAATTGTCTATATGAAACCTATTTCAATTAATCAAGTCTTAACAAGTTTGATTGCTTAACATGTTGGAAACACTTAATCATGTAAATAAAAATTTCATTTAATATATATATATATATAAACATGGAAAAGTTCGGGTCACTACAGTACCTACTCGTTAAATAAATTTCGTCCCGAAATTTTAAGCAGTTGGAGGTGTTGACGTATCTTCTGGAAATAAATGCGGGTATTTCTTCTTCATATGATCTTCACACTCCTAGGTGAACTCGGGTCCTCTACGAGCATTCCATCGAACCTTAACAATCGGTATCTTGTTTTGTTTAAGTCTCTTAACCTCACGATCCATTATTTCGACGGGTTCTTCAATGAATTGAAGTTTTTCATTGATTTGGATTTCGTCCAACAGAATAGTGAGATCTTCTTTAGCAAAACATTTCTTCAAATTTGAGACGTGGAAAGTGTTATGTACAGCCGCGAGTTGTTGAGGTAGCTCCAGTTGGTAAGCTACTGGTCCGACACGATCTATAATCTTGAATGGTCCAATGTACCTTGGATTTAGTTTCCCCCGTTTACCAAATCGAACAACGCCTTTCCAAGGTGAAACCTTAAGCATGACCATTTCTCCAATTTCAAACTATATATCTTTTCTTTTACTGTCCGCGTAGCTCTTTTGTCGACTCTGGTCGGTTTTCAATCTTTGTTGAATTTGGATGATTTTCTCGGTAGTTTCTTGTATTATCTCCGGACCCGAAATCTGTCTATCCCCCACTTCACTCCAACAAATCGGAGACCTGCACTTTCTACCATAAAGTGCTTCAAACGGCGCCATCTCAATGCTTGAATGGTAGCTGTTGTTGTAGGAAAATTCTGCTAACGGTAGATGTCGATCCCAACTATTTCCGAAATCAGTAATACATGCTCGTAGCATGTCTTCAAGCGTTTGTATCGTCCTTTCGCTCTGTCCATCAGTTTGTGGATGATAGGCAGTACTCATGTCTAGACGAGTTCCCAATGCTTGCTGTAATGTCTGCCAGAATCTTGAAATAAATCTGTCATCCCTATCAGAGATAATAGAGATTGGTATTCCATGTCTGGAGACGACTTCCTTCAAATACAGTCGTGCTAACTTTTCCATCTTGTCATCTTCTCTTATTGGCAGGAAGTGTGCTGACTTGGTGAGATGATCAACTATTACCCAAATAGTATCATAACCACTTGCAGTCCTTGGCAATTTAGTAATGAAATCCATGGTAATGTTTTCCCATTTCCATTCCAGGATTTCTGGTTGTTGTAGTAGACCTGATGGTTTCTGATGTTCAGCTTTGACCTTAGAACACGTCAAACATTCTCCTACGTATTTAGCAACATCGGCTTTCATACCCGGCCACCAAAAATGTTTCTTGAGATCCTTGTACATCTTCCCCGTTCCAGGATGTATTGAGTATCTGGTTTTATGAGCTTCTCTAAGTACCATTTCTCTCATATCTCTAAATTTTGGTACCCAAATTCTTTCAGCCCTATACCGGGTTCTGTCTTCCTGAATATTAAGATGCTTCTCCGATCCTTTGGGTATTTCATCCTTTAAATTTCCCTCTTTTAAAACTCCTTGTTGCGCCTCCTTTATTTGAGTAGTAAGGTTACTGTGAATCATTATATTCATAGATTTTACTCGAATGGATTCTCTATCCTTTCTGCTCAAGGCGTCGGCTACCACATTTGCCTTCCCCGGGTGGTAACGAATCTCAAAGTCGTAATCATTCAACAATTCAATCCACCTACGCTGCCTCATATTCAGTTGTTTATGATTATATATGTGTTGAAGACTTTTGTGGTCGGTATATATAATACTTTTGACCCCATATAAGAAGTGCCTCCAAGTCTTTAATGCAAAAACAACCGCGCCTAATTCCAAATCATGCGTCGTATAATTTTGCTCGTGAATCTTCAATTGTCTAGACGCATAAGCAATCACCTTCGTCCGTTGCATTTATTCACAACCGAGACCTTGCTTTGATGCGTCACAATAAATCACAAAATCATCATTCCCTTCAGGAAATGACAATATAGGTGCCGTAGTTAGCTTTTTCTTCAATAATTGAAACGCCTTCTCTTGTTCATCCTTCCATTCAAATTTCTTCCCTTTATGCGTTAATGCAGTCAAGGGTTTTGCTATTTTGGAGAAATCTTGGATGAATCTTCTGTAATAACCAGCCAATCCTAAAAATTGACGTATATGCTTCGGAGTTTTTGGGGTTTCCCACTTTTCAACGGTTTCGATCTTTGCTGGGTCCACCTGGATACCTTCTTTGTTCACTATGTGACCGAGGAATTGAACTTCTTCCAACCAAAATGCACACTTTGAAAACTTAGCGTACAGTTTTTCTTTCCTCAATACTTCTAGCACTTTTCTCAAATATTCTTCGTGCTCTTGATCATTCTTTGAGTAAATAAGTATATCATCGATGAAAACAATGACAAACTTGTCAAGATATGGCCCACACACTCGGTTCATAAGGTCCATGAACACAGCTGGTGCGTTAGTCAATCCAAACGGCATAACCATAAACTCGTAATGACCATAACGCGTCCTAAAAGTAGTTTTTGGAATATCATCCTCCTTTACTCGTATTTGATGATATCCAGAACGTAAATCGATCTTCGAATAAACCGAAGAGCCTTGTAGTTGATCAAATAAGTCGTCAATTCTCGGCAGTGGATAACGGTTTTTGATGGTAAGTTTGTTCAACTCTCTGTAGTCAATACACAACCTAAATGTACCATCCTTCTTCTTGACAAACAAAACAGGAGCTCCCCATGGTGATGTGCTTGGTCGAATAAAATCACGTTCTAATAGTTCTTGCAGTTGGCTTTGCAGTTTTTTCATCTCTCTGGGTGCGAGTCTATAAGGAGCACGAGCTATTGGTGCAGCTCCTGGTACAAGATCTATTTGAAATTCAACAGATCGATGTGGAGGTAGTCCTGGTAATTCTTTTGGAAATACATCGGGAAATTCTTTTGTGACGGGAACATCATTGATGCTCTTTTCTTCAGTTTGTACTTTCTCGACGTGCGCTAGAACAGCATAGCAACCTTTTCTTATTAGTTTTTGTGCCTTCAAATTACTAATAAGATGTAGCTTCATGTTGCCCTTTTCTCCATACACCATTAAGGGTTCTCCTTCTTCTCGTACAATGCGAATTGCATTTTTATAACATACGATCTCTGCTTTCACCTTCTTCAGCCAGTCCATGCCAACTATTACATCAAAACTCCCTAACTCTACTGGTATCAAATCAATCTTAAATATTTCGCTACCCAGTTTAATTTCTCGATTCCGGCATATATTATCTGCTGAAATTAATTTACCGTTTGCTAATTCGAGTAAAAATTTACTATCCAACGGTGTCAATGGACAACTTAATTTAGCACAAAAATCTCTACTCATATAGCTTCTATCCGCACCCGAATCAAATAAAACGTAAGCAGATTTATTGTCAATAAGAAACGTACCCGTAACAAGCTCCGGGTCTTCCTGTGCCTCTGCCGCATTAATATTGAAAACTCTTCCGCGGCCTTGTCCATTCGTGTTCTCCTGGTTCGGGAAATTTATAATAATGTGGCCTGGTTTTCCACATTTATAACAAACTACATTGGCATAACTTGCTCCGACACTACTTGCTCCGCCATTACTCGTTCCGACACCATTTGTTCCTTTCGTTCTGTTAACCCCTGGTCCGTAGACCTCACACTTCGCCGCGCTATGACCATTTCTTTTACACTTGTTGTAAAATTTGGTGCAGAACCCCGAGTGATACTTTTCGCACCTTTGGCATAGCTGCTTCTGATTGTTGTTGTTGTTGCGGTTGTTATTATTGTTGGGATGATTGTTGTAGTTGCTGTTGTTGTTGTTGTTGTTGTTGTTGTTGTTGTTGTTGTTGTTGTTGGGCCGTTTGTTGTAGTTGCGATTGATGTTGCGATTGTTTGGATAATTGTTGCGATTATTATTGTAATTGCTGTTGTTGTTGTATTGGTGATTCTTATCACCGTTTTCCTCCCACTTTCTTTTGACTTGCTTCACATTGGCCTCTTTAGCCGTCTGTTCTTTAATTCTTTCCTCAATCTGGTTCACTAGTTTGTGAGCCATTCTACATGCCTGTTGTATGGAGGCGGGCTCGTGTGAACTTATATCTTCTTGGATTCTTTCCGGTAATCCTTTCACAAACGCGTCGATCTTCTCTTCCTCATCTTCGAACGCTCCCGGACACAATAGGCACAATTCTGTGAATCGTCTTTCATACGTGGTAATATCAAATCCTTGGGTTCGTAACCCTCTAAGTTCTGTCTTGAGCTTATTGACCTCGGTTCTGGGACGGTACTTCTCGTTCATCAAGTGCTTGAATGCTGACCACGGTAGTGCGTACGCATCATCTTGTCCCACTTGCTCTAGATAGGTATTCCACCATGTTAACGCAGAACCTGTGAAGGTATGCATAGCATACTTCACTTTGTCCTATTCAGTACACTTACTTATGGCAAACACCGATTCGACCTTCTCGGTCTACCGTTTCAATCCGATCGGTCCTTCGGTTCCATCAAATTCCAAAGGTTTGCAGGCAGTGAATTCTTTGTAGGTGCATCCTACACGATTTCCTGTACTGCTAGATCTAAGGTTATTGTTGGTATGTAGCGCAGCCTGTACTGCGGCTATGTTTGAAGCTAGAAAAGTACGGAATTCCTCTTCATTCATATTCACGGTGTGTCGAGTAGTCGGTGCCATTTCCTTCAAAATAGTCAAATGGAACAAGTTAATCATACAGAATATTAAGAGTAGTTAATAGTATTTCGTAGCATAATATGAACTCATTTATAAAAGCTTTTTCTTCATATTAGCGTTTTATAAGTTTAAATTCGGGTAGTACCTACCCGTTAAGTTCATACTTAGTAGCTAATGTACAATTCAACTACTACAATTCTATATGAAAAACTGATTATAATAATATTTCGCGTTCAAACTTTTATATAATATTTTACAAACTTATAATACCGCTTATTTTACATAAAGCATGAAATATAGCACACAATAACTTTGATACAAGATAGTTGTGAAGATTATTCTAGCTAGTACACAAGTCGTTCAGCAAAGGCAATAAAGACACGTAATTCATACGTCCAGAAACAAGTCATGCATTCTGGTTTTACTAGGACTACTTCCCATCCTTGGTCTTGTGGAACATAACCGTTATGGCCATTGATAAGACAGTGTGTTGTAACGTCGTCAAAGGGACGAGGGTTACGTAATGACCAACAGTCTCGTAATAACCTAAAAACCTCATTTCTTACCCCAATTACCGACTCCGTTACTTGTGAGAACGTTTTGTTTAATAGTTGTAGCCCGATGTTCTTGTTCTCACTTTGGTGAGAAGCGAACATTACTAACCCGTAAGCATAGCATGCTTCTTTATGTTGCATGTTAGCCGCTTTTTCTAAATCATGAAGTCCTATATTCGGATACATTGAGTCAAAATAATTTCTTAACCCGTTGCGTAAAATAGCATTTGGGTTCCCCGCAATATATGCGTCAAAGTAAACACATCGTAACTTATGGGTTTCCCAATGTGATATCCCCCATCTTTCAAACGAAAGTCTCTTATAAACCAAGACATTCTTGGAACGTTCTTCGAATGTCTTACAAACTGATTTTGCCGTAAATAGTTGTGCCGAAGAATTCTGACCGACTCTAGACAAGATTTCATCAATCATGTCTCCGGGTAGGTCTCTTAAAATATTGGGTTGTCTATCCATTTTGTGTTTTTATACTGTAAAATAGACAAGAGTTAGATTCATAAAAAAAAATACTTATTAATACAAGCAATTTTTACATATATCATAAAGCATAAGCACACTATATTACATATATTACACCACACGAATACAACTATCTTATTCCGACTCGCTCGTTTCTTCTTCTTCGGTTTTGGTTCGTTTTGCCAAGTTTCTAGGGATATATGATGTTCCCCTAATACGAGCTGTCGTTTTCTACAACGGTTCAGAAAAACCTGGTGGTTTTGAGGTTCCCGGGTCATTGTTACAACTTAAGGGCTTCGGGGGTTGACGATACATATAAAGTTCATCGGGGTTGGAATTAGATTTCTCTATTTTTATGCCCTTTCCCTTATTATTTTCTTTTGCCTTTTTAAATTCAGTTGGGGTAATTTCTATAACATCATCGGAATTCTCGTCGGAATCCGATTCATCGGAGAATTGGTAATCCTCCCAATATTTTGCTTCCTTGGTGGAAACACAATTGACCATAATTAACCTTGGTCGGTTGGTTGAGGATTTTCTTTTACTTAACCGTTTTATTATTTCCCCCACCGGTTCTATTTCCTCCTCCGGTTCCTCCTCTTCCGGTTCTGATTCTTCTTCCGGTTCTGATTCTTCTTCCGGTTCTCCTTCGGGAACTTGTGAATCAGTCCAATATATATTCGACTCTTCGTTATTATTAGGTGAGTCAATGGGATTTGTGCTAGAGGTAGACATCTATCACACAATATCAAACATGTTAAGAGATTAATATATCACATAATATATACATGTTAATAATATATAGTTTCCAACAAAAATGTTAAGCAATCATTTTTAAAGAAAACACGGTCGAAGTCCAGACTCACTAATGCATCCTAACAAACTCAATAAGACACACTAATGCAAATTTTCTGGTTCTCTAAGACCAACGCTCGGATACCAACTGAAATGTCCTGTTCTTATTGATTAAAAACGTTCCATATTAATTGATTTCGTTGCGAGGTTTTGACCTCTATATGAGACGTTTTTCAAAGACTGCATTCATTTTTAAAACAAACCATAACCTTTATTTCATAAATAAAGGTTTAAAAAGCTTTACGTAGATTATCAAATAATGATAATCTAAAATATCCTGTTTACACACGACCATTACATAATGGTTTACAATACAAATATGTTACATCGAAATCAGTTTCTTGAATGCAGTTTTTACACAATATCATACAAACATGGACTCCAAATCTTGTCCTTATTTTAGTATGCAACAGCAGAAGCTCTTAGTATTCACCTGAGAATAAACATGCTTTAAACGTCAACAAAAATGTTGGTGAGTTATAGTCCCACTTTTAAAATCTAATATTTTTGGGATGAGAATACATGCAGGTTTTATAAATGATTTACAAAATAGACACAAGTACGTGAAACTACATTCTATGGTTGAATTATCGAAATCGAATATGCCCCTTTTTATTAAGTCTGGTAATCTAAGAATTAGGGAACAGACACCCTAATTGACGCGAATCCTAAAGATAGATCTATTGGGCCTAACAAACCCCATCCAAAGTACCGGATGCTTTAGTACTTCGAAATTTATATCATATCCGAAGGGTTTCCCGGAATGATGGGGATATTCTTATATATATGCATCTTGTTAATGTCGGTTACCAGGTGTTCACCATATGAATGATTTTTTATCTCTATGTATGGGATGTGTATTGAAATATGAAATCTTGTGGTCTATTGTTACGATTTGATATATATAGGTTAAACCTATAACTCACCAACATTTTTGTTGACATTTAAAGCATGTTTATTCTCAGGTGAATACTAAGAGCTTCCGCTGTTGCATACTAAAATAAGGACAAGATTTGGAGTCCATGTTTGTATGATATTGTGTAAAAACTGCATTCAAGAAACTGATTTCGATGTAACATATTTGTATTGTAAACCATTATGTAATGGTCGTGTGTAAACAGGATATTTTAGATTATCATTATTTGATAATCTACGTAAAGCTTTTTAAACCTTTATTTATGAAATAAAGGTTATGGTTTGTTTTAAAAATGAATGCAGTCTTTGAAAAACGTCTCATATAGAGGTCAAAACCTCGCAACGAAATCAATTAATATGGAACGTTTTTAATCAATAAGAACGGGACATTTCAGTAGTCACTAGAGGTGGGAAGGAAACAACTGTTAATGTACCCATACAAGATTTTTCCGATACGGAACCTGTGCCAATTGACCAAGTTGTCAATCCAACGGAACCTATCTCTCATAAAGCCCCGAAAATTATTTCGCGAGCCCGCATACCTTTCCCAGGTAGGTTTACTAAGAAAAAATAGGAAGCACAATTCGCTAAGTATTGGGATATTATCAAGATTCTGCATTTGAATGTACGACTAGTAGATGCTTTAGTAGAAATGCCAAATTGTGTTAATTTTTTCAAAGAACTACTTTCAAGCAAAGAGAGATTACGAGAGATAGTTAGCTTACCCTTAAGTGAAGAATGTTCATTAGTGTTACAACATGATATTCCCCCTAAGTTAGGAGATACAGGAAGATTCACGGTACCTTACTACCTCCAGGATGTCCAAATTAGCAATGCATTAGCAGACTTAGGAGCCAGTGTAAACCTAATGCCCAATTCATTATTCAAAAAGCTAGGATTAAATGACTTAAGGCCTACCAGAATGACTATCCAACTCGCGGATATATCAGTTAAGATTCCTCGAGGAATAGCTGAAGATGTCCTAGTCAGAATGGATAAGTTTGCATTCCTAGTTGATTTCGTCATTATGGATATTGAGGAAGACACAAAGGTCCCACTCATACTTGGAAGACCATTCTTGAATACTGCCAAGGCTGTAATTGATGTACACGATAAATCATTGAAATTAAGAGTTGGAAGTAGAGAAGTCACATTCAATGTTGACTGCCTCATGAGCCATCCTTGCGAAGAAGATCTCAATCACGCTGATTCTTTTCAAGAACTCGTCAACGAGTATCTGGAGGATACCATGGCTATATGTAGTCAAGATCAAATTTCTAAGGATCTGTTCTTTACACCTCCTGAAGGAAATCTCGACATCCATTCATCCATAGATCATGGTCAATATAAATCTCCTCTCTCCGAAAGTAACTTTCTTGGTAATACTATCCAAATAGCACCACTAGGTCAAGGCATTCCCCTACCTCTATTAAGGAGAAGACCAAATGAAGAAACAGATTTCATTATGGTATTCCAGGATCCGCAGTTAAAAGAAGACTGTGTTGAAATTCCTGAACCAACCTTCGAAACTAAAGAAGACGTTTCTGAAGAGGAAGTATTAAGAAGGATAATTTCTAGAACCAAAGAACAGATAGAATCAGTGACCGTTATTAAGGAAGAAGAATCAGAATTCCAGGAGAGATATGACTCGTTAGACAGAGAGGAAATAGCTAGAATGAAGCCATCTATCGAGGAACCTCCGGAATTAGAATTGAAAATTTTACCCGAAAATCTGGAGTATGCATTCTTAGTAGGATAATCGAAACTCCCTATAATCATTTCTAAAGACCTTACGCCACAAGAAAAGGCGAAATTGATTCTGGTTTTGAAATCACATAAGAAGGCAATTGCTTGAAAGATTTTCGACATTAAAGGAATTAGTCCCAACTATTGCACCCACAAAATCTTCATGGAAGATGATTTCAAACCATCAGTTCAGAGGCAAAGAAGGGTTAATCCAATGATTCAAGAAGTCGTCAAGAAAGAAGTAATCAAACTTCTGGACACCGGTCTGATCTATCCTATTTCCGGTTCACCATTGGTTAGTCCTGTTCAAGTAGTACCCAAGAAGGGATGGACGACCGTAATCAAAAATGAGAATAATGAGCTTATTCCAACACGGGAGGTCACCGGTTCGAGGGTTTTCATAGATTATCGTAAACTAAATGATGCAACCCGAAAAGATCATTTTCCATTACCATTCATCGATCAAATATTGGAACGTCTATCAGGAAATGAGTTCTATTGTTTCCTTGACGATTTTTTAGCTACTTTCAAATTCCCCTCGATCCAAAGGACCAAGAAAAGACAATGTTCACCTGTCCTTATGGAACATTTGATTATCAACGCATGCCCTTTGGGTTGTGCAATGCACCAGCTATATTTCAGCGATGCATGGTAGCAATATTCCACGACATGATTGAACGTTGTATGGAAGTCTTCATGGATGACTTCTCAGTCTTTAGTAGTACCTTTGATTCGTGCCTTTCTAACCTTGACAAGATGCTCACCCGGTGTGAAGATTTGAATCTAGTTCTAAATTGGGAAAAATGTCACTTCATGGTAAAAGAAGGAATAGTTTTAGGACATAAGATTTCAAAGTCAGTAAGAGAATTCGATAAGGCTAAGATTGAAACCATAACTAAACTTCCAGAACCTACCACACTAAAAGAAGTAAGGAGTTTCCTTGGACTCACCGGTTTCTACCGACGTTTTATCAAATATTTTTCAAAGGTCATGCGACCTATTACTCATCTCCTCGGAAAGGAAGTTCCATTTGCCTTTAATGATGAATGTGTTAAAGTATTCAACTATCTGAAGGAACAGCTCACACATGCACCCATCATGATAGCTCCTGATTGGAGTTTACCATTCAAAATCATGTGTGATGCGAGCGACTTCTCAGTTGGAGCTGTACTCGAACAACGGAAAGATAAGCACTTTCATCCAATCTATTACGCCGGCAAAACCTTAACCAGAGCTCAAGAGAATTACACCACTAGGGAAAAGGAAATTCTACCAGTAGTATTCGCCTTTGACAAATTCCGTTCCTATCTCATCCTGTCCAAAACTACGGTTTACACAAATCATTCAACCCTTAAATATCTATTCACTAAGCAAGATTCTAACCAAGACTCCTACGATGGATTTTACTCCTTCAGGAATTCGATATTTAAATCAAAGATAAGAAAGGAGCAGAGAACGTTGCAGTAGATCATCTTAGTCATTTGGAGAACCCAGCGATGGAAGAATTTGCTGAACAAGATATAAGAGATAAATTTTTGGAAGAACAGCTTATGAGCTTAGGACAAGCTAACACAGGATCACAATTCACTGATACTCCTTGGTACACTGACATAGCCAACTACCTAGTTGCTGGAGTAGTACAAAAAGGAATGAGCACATCCCGAAGAAGGAAGTTCTTCAGGGACGCTAAGTACTACTACTAGGAAGATTCGTACCTGTTCAGAATTTGCCCTAATCAGATAATTAGGAGGTGCATAGATGAGAAACAAGTAGCAGGGATTTTTCACCAATGTCACCACGGACCAACTGGAGGTCATCATGGAGCAAACTTTACAGCAAGAAGAGTCTACAAATCAGGATTTTATTGGCCGTCTATATTTCTAGATGCGCAAGAGATTGTAAAGCGTTGCGACGCATGTCAAAGGCAAGGTATTATCTCTATAAAGAATGAGATGCTTTGGACTAATATCCAAGCTTGAGAGATCTTCGATATATGGGGACTAGACTTTATGGGGCCATTCCCTAAGTCTAATGGGAAAGAATATGTCCTCATAGCAGTAGATTACGTCTCCAGATGGGTCAAAGCCCAAGAATTTCCAACCAATGATGTCAAGGTCGTCACCAACTTCCTGAAGAGACTCTTATGCCAATTCGGAGCTCCCCGCGGTATAATAAGTGATAGAGGCACACACTTTCGTAGTACGCAATTTATGAAGGTGGTGCAACAATAAGGAGTTACCCACAAGATGTCCACGGCCTATCATTCACAGACTAACGAACAAGCAGAAGTCAATAACAGAGCACTCAAGATAATTCTAGAATGCACTATCGGCCATCATGGGAATAAATGGGTCAAGAAACTATACGATGCTATGCGGGCATTCCGGACTGCTTACAAGAATCCTCTAGGAACTACACCCTATCACATGATCTATGGAAAATCATGTCACCTTCCGCTGGAACTAGAGTATAAAGCTATCTGGGCGTTGAAAACCTGTAACCTTAATCCTTCAGTAACCGCTAGTCATCGGAAGATGCAGATGAAATAACTCGCTGAATTAAGAGACCAAGCGTACGAGACATCATATATCTACAAGGAATGGACGAAGCTGACACAAAATGAAAAATGATACCTACAAAGTTCGCTCCTGGAAATAAAGTTCTACTCTTTAATTCTCGATTCAAGAAACTCGCTGGAAAATTCAGATCAAGATGGAGTGGGCCCTACAAAGTAATACATGCTTTTTCGAACGGAGCCGTAGAATTAGAGGGACCTACTGGCAACTTCAAAGTCAACAACCACCGATTAAAAGCTTATGTAGAGGAGCACCTCTTCTCCTTTGATCCATTCTAAAGACATGCCAGGAAAAAGTCGAGCTGTAACGAATTGATAAACAAAGCGCTCTTGGGAGGCACCCCTTGCTTATCCTTTTTATTTTCTTAATTTTTATTTCAAATTATTTTCAGTGTACAAAAATATTATTTATGTGCACTAACCCTAAGCGCCATATTTGCGCTTAGTACTTACGAGTTTGTTGAATGTATTCAGGTAAAATGCTAAGTTCAGGAGCTTCCTATAGCATTCCCATTCGTAGGAGAAGGACTCCCAGGGTTTACCTATCGGAGAGCAGCACCGATCAACAGAGGCCTTCAATGGGACAGTTAGGCCCAGGGCGTTTGATTTTTGAGAGTGTTGAGGAGGACATCAGTACGGCACCACCAGCTCCTCTGGTACGATGCTCCAAGCGTTTAACTTCGAGATCCGCTGAGCATCCAGAACCACTAGAGACACATGAGCCTCAGAGTGTGATTCATTATGGAGCTACCTTGAATGACCTAACTGTTATGTGGGCATTACTTAGAGACCAGCAGAGACTCTATCGAGCTCTTAGAGCATACCTTCAGCGTGAAGGAATGCCCCAGAGTACTCTAGGCCCTTCGTCATTCAGACTAGCACGCCGTGTTCCACCAACACGACCAGCTACTCCCATGCGCTCCACTCCGGTCTCAGTTCATTTAGTAGCTTCAGTCGCCGTCCCAGTTCATGCTACTCCTATCATGCCAACTATCTTAGTTGTTTCACCTGCTCCAGTCATTGATACAGTCCCTGTTCGTGAGTTACCTGAGGGCTGCCACTTAGTCACAGTACCTATCTCAGTAGAGCCACCCATGGCCCAGTTTTTGAGATTACCAGGAGCATCCCTGATGAGGAGCCATTCCCGAGCCTATCACACCTGGGGTTGCCATCGGACCTTTATCTATACACACTTTTGGGCCCTGAGTTGGATGCAAGACAGCCGCTTGAGTATTTGACGAGACTTGAGGATGACGATGATCCCTTCGGACCAAATGGATACTTTGCAAACAACACTCCATAAGATGGCCAGGAGAGTATTATGTAGACTAGTTTATTTTCTTTTAGTATTTTCTTTTAAAAGCATTGTATAAAAAGTTATATATCTAGTGGAAATGCTACTCTCTTTTTGATCTTCATGCAGAAATTTTATCAAAGAGACTGGCCGTAGGAAAGCCCAGCACTAGGAGAGTAACCTGACTGTAGGGAAGTAATCTTTCCTCAAACCTCTTTCAATTATTACGCACTAAAATCTCTAAGTGTGGGGTCATCCCCGCAACCAACTTAGAGATTCTAGAAGATACTGTCCTTAATTTATAAAGTATTAAAATATTCTATTTCAGAGAATATTAGGGACAATGTTCTTCTAAGTGTGGGGTATTGGGCAAAGGTTAAGGACAAGTAACCGTAAAACGCTAAATTTTGAAAAATTCTTTTGTCGAAAAAGTGATCAGCAAAGAATATTTAGGTAAGTTCGAAAAATTCTTACCTTATTCTACCCAAAAGATTCTATAAAATTGCTAGAAATCAGTTTTCAGAACATTCATTAGCACGGAACGGTTAAGCTGAAACTCATGATTTGTGTCAAAAGATTTCTTTCGAATAAATATGTAAAAGGCTATGCATGACCAAGCACGCCCCTACTGTAGTGACCCGAACTTTTCCATATATATATATATATATATATATATATATATATATATATATAAAATGAAATTGTTATTTACATGATTAAGTGTTTCCAACATATTAAGCAATCAAACTTATTAAGACTTGATTAATTGAAATAGGTTTCATATAGACAATTGACCACCCAAGTTGACCGGTGATTCACGAACGTTAAAACTTGTAAAAACTATATGATGACATATATATGGTTATATATATAGTTAACATGATATTATGATAAGTAAACATATCATTAAGTATATTAATAATGAACTACATATGTAAAAACAAGACTACTAACTTAATGATTTTGAAACGAGACATATATGTAACGATTATCGTTGTAACGACATTTAATGTATATATATCATATTAAGAGATATTCGTACATCATAATATCATGATAATATAATAATTTAAAATCTCATTTGATATTATAAACATTGGGTTAACAACATTTAACAAGATCGTTAACCTAAAGGTTTCAAAACAACACTTACATGTAACGACTAACGATGACTTAACGACTCAGTTAAAATGTATATACATGTAGTGTTTTAATATGTATTCATACAATTTTTAAAGACTTTAATACACTTATCAAAATACTTCTACTTAACAAAAATGCTTACAATTACATCCTCGTTCAGTTTCATCAACAATTCTACTCGTATGCACCCGTATTCATACTCGTACAATACACAGCTTTTAGATGTATGTACTATTGGTATATACACTCCAATGATCAGCTCTTAGCAGCCCATGTGAGTCACCTAACACATGTGGGAACCATCATTTGGCAACTAGCATGAAATATCTCATAAAATTACAAAAATATGAGTAATCATTCATGACTTATTTACATGAAAACAAAATTACATATCCTTTATATCTAATCCATACACCAACGACCAAAAATACCTACAAACACTTTCATTCTTCAATTTTCTTCATCTAACTGATCTCTCTCAAGTTCTATCTTCAAGTTCTAAGTGTTCTTCATAAATTCTACAAGTTCTAGTTTCATATAATCAAGAATACTTCCAAGTTTGCTAGCTTACTTCCAATCTTGTAGAGTGATCATCCAACCTCAAGAAATCTTTCTTATTTACAGTAAGATATCTTTCTAATACAAGGTAATACTCATATTCAAACTTTGATTCAATTTCTATAACTATAACAATCTTATTTCGAGTGAAAATCTTACTTGAACTATTTTCGTGTCATGATTCTGCTTCAAGAACTTTCAAGCCATCCAAGGATCCTTTGAAGCTAGATCCATTTTTCTCATTTCCAGTAGCTTTATCCAGAAAACTTGAGGTAGTAATGATGTTCATAACATCATTCGATTCATACATATAAAGCTATCTTATTCGAAGGTTTAAACTTGTAATCACTAGAACATAGTTTAGTTAATTCTAAACTTGTTCGCAAACAAAAGTTAATCCTTCCAACTTGACTTTTAAAATCAACTAAACACATGTTCTATATCTATATGATATGCTAACTTAATGATTTAAAACCTGGAAACACGAAAAACACCGTAAAACCGGATTTACGCCGTCGTAGTAACACCGCGGGCTGTTTTGGGTTAGTTAATTAAAAACTATGATAAAATTTTATTTAAAAGTTGTTCTTCTGGGAAAATGATTTTTCTTATGAACATGAAACTATATCCAAAAATCATGGTTAAACTCAAAGTGGAAGTATGTTTTCTAAAATGGTCATCTAGACGTCGTTCTTTCGACTGAAATGACTACCTTTACAATAATGACTTGTAACTTATATTTACGACTATAAACCTATACTTTTTCTGTTTAGATTCATAAAATAGAGTTCAGTATGAAACCATAGCAATTTGATTCACTCAAAACGGATTTAAAATGAAGAATTTATGGGTAAAACAAGATTGGATAATTTTTCTTGTTGTAGCAACGTGAAAATTGGTAACAAATCTATATTAATCATATCCTAGCTAACTTATATTGTATTATACATGTATTCTAATATATTATGTAATCTTGGGATACCATAGACACGTATGCAAATATTTTGACATATCATATCGACCCATGTGTATATATTATTTGGAACAACCATAGACACTCTATATGCAGTAATGTGGGAGTTAGCTATACAGGGTTGAGGTTGATTCCAAAAATATATATAATTTAAGTTGTGATCTAGCCTGAGACGTGTATACACTGGGTCGTGGATTGATTCAAGATAATATATATCAATTTTTTCTGTACATCTAACGTTGGACAACTAGTTGTAGGTTACTAACGAGGACAGCTGACTTAATAAACTTAAAACATCAAAATGTATTAAAAGTGTTGTAAATATATTTTGAATATACTTTGATATATATGTACATATTTGTTATAGGTTAGTGAATCGACCAGTGGCCAAGTCTTACTTCCCGACGAAGTAAAAATCTGTGAAAGTGAGTTATAGTCCCACTTTTTAAATCTAATATTTTTGGGATGAGAATACATGCAGGTTTTATAAATGATTTACAAAATAGACACAATTACGTGAAACTACATTCTATGGTTGAATTATCGAAATCGAATATGCCCCTTTTTATTAAGTTTGGTAATCTAAGAATTAGGGAACAGACACCCTAATTGACGCGAATCCTAAAGATAGATCTATTGGGCCTAACAAACCCCATCCAAAGTACCGGATGCTTTAGTACTTCGAAATTTGTATCATATCCGAAGAGTGTCCCAGAATGATGGGGATATTCTTATATATGCATCTTGTTAATGTCGGTTACCAGGTGTTCACCATATGAATGATTTTTATCTCTATGTATGGGATGTATATTGAAATATGAAATATTGTGGTCTATTGTTACGATTTGATATATATAGGTTAAACCTATAACTCACCAACATTTTTGTTGACGTTTAAAGCATGTTTATTCTCAGGTGAATATTAAGAGCTTCCGCTGTTGCATACTAAAATAAGGACAAGATTTGGAGTCTATGTTTGTATGATATTATATAAAAACTGCATTCAAGAAACATATATCGATGTAATATATTTCTATTGTAAACCATTATGTAATGGTCGTGTGTAAACAGTATATTTTAGATTATCATTATTTGATAATCTACGTAATGCTTTTGAAACCTTTATTGATAAAATAAAGGTTATGGTTGTTTTAAAAAATGAATGCAGTCTTTGAAAAACGTCTCATATAGAGGTCAAAACCTCGCAACGAAATCAATTAATATGGAACTTTTATAATCAATATGAATGGGACATTTTAGTTGGTATCCGAGCGTTGGTCTTAGAGAACCGGAATTTTGCATTAGTGTGTCTTATCGAGTTTATCAGGATGCATTAGTGAGTCTGGACTTCGACCGTGTTTACTTGAAAAATGATTGCTTAACAAATTTTGTTGGAAACTATATATTTTTAACATATGAATATTATGTGATATATTAATCTCTTAACGCGTTTGATATTATGTGATAGATGTCTACCTCTAGAACAAGTCCCATTGACTCACCTAATAATAATGAAGAGTCAAATGTAAATTGGAATGATTCGTGGACTGATTCACAAGTTCCCGAAGAGGAACCGGAAGAAGAGTCGGAACCGGAAGAAGAATCGGAACCGGAAGAAGAATCGGAACCGGAAGAAGAAATAGAACCAGTGGGAGAAATAATAAAACGGTTAAGTAGAAGAAAATCCTCAACCAACCGACCAAAGTTAATTATGGTCAATGGTGTTTCCGCCAAGGAAGCAAAGTATTGGGAGGATTACCAATTCTCCGATGAATCGGATCCCGACAAGGATTCTGATGATGTTATAGAAATTACCCCAACACAATTTAATAAGGCAAAAGAGAACAATAAGGGAAAGGGCATAAAAATAGAGAAATTTGATTCCAAACCCGATGAACTTTATATGTATCATCAACACCCGTATTTCTTAAGTTGTGACAATAACCCGGGAACCTCTAAACCACCAGGTTTTTCTGAACCGTTGTGGAAAACGACGGCTCGTATTAGGGGAACATCATATATCCCTAGAAACTTGGCAAAACGAACCAAAACCGAAGAAGAAGAAACGAGCGAGTCGGAATAAGATAGTTGTATTCGTGTGGTGTAATATATGTAATATAGTGTGCTTATGCTTTATGATATATGTAAAAATTGCTTGTATTAATAAGTATTTTTTTTATGAATCTAACTCTTGTCTATTTTACAGTATAAAAACACAAAATGGATAGACAACCCAATATTTTAAGAGACCTACCCGGAGACATGATTGATGAAATCTTGTCTAGAGTAGGTCAGAATTCCTCGGCACAACTATTTAAGGCGAGATCAGTTTGTAAGACATTCGAAGAACGTTCCAAGAATGCCTTGATTTATAAAAGGCTTTCGTTCGAAAGATGGGGGATATCACATTGGGAAATCCATAAGTTACGATGTGTTTATTTTGACGTATATATTGCGGGGAACCCAAATGCTATTTTACGCAACGGGTTAAGAAATTATTTTGACTCAATATATCCGAATATAAGACTTCGTGATTTAGAAAAAGCGGCTAACATGCAACATAAAGAAGCATGTTATGCTTACGGGTTAGTAATGTTCGCTTCTCACCAAAGTGAGAACAAGAACATCGGGCTACAACTATTAAACAAAACGTTCCCACAAGTGACGGAGTCGGTAATTGGGGTAAGAAATGAGGTTTTTAGGTTATTACAAGACTGTTGGTCATTACGTAACCTTCATCCTTTTGACGACGTTACAACACATTGTCTTACTATCGGTCACAACGGTTATGTTCCACAAAACCAAGGATGGGAAGTGGTATTAGTAAAACCAGAATGCATGACTTGTTTCTGGACGTATGAATTACGTGTCTTTATTGCCTTTGCTGAACGCCTTATTTATTAACTAGAATTATCTTCGTAACTACTTTGTATCAAAGTTTTATGTGCTATATTTCATGCTATATGTAAAAAAAAGCGGTATTGTAAGTTTGCAAGTTATTGTATAAAGGTTTGAATATGATTTTTTTTCTTTTTTTTTTTGTGATTAGTTTTTCATATAGAATTGTAGTAGTTGAAATGGTATGTTAGCTACTAAGTATGAACTTAACGGGTAGGTACTACCCGAATTAAAGAGTATAAAACGCTAATATGAAGAAAGAGCTTTTATAAATAAGTTCATATTACGCTACGAAATACTATTGACTACTCTTGATATTCTATATGATTAACTCGTTTCATTTGACTATTTTGAAGGAAATGGCACCGACTACTCGACACACCTTGAATATGAGCGAAGAGGAATTTCGTGCCTTTCTTGCTTCAAACATAGCCGCAGTACAGGCTGCGCTACATACCAACAATAACCTTGGATCTAGCAGTACAAGAAATCGTGTAGGATGCACCTACAAAGAATTCACTGCCTGCAAACCTTTGGAATTTGATGGAACCGAAGGACCGATCGGATTGAAACGGTGGACCGAGAAGGTCGAATCGGTGTTTGCCATAAGTAAGTATACTGAAGAGGACAAAGTGAAGTACGCTACGCATACCTTCACAGGTTCTGCGTTAACATGGTGGAATACCTATCTAGAGCAAGTGGGATAAGATGATGCTTACGCACTACCGTGGTCAGCATTCAAGTACTTGATGAACGAGAAGTACCGTCCTAGAACCGAGGTCAATAAGCTCAAGACAGAACTTAGAGGGTTACGAACCCAAGGATTTGATATTACCACGTACGAAAGACGATTCACAGAATTATGCCTATTGTGTCCGGGAGCGTTCGAAGATGAGGAAGAGAAGATCGACGCGTTTATGAAAGGATTACCGGAAAGAATCCAAGAAGATATAAGTTCACACGAGCCCGCCTCCATACAACAGGCATGTAGAATGGCTCACAAACTAGTGAACCAGTTTGAAGAAAGAATTAAAGAACAGACTACTGAAGAGGCCAATGTGAAGCAAGTCAAAAGAAAGTGGGAGGAAAACGGTGATAAGAATCATCAATACAACAACAACAGCAATTACAACAATAATCGCAACAACTATCCCAACAATCGCAACATCAATCGCAACTACAACAAACGGCCCAACAACAACAACAACAACAACAACAACAACAACAACAACAACAACAACAACAACAACAACAACAACAACAACTACAACAATCATCCCAATAACAATAATAACCGCAACAACAACAACAACAACAATCAGAAGCAGCTATGCCAAAGGTGTGAAAAGTATCACTCGGGGTTCTGCACCAAATTTTGCAACAAGTGTAAAAGAAATGGTCATAGCGCGGTGAAGTGTGAGGTCTACGGACCAGGGGTTAACAGAACAAAAGGAACAAATGGTGTCGGAACGAGTAATGGCGGAGCAAGTAGTGTCGGAGCAAGTTATGCCAATGTAGTTTGTTATAAATGTGGAAAATCGGGCCACATTATTAGAAATTGCCCGAACCAGGAGAACACGAATGGACAAGGCCACGGAAGAGTTTTCAATATTAATGCGGCAGAGGCACAGGATGACCCGAAGCTTGTTACGGGTACGTTTCTTATTGACAATAAATCTGCTTACGTTTTATTTGATTCGGGTGCGGATAGAAGCTATATGAGTAGAGATTTTTGTGCTAAATTAAGTTGTCCATTGACGCCTTTGGATAGTAAATTTTTACTCTAATTAGCAAATGGTAAATTAATTTCAGCAGATAATATATGTCGGAATCGAGAAATTAAACTGGTTAGCGAAACATTTAAGATTGACTTGATACCAGTAGAGTTAGGGAGTTTTGATATGATAATCGGTATGGACTGGTTGAAAGAAGTGAAAGCAGAGATCATTCCTTACAAAAATGCAATTCGCATTATACGAGAAAAAGGAAAACCCTTAATGGTGTACGGAGAAAAGGGCAACACGAAGCTACATCTTATTAGTAATTTGAAGGCACAAAAACTAATAAGAAAAGGTTGCTATGCTGTTCTAGCACACGTCGAGAAAGTACAAACTGAAGAAAAGAGCATCAATGATGTTCCCGTCGCAAAAGAATTTCCCGATGTATTTCCGAAAGAATTACCGGGATTACCCCCACATCGATCCGTTGAATTTCAAATAGATCTTGTACCAGGAGCTGCACCAATAGCTCGTGCTCCTTACAGACTCGCACCCAGCAAGATGAAAGAACTGCAAAGCCAATTACAAGAACTTTTAGAGCGTGGTTTCATTCGACCAAGCACATCACCGTGGGGAGCTCCTGTTTTGTTTGTCAAGAAGAAAGATGGTACATTCAGGTTGTGTATCGACTACCGAGAGTTGAACAAACTTACCATCAAGAACCGCTACCCACTACCGAGAATCGACGACTTATTTGATCAACTACAAGGCTCGTCTGTTTATTCAAAGATTGACTTATGTTCCTGGTATCATCAAATGCGGGTGAAAGAAGATGATATTCCAAAGACTGCTTTCAGAACACGTTACGGTCATTACGAGTTTATGGTCATGCTGTTTGGTTTAACTGATGCACCAGCTGTGTTCATGGACCTTATGAACCGAGTGTGTAGACCATACCTTGACAAGTTTGTCATTGTTTTCATTGATGACATACTTATTTACTCAAAGAATGACCAAGAACACGGTGAACATTTGAGAAAGGTGTTAGGAGTATTGAGGAATGAAGAATTGTACGCTAAGCTTTTAAAGTGTGCATTTTGGTTTGAAGAAGTTTAATTCCTCGGTCACATAGTGAACAAAGATGGTATTAAGGTGGATCCGGCAAAGAAAGAAACTGTTAAAAAGTGGAAAACCCCGAAAACTCCGAAACACATACGCCAGTTTTTAGGACTAGCTGGTTACTACAGAAGGTTCATCCAAGACTTTTCCAGAATAGCAAAACCCTTGACTGCATTAACGCATAAAGGGAAGAAATTTGAATGGAAGGATGAACAAGAGAAAGCGTTTCAGTTATTGAAAAAAAAGCTAACTACGGCACCTATATTGTCATTGCCTGAAGGGAATGATGATTTTGTGATTTATTGTGACGCATCAAAGCAAGGTCTCGGTTGTGTATTAATGCAACGAACGAAGGTGATTGCCTATGCGTCTAGACAATTGAAGATTCACGAACAAAATTATACGACGCATGATTTGGAATTAGGCGCGGTTGTTTTTGCATTAAAGACTTGGAGGCACTACTTATATGGGGTCAAAAGTATTATATATACAGACCACAAAAGTCTTCAACACATATTTAATCAGAAACAACTGAATATGAGGCAGCGTAGGTGGATTGAATTGTTGAATGATTACGACTTTGAGATTCGTTACCACCCGGGGAAGGCAAATGTGGTAGCCGACGCCTTGAGCAGGAAGGACTGAGAACCCATTTGAGTAAAATCTATGAATATAATGATTCACAATAACCTTACTACTTAAATAAAGGAGGCGCAACAAGGAGTTTTAAAAGAGGGAAATTTAAAGGATGAAATACCCAAAGGATCGGAAAAGCATCTTAATATTCGGGAAGACGGAACCCGGTATAGGGCTGAAAGGATTTGGGTACCAAAATTTGGAGATATGAGAGAAATGGTACTTAGAGAAGCTCATAAAACCAGATACTCAATACATCCTGGAACGGGGAAGATGTACAAGGATCTCAAGAAACATTTTTGGTGGCCGGGTATGAAAGCCGATGTTGCTAAATACGTAGGAGAATGTTTGACGTGTTCTAAGGTCAAAGCTGAGCATCAGAAACCATCAGATCTACTTCAACAACCCGAAATCCCGGAATGGAAATGGGAAAACATTACCATGGATTTCATCACTAAATTTTCAAGGACTTCAAGTGGTTTTGATACTATTTGGGTAATAGTTGATCGTCTCACCAAATCAGCACACTTCCTGCCAATAAGAGAAGATGACAAGATGGAGAAGTTAGCACTACTGTATTGAAGGAAGTCGTCTCCAGACATGGAATACCAATCTCTATTATCTCTGATAGGGATGGCAGATTTATTTCAAGATTCTGGCAGACATTATAGCAAGCATTAGGAACTCGTCTAGACATGAGTACTGCCTATCATCCATAAACTGATGGGCAGAGCAAAAGGACGATACAAACGCTTGAAGACATGCTACGAGCATGTGTTATTGATTTCGGAAACAGTTGGGATCGACATCTACCGTTAGCAGAATTTTCCTACAACAACAGCTACCATTCAAGCATTGAGATGGCGCCGTTTGAAGCACTTTATGGTAGAAAGTGCAGGTCTCCGATTTGTTGGAGTGAAGTGGGGGATATACAGATTACGGGTCCGGAGATAATACAAGAAACTACCGAGAAGATCATCCAAATTCAACAACGGTTGAAAACCGCCCAAAGTCGACAAAAGAGCTACGCTGACATTAAAAGAAATGATATAGAATTTGAAATTGGAGAGATAATCATACTTAAAGTTGCACCTTGGAAAGGTGTTGTTCGATTTGGTAAACGAGGGAAATTAAATCCAAGGTATATCGGACCATTCAAAATTATTGATCGTGTCGGACCAGTAGCTTACCGACTTGAGTTACCTCAACAACTCGCGGCTATACATAACACTTTCCACGTCTCGAATTTGAAGAAATGTTTTGCTAAAGAAGATCTCACTATTCCATTAGATGAATTCCAAATCAACGAAAAACTTCAATTCATCGAAGAACCCGTCGAAATAATGGATCGTGAGGTTAAAAGACTTAAGCAAAACAAGATACCAATTATTAAGGTTTGATGGAATGCTCGTAGAGGACCTGAGTTCACCTGGGAACGAGAAGATCAGATGAAGAAGAAATACCCGCATTTATTTCCAGAAGATACGTCAACACCTCCAACTGCTTAAAATTTCGGGACGAAATTTATTTAACTGGTAGGTACTGTAGTGACCCGAACTTTTCCATGTTTATATATATATTAAATGAAATTTTTATTTACATGATTAAGTGTTTCCAACATATTAAGCAATCAAACTTGTTAAGACTTGATTAATTGAAATAGGTTTCATATAGACAATTGACCACCCAAGTTGACCGGTGATTCACGAACGTTAAAACTTGTAAAAACTATATGAAGACATATATATGGTTATATATATAGTTAACATGATATTATTATAAGTAAACATATCATTAAGTATATTAATAATGAACTACATATGTAAAAACAAGACTACTAACTTAATGATTTTGAAACGAGACATATATGTAACGATTATCGTTGTAACGACATTTAATGTATATATATCATATTAAGAGATATTCGTACATCATAATATCATGATAATATAATAATTTAAAATCTCATTTGATATTATAAACATTGGGTTAACAACATTTAACAAGATCGTTAACCTAAAGGTTTCAAAACAACACTTACATGTAACGACTAACGATGACTTAACGACTCAGTTAAAATGTATATACATGTAGTGTTTTAATATGTATTCATACACTTTTGAAAGACTTTAAGACACTTATTAAAATACTTCTACTTGACAAAAATGCTTACAATTACATCCTCGTTCAGTTTCATCAACAACTCTACTCGTATGCACCCGTATTCGTACTCGTACAATACACAGCTTTTAGATGTATGTACTATTGGTATATACACTCCAATGATCAGCTCTTAGCAGCCCATGTGAGTCACCTAACATATGTGGGAACCATAATTTGGCAACTAGCATGAAATATCTCATAAAATTACAAAAATATGAGTAATCATTCATGACTTATTTACATGAAAACAAAATTACATATCCTTTATATCTAATCCATACACCAACGACCAAAAACACCTACAAACACTTTCATTCTTCAATTTTCTTCATATAATTGATCTCTCTCAAGTTCTATCTTCAAGTTCTAAGTGTTCTTCATAAATTCTACAAGTTCTAGTTTCATAAAATCAAGAATACTTCCAAGTTTGCTAGCTTACTTTCAATCTTGTAGAGTGATCATCCAACCTCAAGAAATCTTTCTTATTTACAGTAAAATATCTTTCTAATACAAGGTAATACTCATATTCAAACTTTGATTCAATTTCTATAACTATAACAATCTTATTTCGAGTGAAAATCTTACTTGAACTGTTTTCGTGTCATGATTCTGCTTCAAGAAATTTCAAGCCATCCAAGGATCCTTTGAAGCTAGATCCATTTTTCTCATTTCCAGTAGCTTTATCCAGAAAACTCGAGGTAGTAATGATGTTCATAACATCATTCGATTCATACATATAAAGCTATCTTATTCGAAGGTTTAAACTTGTAATCACTAGAACATAGTTTAGTTAATTCTAAACTTGTTCGCAAACAAAAGTTAATCCTTCTAACTTTACTTTTAAAATAAACTAAACACACGTTCTATATCTATATGATATGCTAACTTAATGATTTAAAACCTGGAAACACGAAAAACACCGTAAAACCGGATTTACGCCGTCGTGGTAACACCGCGGGCTGTTTTGGGTTAGTTAATTAAAAACTATGATAAACTTTGATTTAAAAGATGTTCTTCGGGGAGAATGATTTTTCTTATGAACATGAAACTATATCCAAAAATCATGGTTAAACTCAAAGTGGAAGTATGTTTTCTAAAATGGTCATCTAGACGTCGTTCTTTCGACTGAAATGACTACCTTTACAAAAATGACTTGTAACTTATATTTCCGACTATAAACCTATACTTTTTCTATTTAGATTCATAAAATAGAGTTCAATATCAAATCATAGCAATTTGATTCACTCAAAACGGATTTAAAAAGAAGAAGTTATGGGTAAAACAAGATTGGATAATTTTTCTTGTTGTAGCTACGTGAAAATTGGTAACAAATTTATATTAATCATATCCTAGCTAACTTATATTGTATTATACATGTATTCTAATATATTATGTAATCTTGGGATACCATAGACACGTATGCAAATGTTTTGACATATCATATCGACCCATGTGTATATATTATTTGGAACAACCATAGACACTCTATATGCAGTAATGTGGGAGTTAGCTATACAGGGTTGAGGTTGATTCCAAAAATATATATACTTTGAGTTGTGATCAAGCCTGAGACGTGTATACACTGGGTCGTGGATTGATTCAAGATAATATATATCAATTTTTTCTGTACATCTAACATTGGACAACTAGTTGTAGGTTACTAACGAGGACAGCTGACTTAATAAACTTAAAACATCAAAATGTATTAAAAGTGTTGTAAATATATTTTGAATATACTTTGATATATATGTACATATTTGTTATAGGTTAGTGAATCGACCAGTGGCCAAGTCTTACTTCCCGACGAAGTAAAAATATGTGAAAGTGAGTTATAGTCCCACTTTTAAAATCTAATATTTTTGGGATGAGAATACATGCATGTTTTATAAATGATTTACAAAATAGACACAAGTACGTGAAACTACATTCTATGGTTGAATTATCGAAATCAAATATGCCCCTTTTTATTAAGTCTGGTAATCTAAGAATTAGGGAACAGACACCCTAATTGACGCGAATCCTAAAGATAGATCTACTGGGCCTAACAAACCCCATCCAAAGTACCGGATGCTTTAGTACTTCAAAATTTATATCATATCCGAAGGGTGTCCCAGAATGATGGGGATATTCTTATATATGCATCTTTTTAATGTCGGTTACCAGGTGTTCACCATATGAATGATTTTTATCTCTATGTATGGGATGTATATTGAAATATGAAATCTTGTGGTCTATTGTTACGATTTGATATATATAGGTTAAACCTATAACTCACCAACATTTTTGTTGACGTTTAAAGTATGTTTATTCTCAGGTGAATATTAAGAGCTTCCGCTGTTGCATACTAAAATAAGGACAAGATTTGGAGTCCATGTTTGTATGATATTATGTAAAAACTGCATTCAAGAAACATATATCGATGTAATATATTTCTATTGTAAACCATTATGTAATGGTCGTGTGTAAACAGTATATTTTAGATTATCATTATTTGATAATCTACGTAATGCTTTTGAAACCTTTATTGATAAAATAAAGGTTATGGTTGTTTTAAAAAATGAATGCAGTCTTTGAAAAACGTCTCATATAGAGGTCAAAACCTCGCAACGAAATCAATTAATATGGAACGTTTATAATCAATATGAACGGGACATTTCACCTACTCCCAAAAAGTGAGGACTCTTGGACCCAAAGTGTAACGACTCGGAAATTTCTGACCAAAATTAAATTTAATCTTTATATGATTTCGACATGATAAGCAAAGTCTGTAATGACGAGTCTTAAAATTTTTGAACTCTTTCATATATTCATTTGACTTCGACCGTTTTCGATGATTCATGAACTATTAATTGTAAATGGATATGTAAATATATATGTATGTATGTATGTGTGTGTGTGTGTATATATATATATATATATATATATATATATTATAACTTGAGATACATTAATGAAATATTATACGATTTAATAGTTGGAACTAAATATATGAAATAATCTGCGATATAATAAATTTATTATTAAAACATATATATAAAAGTATATCGAATATAGTTATTAAGTGAGATATTGTAATACTCGTTTGTTGTCTCGATTGTTATTAAACAAGTTTAATATATATATATATATATATATATATATATATATATATATATATATATATATATATATATATATATATATATATATATATATATATATATATACTCTTTTGATAGTTGAACTTGCATGTATCTCAAAATTTGGTTGAACATATAAAAAGATTCACTTGTGCCAATTTATGTGTCCTACTTAAAACTAAATAATATATATATAACACCAACAATTATTTTCACGGGATTTAGTATATTTGAGAGTAGATACCTTTTAATCCAAGTGGGAAAGTTTTCTTTTGCAACTCTTTAATATATGTATATAATATTCATATACATATGCATATGGACAATTACACAAATACACAAATCATTATAACCTATCCTCTATTCTGTTATCACTCGTGCCTAATATTCGAACTACATGTTACCCGATCATAAATTCCATTGGTGCTAATCTAATGACCCACTAGCTATTTAACAAATCTCTATCTCTATTATATATATACCTTACACAACAAATATATAGAATATACAATTACACTTACACTTACATGAACAACCTTAATCATCTCTTTCAACCACCACAACCCCACTTGAAATAACAATAATATCTGTAATTTCCTTATTCGATCCCCACATCCACTACATAAAAAATCACCAAAATTATACCCTGTATCTAATTGATTTAATTGATTTTATTACTATTTCAAAAGCTAACTTTCTGTTACATATCACTCTCATCAATATCTAATCTATCTCTAATATATACATGAAACATATACGAAGTAAAACATATTAGCTCGATCACCGCATCTATTTCACCTCTAGAATACTTGGTCCACTTAAATGACCAAGTTAACAATTACTCCAACACCTGCTGCTATTTTACCTCAGATCACCCTCTCAAACTGCTATACATTCCTGGCTATTAACCCGGTCACCTGCTACAGGTTCCTAATATGATAAGTCGGTTCGAAAAACCAATTCGTTTACCACAAAAACCTGACCAACATGCTATTGCAACTCGCTACTGTTTCAGCTGCAACAAACCACCATTCGAACACCTTTAATTACTGCTACTACTGCTATTTTTCACCTCCTGTCTCCACCTCAATCGCCACCATATTGAAATCACCACCACTACCACGAACCTCTCTAACCACCCAATACCCTTCTATCATATTACCTACGGACTACCATCAATAGAAACTTGTGAGCTACTGTGTTTGTTGTCCTCCTGATCGAATTACACTGATTCTGCGTATGCTCTGTTAATGTTGTAACCATCAAAACCACCACTAGAATCGCCACTAAATACCTATATAAAACCAAAGCTGTTCGAGTTATAAACCATGGTGAGCTGCTGTTATTTATATGTTATTATTCAAACCCTACTACTGTAATATATATATATATATATATATATATATATATATATATATATATATATATATATATATATATATATATATATATATATATATATATATAAATTGAACAAAGAAATTTGGAGTTTATTTATTTATATTTTTTCATCTTTCCTGAATCATTAAACAATTTTAAGAAGGTATATACCATAATAAGCATCTTCAAACAGCAAAAGAGATTATTAATTTACGAAAGCAGATTAACCTATACAAATTGTAGCAACTAATTTAACAATCAAAGTAACATACCTAATTCTCAATTAAACAATAATAATCCTTGTTCATTCGGTGGAGAAAGAACAAGAAATGAGAGTGAAACAGAGGACCACGATAAATTAAAGAACATCCTCTACCAAATATGTATACAGAAAGTATAAAAGGATTAATGAAATTAAGAAAATATCATTAAATCAAATACCTAATTGATTAAATTAATGGATTGAATACTTGTTTGATTAATGACGATTACTAATGATAACGAAGACTGACGATGATGAATCAATAAATCATTAAACCTTGATGATTGCTGCTCAACCGATTGTTTGATTTAGGAATCGAAGGAACCT
This sequence comes from Rutidosis leptorrhynchoides, assembly GCF_046630445.1. NCBI lineage: Eukaryota > Viridiplantae > Streptophyta > Magnoliopsida > Asterales > Asteraceae > Rutidosis > Rutidosis leptorrhynchoides. Next base: position 392,708,089 of record NC_092334.1, read on the forward strand.
TGAACCGATGTATCTTTCTCCCTGCGTGTGGATTTATGTTTTTTCTTCACGATCTGTTTTTTTTCTCAATCTGCTTGACCCACCAACAAAAGCAGATCCACTACTTATTATCAAATATTATTATTATTATTATTATTATTATTATTATTATTATTATTATTATTATTATTATTATTATTATTATTATTATTATTATCATTTTTATTATTATTTTATCATTATTATTATTATTATTATTATTAAGTATCATTATTATTATAATTTTTATCAATATTAATATTTTTTTATTTATTATTATGAGTATGAATATTAAGATTTTAATAAAGTTATGATTATAAAAAAAATAAAAAAAATTAAATACATATATTAAAAAGAAAACGAATAAAATTATAATTAAGTTAATGATTTAAATGAATTATTAAGTATTATTATTATTATCATCGTTGATATTATTACTAATATTATCATTTAGATTATTATTAAAACTATCATTTTATGGTTATTATTATTAAAATCACTAGATCATATAATATTTATATAAAGAAATGAATATACTACATATATTATAATTTCCTTAAAAATACATATTATTATGTTTTAATAAATATTACGACAAACATTAATATAAAATAATAACTAAAAATTTTAATGATAAATTATAAAATATAATAGTTAAAATACATTGATAAGTTTTAATATTAAAATCTGCTTTTAAAATTTAATAAAAGATATTATTAAATATATATCACGTATAAAATATCTATAACTATTATATCACTATAACTATTAATATATATATATATATATATATTATATATATAATACTCGTTTTATTTCCAATTATATGTTTATAATAGTATTTGGTATATAAACTGATATAAGTTCGTGAATCCGAGGCCAACCCTGCATTGTTAAGTTGTTCAATGTCGTCATATGTATTTTTACTACAAAATAGAGTATAGTGAGTTCATTTGATTCCCTTTTACTCTTTTACAATATATTTTTGGGACTGAGAATACATGCGCAACATTTATAAATGTTTGATAAAATAGACACAAGTACTTAAAAACATTCTACGATTGAGTTACGAGTACACCGAATATCACCCCTTTATAGTCTGGTAATCTAAGAATTAGGAAACTGAGCTCCTAATTGATGTGAATCCTAAAGATAGATCATTGGGAACTCACAAGCCCCAGTCAGAGAATTTGAACTGCTTTAATACTTCGAAATAGGTATACAACCGCCAGCTTTAAAAGATATGATCTGTTTGTGAGGTGTACACAACCATCATATTTAAAAGAGTGGCCTGTTTGTATGATTTTGCATGACCGTGCGGAATGCCGGTATGCGGGGGATATTCTATATGTATTTTGTTAAGGTCGATTACCAGGTGTTTATATATCGTATGAATGATTTCCAGCAGTGAGCAGTCCTGCACAGATTGTTTTCAAAATATGAGTATCTTATGGTTTATTATATTATTGAAAATGATTGTTTTTGATAAACTAATGAACTCACCAACCTTTTGGTTGACACTTTAAAGCAAGTTTATTCTCAGGTATGAAAGAAATCTTCCGCTGTGCATTTGCTCACTTTAGAGACATTACTTGGAGTCATTCATGACATATTTCAAAAGACGTTGCATTTGAGTCGTTGAGTTCATCAAGATTATTATTAAGTCAATTATAGTTGGATATATTATGAAATGGTATGCATGCCTGTCAACTGTCGATGTAATGAAAGTTTGTCTTTTAAAAACGAATGCAATGTTTGTAAAATGTATCATATAGAGGTCAAGTACCTCGCAATGTAACCAAATGTAATGTATTCGTCCTTATGGATTAGGACGGGTCACGACATGTGGTATCATAGCGGTGGTCTTAGCGAACCAGGTCTTGCATTAGTGTGTCTAACTGATAGTTGTTTAGATGCATTAGTGGGTCTGGACTTCGACCGTGTCTGCATGTCAAAAGTTTTGCTTATCATTTCGTGTCGAAAATTACCTGCTTATCATTCTTAGTCTAGACACATCTTACTGCATTGATTGCATGAATAGTGTATAGATAAAATTCATATCTTAGCGTATCTGTTAATTCATATCTTAGCGTATCTGCTAATTCATATCTTAGTGTATCTGCTAATTCATATCTTAGCGTATCTGTTACTGTAAACTTTGCCTAGGATATTTCGTAAATTCCTCTGTAATCTACGAAATCTTTTGTTCTATATAAATATTCTATGTAATTAGAATATCATTTTGGATAGCCAAAAATCATTTCATATCGAAAAATCCTTTATTCAATCATACGAAATGGAAATCGCCACTAGTTCAAGTCTCTCGGATTCCGATATGGAGTTTCACTCGAGCTCCGAAAGCAGCGTCACCAGAATGAATCAACCAAATCAGCCATCCCCAATTCATCTGATGGGTTCGTAGTCGACTTAACCGATGGAGACGAGAAGAAGGTGATCCTTTCCACCCACCAACCTGCACTCTTGGCGAAGAACCTGAAACACTTACCGACAAACCAGTCCGAAACACCATTTTCACCCTTATTTTCCAAATATCTCGCCATGATTATACACTATCTCAAATTCAAAACCTTATTCACTCACTCGTTCCTACCGACAATCATCCCGGAGTAATAAGTCAACGAGCTTCGCACCCGAGTTGTAGCCTTGAAAAATATGGTGCAAAACGTACCAGCTTTAGCAACATCACTGGCACTAACAGTACCACCACCAACAGCAACATCCACATTCCACACCTCAACATCATAATCTGTCCCACAAATATCAACATCATACGCACCATAGATACCAAGGAGTACCAACAACAATGAACGATGAAGTATTGATCCATAACTTCATCGAAGAAATATTCTGCGAAGAATATGTGGTTCCTAATAGTTAACGATGAAGTATTGATCCATAACTTCATTGAAGAAATATTCTGCGAATAATATGTGGTTCCTAATAGTTAACGATGAAGTATTGATCCATAACTTCATTGAAGAAATATTCTGCGAAGAATATGTGGTTCCTAAAAGTTTTAAAGATTACTTATTCTAGCTCAAACCGAAAAGCAAATGAGATTAATATCATATTAACTCATTAAATTCATGATTGCATCTGAAGAAAATATATATGTATGTATATTTTCATAAAGATAATAGTTCTTTCGTACAAACTGTTAATGGTGAAAATATTTTAACGGGTAGGTAATACTCGAGGAATATTTAGATTTCACATTAATAAGTTACACTTTACATTCTTCGAATCTGATTCAACGTTCATTTGCTATCCTACTTACATCCACAAATATACGTATCCGTTCACCACAGAATAACCATTTTCATTCAATTTCATATTTGGATTTTAACCTATCAGAATCCAACAAGTGGCATAATGAATAAAACATTTGACGAAATTAAATTTGTTAGAAACAAACAAATTAGCTATGAGGAATTTTGTTAAGAATCCACGCTAACAAAATCCTAGCTAACTGTTCCTAGCTAACTGTTATTTCAGTATTACATTTTATTTATCGCAATTTATTTATCGCAATTTTAATTCTCGCAATTTTATTTATCGTCTTTTAATTTCTGTTATTTATTTTACTCACTTTAAATATCGGGACACGTATACAAGGTTTTGACATATCATATCGACGTCATATATATATATATTATTTGGAATAACCATAGACACTCTATATGCTGTAATGCTCGAGTTCGGTATACAGGGTTGAGGTTGATTCTATAATAATATATATACTTTGAGTTGTGATGGAGTCTGAGACATGTACACGGGTCACGATACGTATTAATTAATTCGAATATTATAAACTATATATGAATTATTGAGTTAGTAATTGTGGACTGCTAACTGTGGACTACCAAGATTAGACAATTAAAATGAATTAAAATATTGATTATAACATATGAAACTAAACAATTCTTCAAGTTTGCTACTTGATTTCCTCTTAAACCTCATTTGTATCTCGACGATTACAATCTACGTTCAAACCTTTTAATGATTCTTGAACATACCTCAATCGAGAGGATGAACCAACCGCACTTCATCTACGGAAGAAAAGATTGATGCATATAGTTATGCACATGAAAATACTCGGAACCTGAGTAAACGTTTAACACTTATCTGTGCTAGCTCCGTTGGCATTGTTATTACCGAAAATAACATTGCAATCCCTTTCCAAAGTAGCCAATTTTGTCACAGCTCCAGCAAGTCAACTTCGACTTTTCATTCAGATTAACCTTATTATAACCTTGATATATAAGTTGCCTTTCGTCATCGTTACTAGAGAACCTTTTATATTCCACCACATTAGCAGTAAACTTACCGACAATTTCAATGATCTTTGACTTTCTGAAAAAAATCATTATATTCATTAAAACCCTATCGTATACTCATCGGCATCTTATAATGATAATTTCCATACCAAATACGGGGAGGCATCAAACGATATTCTCGAATTTCTCAACGATTCTACGTCAACAATTTTATATATATATATATATATATATATATATATATATATATATATATATATATATATATATATATATATATATATATATAACTTCTATCTCCTGGATTTACGAACTTCAATTTTGAAATTCTGAAAAGCGCTTTAGCCTATGAATCAGTTTTCTGAGTTTGAAAAAGTTGATGAAGCAGTGAAAACTGAAGACTGCCTTAACAGCTAAAAGTTTGATGATAAAGAAGGGAGTGTTAGGAACGCTCGATAGAAAATTTGGTACTGAAAACAGATTGAGCAAACCATGAAGGAGACCAAGTCCAAATACAAGGACCATACCATATATTCAAAGAAACCAGGTAATTCTGGATCCAATGAAACCTTCAACGAATATCTTGCTCCGTAATCATATTAAAATCTTGCGGAAAATCTTTTTTCATCAACCATCGAACTTAGAAATTCCAAAATATCATCATAAATATCTTTGATATTTCTGAAGATATTTTCATAAATATTCTCGTCCGAAATTATTTATCTCATCGTGCTATCTATATTACATCATAAAGGAAACTACTTTAGTTTCTAAATTTCTTTAAAATTTGAGTTTGAATTATGAATGATTTTGAAGTAGTGTTGGAAATTGATGCATGAGTTAGTATAATATAATGATACTTAATCAACGTGATTATATTACAGTAAGTCATGCTGAGTTTCTAATGGAACGTGATGATTCACAGATCATACCGTCATCACGTGCCATGTTACATAACTCTTTCATTCTGATTAACTTCTGAACATATCAAGAAAATATATTCTTGATAGTTCTACTAATACGTTCTTTCTTGTCTAGAACATAATGTTCATTCAAAATTCCATACTTACGAATTCTGGACCGTTACTCGCTTTACTAGAGTTCGAGAAGAGAATAAAAAGGCAAAGAGCTCCAAAATATAAGAGAAAATATAAAGCCCAATAACAACACGGAGGTTACAAATCGTGGATATTAATACGAATAGCAATATAAAGACACAGTATAATTAAGAATAGTATCACCCCAAGGTAATAGTAGAAGTAAACAGATTTTTCTGGTGGAAGATTGAAAAGAAGGATGACAGAATTGATAATTAGGAAAATATCAAGGATTAGAACGGGATTAAGCATTTTCACAATCTTTTGGATGTATGAACTAAGTAAAAAAAAGTACATGAATGATGAGAATAATGGAACGGAAGAGTTTAATTTATAAAGGAAAAATCAGACGTAACGAGCGAGACAGATGACCGAATTTAATTAAAGAGATCCTAAATCCATAAAATCCCGAAGAATCAGATCTTATAGATTTTGAAGATTTTCTTTAAATCCCTTGAATTCAGAAATTCAACCAAGACTACGTCAAAAGTTAAATCTCTATCTCAATCTTTTGTGACATCTTCACTCGTACGCTTCACATAATCGAATCATTTTATCTATAATGATAAAACTCTATTTATCAATTCATATTCGTCTTGAAAACATTTTTATTGTTAGTCAGGACGACCTCACTCATATTTCGGGACGAAATTTCTTTAACGGGTAGGTACTGTGACGACCCGAAAATTTCTGACCAAATTTAAACTTAATCTTTATATGATTTCGACACGATAAGCAAAGTCTGTAATGAAGAGTCTTAAAAATTTTGAGCTGTTTCATATATTCATTTGACTTCGACCGTTTCCGACGATTCACGAACTATTAATTGTAAATGGATATGTAAATATATATATATATATATATATATATATATATATATATATATATATATATATATATATATATATATATATATATATATATATATATATATATATATATATATATATATATTATAACTTGAGATACATTAATGAAATATTATACGATTTAATAGTTGGAACTAAATATATGAAATAATCTGCGATATAATAAATTTATTATTAAAACATATATATAAAAGTATATCGAATATAGTTATTAAGTGAGATATTGTAATACTCGTTAGTTGTCTTGATTGTTATTAAACAAGTTTAATATATATATATATATATATATATATATATATATATATATATATATATATATATATATATATATATATATATATACTTCTGATAGTTGAACTTGCATGTATCTCAAAATTTGGTTGAACATATAAAAAGATTCACTTGTGCCAATTTATGTGTCCTACTTAAAACTAAATAATATATATATAACACCAACAATTATTTTCACGGGATTTAGTATATTTGAGAGTGGATACCTTTTAATCCAAGTGGGAAAGTTTTCTTTTGCAACTCTTTTATATATGTATATAATATTCATATACATATGCATATGGACAATTACACAAATACACAAATCATTATAACCTATCCTCTATTCTGTTATCACTCGTGCCTAATATTCGAACTACATGTTACCCGATCATAAATTCCGTTGGTGCTAATCTAATGACCCACTAGCTATTTAATAAATCTCTATCTCTATTATATATATACATTACACATCAAATATATAGAATATACAATTACACTTACACTTACATGAACAACCTTAATCATCTCCTTCAACCACAATAACCTCACTTGCAATAACAATAATATCCGTAATTTCCTTATTCGATCCCCACATCCACTACATAACAAATCACCAAAATTCTACCCTGTATCTAATTGATTTATTGATTTTATTACTATTTCAAAAGCTAACTTTCTGTTACATATCACTATCATCAATATCTAATCTATCTCTAATATATACATGAAACATATACGAAGTAAAACATATTAGCTCGATCACCGCATCTATTTCACCTCTTGAATACTCGGTCCACTTAAATGACCAAGTTAACAATTACTCCAACACCTGCTGCTGTTTTACCTCAGATCACCCTCTCAAACTGATATACATTCCTGGCTATTAACCCGGTCACCTGCTACAGGTTCCTAATATGATAAGTCGGTTTGAAAAACCAATTCGTTTACCACAAAAACCTGACCAACATGCTATTGCAACTCGCTACTATTTCAGCTGCAACAAACCACCATTCGAACACCTTTAATTACTGCTACTACTGCTATTTTTCACCTCCTGTCTCCACCTCAATCGCCACCATATTGAAGTCACCACCACTACCACGAACCTCTCTAACCACCCAATACCCTTCTATCATATTACCTACGGACTACCATCAATAGAAACTTGTGAGCTACTGTGTTTGTTTCCTCCTGATCGAATTACACTGATTCTGCGCATGCTCTGTTAATGCTGTAACCATCAAAACCACCACTAGAATCGCCACTAAATACCTATATAAAACCAAAGCTGTTCGAGTTATAAACCATGGTGAGCTGCTATTATTTATCTGTTATTATTCAAACCCTACTACTGTAATATATATATATATATATATATATATATATATATATATATATATATATATATATATATATATATATATATATATATATTGAACAAAGAAATTTGGTGTTTATTTATTTATATTTTTTCATCTTTCCTGAATCATTAAACAATTTTAAGAAGATATATACCGTAATAAGCATCTTCAAACAGAAAAAGAGAGAATTAATTTACGAAAGCAGATTAACCTATACAAATTGTAGCAACTAAATTAACAATTAAAGTAACATACCTAATTCTCAATTAAACATTAATAATCCTTGTGCATTCGGTGGAGAAAGAACAAGAAACGAGAGTGAAACAGAGGACCACGATAAATTAAAGAACATCCTCTACCAAATATGTATACAGAAAGTATAAAAGGATTAATGAAATTAAGAAAATATCATTAAATCAAATACCTAATTGATTAAATTAATGGATTGAATACTTGTTTGATTGATGACGATTACTGATGATAACGAAGACTGATGATGATGAATCAATAAATCATTAAACCTTGATGATTGCTGCTCAACCGATTGTTTGATTTAGGAATCAAAGGAACCTTGAACCGATGTATCTTTCTCCCTGCGTGTGGATTTATGTTTTTTCTTCACGATCTTTTTTTTTTCCTCAATCTGCTTGACCCACCAACAAAAGCAGATCCACTACTTATTATCAAATATTATTATTATTATTATTATTATTATTATTATTATTATTATTATTATTATTATTATTATTATTATTATAATTTTTTTATTATTTTATCTTTATTATTATTATTAAGTATCATTATTATTATAATTTTTATCAATATTAATATTTTTTTATTTATTATTATGAGTATGAATATTAAGATTTTAATAAATTTATGATTATAAAAAAAATTAAATACATATATTAAAAAGAAAACGAATAAAATTATAATTAAGTTAATGATTTAAATGGATTATTAAGTATTATTATTATTATCATCGTTGATATTATTACTAATATTATCATTTAGATTATTATTAAAATTATCATTTTTATGGTTATTATTATTAAAATCACTAGATCATATAATATTTATATAAAGAAATGAATATACTACATATATTATAATTTCCTTAAAAATACATATTATTATGTTTTAATAAATATTACGACAAACATTAATATAAAATAATAACTAAAAATTTTAATGATAAATTATAAAATATAATAGTTAAAATACATTGATAAGTATTAATATTAAAATCTGCTTTTAAAATTTAATAAAAGATATTATTAAATATATATCACGTATAAAATATCTATAACTATTTTATAACTATAACTATTAATATATATATATATATATATATATATATATATATATATATATATATATATATATATATATATATATATATATATTATAATACTCGTTTTATTTCCAATTATATGTTTATAATAGTATTTGGTATATAAACTGATATAGGTTCGTGAATCCGAGGCCAACCATGCATTGTTCAGTTGTTCAATGTCGTCATATGTATTTTTACTACAAAATACAGTATAATGAGTTCATTTGATTCCCTTTTACTTTTTTACAATATATTTTTGGGACTGAGAATACATGTGAAACTTTTATAAATGTTTGACGAAATAGACACAAGTACTTAAAAACATTCTACGATTGAGTTACGAGTACACCGGATATCACCCATTTATAGTCTGGTAATCTAAGAATTAGGAAACCGAGCTCCTAATTGACGCGAATCCTAAAGATAGATCTATGGGCACTCACAAGCCCCAGTCAGAGAATTTGAGCTGCTTTAGTACTTCGAAATAGGTATACAACCGCCAGCTTTAAAAGATATGATCTGTTTGTGAGGTGTACACAACCATCATATTTACAAGAGTGGCCTGTTTGTATGCTTTTGCATGACCGTGCAGAATGCCGGTATGCGGGGGATATTCTATATGCATCTTGTTAAGGTCTATTACCAGGTGTTTATATATCGTATGAATGATTTTCCAGCAGTGAGCAGACCTGCACAGATTGTTTTCGAAATATGAGTATCTTGTGGTCTATTATATTATTGGAAATGATTGTTTTTGATAAACTAATGAACTCACCAACCTTTTGGTTGACACTTTAAAGCATGTTTATTCTCAGGTATGAAAGAAATCTTCCGCTGTGCATTTGCTCACTTTAGAGATATTACTTGGAGTCATTCATGACATATTTCAAAAGACGTTGCATTCGAGTCATTGAGTTCATCAAGATTATTATTAAGTCAATTATAGTTGGATATATTATGAAATGGTATGCATGCCTGTCAACTGTCGATGTAATGAAAGTTTGTCTTTTAAAAATGAATGCAATGTTTGTAAAATGTATCATATAGAGGTCAAGTACCTCGCGATGTAACCAAATGTAATGTATTCGTCCTTATGGATTAGGACGGGTCACGACACAAAGTATCTGTATGACCCATCTCATCTACAGTACTTTGTCAATTCAATTGATGAGCGTGCCGGTGTACGGTTTAAGTTAGAACTTGGTTTTAACATACGTTTCGAGGCCAATGGTTAGTAAGCGCCATACTTGGTGCAGGTGCGATACTCCTTCCGAAATCATTCTGAATAGAGAAGACAAAAAGCCATCCATTTCCGTTTCCACTCCACACATTTAAACTGACTAACTCACACCAAAGAGTTGATGAATCAGAATATGTTCACCCCAAATTTACTCCCAAAATACACTACCCATTCACCTTCATTCCCTTTCCGCTTATCAAAAAGATCTAGAGATTAATGAAGCGGTAGATCGACCAAATTCACTTCAAAAGTACTTTTTAAAAGATTCCAAACCCCCAATTGTTTTTGATAGGTCAAAGACCTATTTTCGGTGAATTATCACTTCCTCGCTGGGTACCAAGAACAAAAGACAAAAGTTATGAAGAAAGGTGTAGTGACCCGAACTTTTCCATGTTTATATATATTTAATGAATTAGATATTTACATGATTAAGTGTTTCCAACATGTTACGCAATCAAACTTGTTAAGACTTGATTAATTGAAATAGGTTTCATATAGACAATTGACCACCCAAGTTGACCGGTGATTCACGAACGTTAAAACTTGTAAAAACTATATGATGTCATATATATGGTTATATATATAGTTAACATGATATTATGATAAGTAAACATATCATTAAGTATATTAACAATGAACTACATATGTAAAAACAAGACTACTAACTTAAGGATTTCGAAACGAGGCATATATGTAACGATTATCGTTGTAACGACATTTAAATGTATATATATCATATTAAGATATATTAATACATCATAATATCATGATAATGTAATAATTTAACATCTCTTTAGATATAATAAACAATGGGTTAACAACATTTAACAAGATCGTTAACCTAAAGGTTTCAAAACAACACTTACATGTAACGACTAACGATGACTTAACGACTCAGTTAAAATGTATATACATGTAGTATTTTAATATGTATTCATACACTTTTGAAAGACTTCAAGACACTTATGAAAGTACTTCTACTTAACAAAAATGCTTACAATTACATCCTCATTCATTTTCATCAACAATTCTACTCGTATGCACTCGTATTTGTACTCGTACAATACACAGCTTCTAAATGTATTTACTATTGGTATATACACTCTAATGATCAGCTCTTAGCAGCCCATGTGAGTCACCTAACCATGTGGGAACCATCATTTAACATCTAGCATGAAATATCTCACAAAATTACAAACTAATGGAGCCTATATGGGGAGACTAAGTTCACGTAAACTTGCATACTCACAAACACATTCATTTTGAAATTTTCTTGAATCAAATTACCATCTCTCAAGTGTTATTCCATTTTCCTAAGTGTTCTTCATCATCTTCATCAAAATCTAGCTCAATCTAGTTCATAAATCCATACATAAACCAAGTTATAAAACAACTACTCAAGAACACACCAACAACACTTCCAAGTTTGCTAGCTTACTTCCAATCTTGCAAATCCACGTTGAGTGATCATCTAACCTCAAGAAATCTTTCTTATTTATAGTAAGATATCTTTCTAATATAAGGTAATACTCATATTCAAACTTTGATTCAATTTCTATAACTTTAATAATCTTATTTCGAGTGGAAATCTTACTTGAACTTGTTTTCGTGTCATGATTTTGCTTCAAGAACTTTCAAGCCATCCAAGGATCCTTTGAAGCTAGATCTATTTTTCTCATTTCTAGTAGGTTTATCCACAAAGCCTGAGGTAGTAATGATGTTCATAACATCATTCGATTCATATATATAAAACTACCTTATTCGAAGGTTTAAACTTGTAATCACTAGAACATAGTTTAGTTAATTCTAAACTTGTTCGCAAACAAAAGTCAATACTTCTAACTTGACTTTTAAAATCAGCTAAACACATGTTATATATCTATATGATATGCTAAATTAATGATTGAAAACACGAAAAACACCGTAAAACCGGATATTCGCCATCGTAGTAACATCGCGGGCTGTTTTGGGTTAGTTAATTAAAAACAACTATGATAAACTTTGATTTAAAATTTGTTCTTCTGGGAAAATGATTTTTCTTATGAACATAAAACTATATCCAAAAATCATGCTTAAACTCAAAATGGAAGTATGTTTTTCAAAATGGTCATCTAGACGTCGTTCTTTCGACTGAAATGACTACCTTTACAAAAATGACTTGTAACCTGTATTTACGACTATAAACTTATACTTTTTCTGTTTAGATTCATAAACTTAAGTTCAATATGAAACCATATCAACTTGAATCACTCA